>NW_008343216.1:1893193-1916303 GCF_000622305.1 Nannospalax galili | reverse complement strand
TGTCTTTGTGGTTTACTTTTTGTGTATGAAGAGCTGGTTCATCTAAGCTTCTTGTTCTCTCTTTTGATTTTATATCATCGAGGCCGGATTGATTTTGTCTTCAGGATTTCCGCGGTGGCCCAATTCCAATGTGTATTAGAAGTTTTCAGACTCTCTCCTTAGGTCTGGAATCCCAAGAGAGGCCTTAGGGCAGGAGAGCAGGCCAGGAGAGTTAGCCAGTGGTGCAGGTCCAGGGAAGCAGGGAGAGGTGAGGGTGGGGCCAGGTCCCAAAGCAGTGCTCCTGGAGCCCAAGGAAGGCACAAAGCTGGCCTGGGCGAAAAGGATCAGGAAGCAGCACCGGTTCCCCAGGTGTCTGGGGACCGAAGAGCAGGAATGGCACAGGGCCCAAACTGGGAGCAGAGAATAGCACGGGAGATGGAAGGGCCAATGAGGCCAGGGGAGTCAAGGCGCAGAGGGCTCCACTATAGACCCACCCCAAGAGGCTTGAGGATAGGAGAGCCCTGATTTGATTTTTAAGACCATATTAATGGTTTGTGAGTCTTATATATGAGGTCTGTGAAAAGAAGAAATCTAAATTATAATGTATTAGATTGTTGTCTATGAAAATCATTTTAAAGTATTCAGATCCTATTTTGTAGAGAATTTTGGATATGAGATAGATTTAACTGTCATATTTAATCATATTAGTGCAACATTTTCTTGATAGTAATCCCTAAAACCTTACTGCCTTAAAAATCTACTTTATGGTGCTGGAGAGATGGCTTAGCAGAAGACCACTGACTCTTCCTCCAAGGGATTCAGGTTTAAATCCCAGCACCCACATGGCAGCTAATGACCCTCCATAACTCCAGTTCTAGAGTATCTGACACCCTCTTCTGTCCTCTGCAGGCACTGCACAAAACTTGTATACTTACATGCATGCAGGCCTAGCACTTTTACCCATAAAATAAAAATAAATAAAAAACTAAAAAATTCTCTTGTCTACATTGCCTCAGAATGGGCCTACATGCTTCCATCTAATATCCCAAAATAGAAGATATGTATTCTGGAAAAACAAAACTTGTTAAAGAGTCAAGAGATTTTAGGTGATGAGACTAAGCAAGCTAATGATTCGATAACTCCAAGTAGAATCTTTGGGATGTCATTATAGTGAAGGCTGGAGCAGAAATTATCAACTTACATTTTGATTCACAACATTCTGAAGTAATTGTATTTTAAATTCAGAGCTACTATATTTTAAAACTATAGTGTTAGGCATTTCTTTTATTAGTTGGAAGAGAATTATTTGTAGCTTCATTTTACCCTTATAAACCTCATAAGATAAGGACAGCAAAGAGAAAAGTCTAAAATGTTAAGCTTTGATTCAGAGTAATACTATTTGCTCAAGATAAGTGTCTTGGAACCCTGAAAATGACACAGATATAAGAAAAAGAGTTCTTTTTAGGAAAGGCGGCTAGGAAGAGTAGATTTTTAAATGCATCAAAATTATATGTATTTGAAATAAGAGAATCACTGAGCAAGGATCCAGTTATCTCAAAAGGGATGAGGGGTACAACAAAATACATTTATCTCATAAAAACTCAAGTCCTATTGCTGATACCAGATTCTGTTCTTCTCTTAGAAAATACTAAGAAATCCAGGATGCAGATGTAGGGTTATTTACTGCTCTTACAACCAGTTTTGCAGTCCCTGTTGTTTTAGAAACAAACACAGCCGTGTGAGATCTTCACTCTTGATTCCCATTTGTTCTCAACACTAGAGGTGGGCAGACACAATGACGTTATCTGAAAACATTCACTTAATTATTCCTTAACTCTCTGATTTGGATACAAAGTTTGCTAAAAATATTATGGTTCATCCAACTGATAGAACTAAGGAGAAAATAAGAAAATTTGCCCATATGATTCCAGCCTGATGCATCAAAGTATCAACTATCAGGTATTTCTTAATCATTTGCCCAGAATTTGTTTTAATACTCTAAAATCTGTAGAAAATTCCCAGAAATTTTCCGAGTCTTAAAGAGTGAATGGGTAGTTTGCAAAAATCGTGTGGTAAAGCTGACATGGATGTGATATATGTTCATTCAACTGACTTTAATTGCCTAAGGGAATCTCTTCTTCTCTGTAAATATTGCCCCCCATTGGAAAACTCTAACAGGAATTCGAATAAGGAGTGGATGTGTAGAATGAAACACTGGTTTTGTCTTTAAATCACAAAAGGTTGTTGCAAAAGGACATTGATAATGCCAGATTTCAAGCAGGCTGATTGATTGAACACACTGCCTCTTAGACCTATTGGTTCCTGGCTTTGCTTGCAATACAAAGTCTGAAGTTTGTGCATTGATTTGATGTTCTATTCAGATTATTTCTGTAGTTTAGTGAGAAAACCATACAACCTTCCTCAGTTCATGCATAAAGATGCTCCCCTATTTGGAGAGGAAGAAATGCAAGGGAACTGGGCTTTGGGAACTCTAATTCAGGGAAAAGTTTCAGAAACTGGGGACATATTTACATGGTCAACTCTAAAGAAGCAGTAGAAACCTTTGGCCCAGGCCTGAGTTGATGTTTAATGCAGAATAAATATCTGGATTACACTCTCCCTGTACTTGACCAAAGCCTGCTTTTTTTTTGTCTGTGGGAGTGTATGAATCTAGTCTAATGCTCTTCCTGTTTTGTTTTAATAACATATTTCCTGAGTTTCTTCCTCCAAAATGTCACTATGCAAGAGTTAGAGATGCACTAGAGAGTGCCAATAGTGTTTCTGTATGAAAAAGCTCATAGTCTTGTAAGAAAAATACTATGGTAATTACAATGAGAAAAACTGAGAGTATTTTGATTAGAACATATTTTATCTTGCCCATGGTACTTTGAATTTCTTTAGGTCAAAGGCAATGGCTGCTCTTGTGTGTTGGTTTAAGAAAGAACATCTTTTGTTCACCTTGATGTCCCACATACTGCACAATTCACTCCTAATGATACATTGAACTGACTTGCCCTGTTTTTCTTCTGCCAACAAGCATCCCAGTCCCTTTTATCACTGTTATTTTAGTTTCAGATCAGGCTTCAACTCTCTCAGTATTCTTAGAACCTTTTTCTTTTTAACAGCTTCTTAATAAAATATTTCCCATCTGGTTTTATTAACTTCATTTAAAGTGCCTAGTGCTTTGCATTTTTATAAGTCTAATGGGCCCTGTTTGCTAATTTATTGAAATGATGTTTTATTTCCATTTCACACAACTTTAAAGCTGTTATTTATTATTTCCTCCCCCACCCATTGCGACATTGAGACCATTTGTATTTTATGTGGTTATATTCATGACTTACGTTGCTTGCATCATGTTAGGGTCTGTTGATGTATCATCAATAATATGTACTTCAGTTGACATTCTTTCCTTGGAAACTATGACAGTGTAACTCTAAAGAAAGAAGAATAAAAACAAGGATAAGAGGGCAGTAAATATTTAGAATTTGCTCTAAAAGACATGTAAATAGTCTGTTCTTTTGGCAACTTGATGTAAGCTAAAATAATTTATATGTAATTACACATAGTAAAATATATTAATGGAAAAGTGTTTGATTAATAATTTTTCCTATGTATTGTTTCTTAAAATTTTTATTGAGCTTTTGTAGTTTTATACAACAGTTCTAAATCAAATTTAGGCCCCCTCCCTGACCCATGCCCCCCATACCCCCACTAGATCTCATGTATTCTGCCATACCCGTTAAGCCCCATCCAGTCAAGTATATGCACCCAGATGTCCTTCACTCAAATTTGTCCACTGGAATCTAGTCAGTCCATCTAGATCTTGTATGTAAGGCATGCATACTCTCCCTTATCCGGCATCAATCAGTTTCCAATAGTTCTTAGTCTAGGCCAGGCCTGCCACCCATGTCTCTCCTCCCCTCTGGGCCCTTGTTTATTTGAGTTGGCATGGGTCCTTTTGGTGAGAGTGGGCCAGGAGACTCCCAAAATAACAAAGGCTATTGTCAAACCTCTTGGTTATCTCCAAGAACTAGTAGATAAGACTCTATATATTATTTTTGTTTACTTAAACTGTTTTACTGAAAGGAAATTGCTATTCAGCGCCTCTTTTAAAATTATCGTTTTTAGAATTTATGTTTTGGTAATTTTATTTTTGAATATCACAAATATCAGCATAGAACACTGGCGCATATATATATATATATATGCACAAGTAAATGTATATTTGCTAAACATAATGCAATTATATTAAAGACCAAAGATGATCATGTGTACTGATCTTGCATCATCAGCTAGACATGTTCCTGTTCGCTCCTACTTGGTTCCTCTCTTTCCTAGGAATTTCTTTGTTTGCCTGCCTTTTCTGTAAAGACCCCTTTGCAAGCAGTTTCTGTAGTTTCATGTTGTGAGGAACTTCCCCTCTTCTACATCTATGTCCAAGAAGAACTCAATGAAGCTCTCGTGTGCCATTGATATTAATCATCATGGCTATGCTTTTATTTAAAATAATTTAAATTACATTTTAATTAATTTTGTATGTGTACATGTGTTGAATGTGTGCCAGTACACTCCAGAGCACGTATAGAAGTCAGAGGACAACCTGTGGACCATGTGGACCCCAGGGAGAAACTCAGATCTTCGAACTTGAAGGCAAGTGATTTCTTTACCCACTGAGCCGTCTCACTAGCTTGTCATGTCTTTTTGATAAATCAGCCTCACCAAACTAAGTTCTAAAACTCCTACATTGATTATAGATGTAACAATGCACACACACACACACACACACACACACACACACACACACACACACACACACAAACACATGCAAAGATTATTCAGTCATCCTGAAACTTCATTTGAATAGAAATTGGATCATAAACCCTAGTATTCAAATAAATATAAATCCGCTTTTCAAATACTATAATTTATAGCCACTTTTGTTCTATTATTTAGATATACGAGAATCCTTTAGAAAGATTATGATATACACTTTATGAATATCAAAAATAATTACTGCAGTAATATGATATACACTTAATTAAATGTTATTCTAACATTAAACATAAATGTACCTCATTTTCATACTTAGATATAAGTCAAGATATCTCTGAGAAATCTGTGAGTTGCATTCACTAGTCTTTCTACTACAAGCCACATTCTTGAAGCATTGTCCATAAATTTCTTTTTTTGTGGATTAAGAACTGACAGCTTTTGAGTTTGAGGGTAGAACCCTAGATATTTATAAGTTTTGCTCTTATCCTCTTAAAGCTTCTTTAGCCACAATGCTTACTCAACAAAAGTAATTGATACCTAATTTCCTTTCAGCTAGTTTTTCAAATATTATATTAACCTTTGATGTAGACATTCTCTTGACTTTTGAACTCTCAATTCACTTATCTGTACAATATTTAGATAAATTATTTAATGCTTACACATAATATGCAAAGACGTGGACACTACCATAGCTAACTTTTAGATGGTCATTTTCTAATCTAAATGGTTGAAGCAAAAGTAGAGTTAGTCTGTTGCTCTAGAGTTCTTCTTACAAATAACCATTAAGCGTTGGTGAGTTTCATAGGGGGAATTAAGCCCATGTTCTCCAGTTATGAACACTATTGTGGTTAGAATTGTGTCCCCCTTCCTTAACAAACAGTGTGACTACACTTGAAGATATGGACTTCTAAAAATTATTTTATTTTTACTCTTTCAGAATTGCATGTAATGTATTACTCTACCTAAATTGTCTCAGATTTCCCCCACCTCCCTATCCATACAGCTTTGTGTTCTTTTGTTACTCCCTTGAGTCCAATTTGTGTTGCACAAATATTCTTGGTTGTGGAACCTGCTATGGAGTGTGGTTGGCCTACCAGCAGTCCCACCCTGAAAGAAGGCTAACTTTTCCTCTCCCAGCAACCATCTAATTCTAATAGTGCCTCAGCTAGGGAAGGGACATTGTGTGGACCTTTAAGGATGTAGTTGGTTTGGCAATATGGTAAAGAATGTCTTCAAGTTTGCTCACAAACCCTGTAAGTCTGTTATCCTTACAAAAGAAATTAAATCAGGTGTTCAGTTTCAGAGAGAAGATTCTATGTGGAGATGTAGAGAAGGCAGCCCTCTATAAGCCAGAAGAGAGGCTTCATTTGAATCCAACCTTGCTAACACCCCAATCTTGGACTTACAGTCTCTATACCTATGAGAAAATAAATTTCTGTTGTGTAAGCCAATGGATCTGTGCTATTTTTATGACATCTTTATCAAAATAAAGTAAGCACTAAGACTCTGTAGGATATACACAGAGCATGGAGATACTACTAACGGAGTTCAATTAAGATGGATATTATTCTAGTTGTAAGGTTTCAGTACTCACTACTAATCATTCATTCTGGGTATTATGTCCTTATTTAGTTTTTGTCCTTCAGAGTGTATGGTCAGAACTGCAATCAGGGACTATTTTGGATGTCTTGCATATATGATATCTTTCAGTTACCTTTGTATACTGACAGCTTTTTCTGGAAACAATTCATGGATAATTTCTTCTTCAAAGTTGGATGAATATTGTTTCACAGTCTCCTGCCATTTAGAATTTCCAGGGGAAATTGTGTCACATCTTTGTATGCATTGTATTTTTCATACATTGTTATAGGATTCTCTCTTTGCTTTTTAAGTGTGACAATACAGCTGTACATATTTTTGATACTGATTTTCTTCTACTGACTTCTTTAAATATAACATACTCAATTTTAAGAATGAGATTTTATTACATGGAAAAAATTCCATTCTTTAGATTATTGACTCAACCTCATCTATTTTCATATAGTTAAACTAAACTTTGGGAACCTGTTCTTCATGTTCCTGATTTTATTTCTTTATTGTTTTAAATTATTTTATTGCTTGTCTTTGTTTTGTTAGAGTGCTTCACATTTTCTTCTGCATTGCTAATTTGAGTTTCACAGTACCTAATATGCTTTCCACTTCATTTTAAGTAAAGTTGAGAAACCATAGTTTAGAAATAAATGTATTCATTCATTCCTTATCTTAATTTGACATTTTATTGATGGTTTATTCAGACTTACATGTTAGTGCCTTTGGATGAACATAAAAGTGACACTTAAAATATGTTTTTCCCATTTATTTTTGTCTATTTATTTCAAAGGAAAACAACTCACAGTCTTTACTGAAGTAAAGATAACATTCTCTGAAATTCAGAACATCTATTTGGCTATGATATTTCAGTTTTTACTCATTTTTGTCGGCAAAAATATATTCCAGCTGTGCCTTTCACATTTGAGTGATATTTGGCAAGTTAATTCAACTTCCTGTATCTAAATTTTCTTACCTCCAAAATGAGGTGGGTGATAATAGTGTTCCTCTCTTAGACTTGTATGAAGGATTAAGCTAACCAACAAATTTGTCTTCATCTTTGAAGCAAAGAGTGACTAGCATATAGAGAAAATTCAAAAATCCTTACACTGAGATGAAGCAGCAGGGTATGTTATTCTCCAGGAGAAAAATTCTTTCTAATTTTAACTTGCTCTGTAAAACTGATGCTTTTTCAATTGTTTTTGTGATCATTTTATGATTCAAACAACTCTACAGCAATTTTAGCTAGGGAATCTCATTTTGTGAAGTAAGGTGTTTTAATTGCCTTTAGAGTTACATCTTCGCCTTTTCTCCATCTTGGGCTTACATCAACTTGGAGTCCACAATGGGCAGGTACTGTGCTCAGCACTTTTTGCATTTTCTGAGTACTTCAGTCTTCCTCCTTGGTCTCAGTCAGTTTCTGGTCTGCTCATCATTGGAGCCTATAAATATGGAGGATGAGTGAGGAGAATCAACATGGAAGCAAGGCTTAATAGGGAATTCCGCATAACCTGGTTTTGGAAATTTCTGGTCAAGATGTTTAGATATGAATTCTTCTGGTGAGCATTTGCAGTGCTCTTCAGAAGAAACCTACCATGGGGCCTGTGCTACGCATTTGCCCAACATGGATTTGGAACTCTACAGACACCTTTTGTCTTCCCACTCTTCCTCAGAGCCAGACGCCTACTAGTATGCCCTATCTTTGCCAATTGCTCCTTTAACAGACTGACCTTCTGGGGCATTACAGGAACTTCCACATTGCTAGTCCATGACAGAAAGACAGGATTCAGAGTCAGTATTGAGGCCATAATAACGAACATATTTGTAACTTGTAACCCTCATCTGAGTTCCTGAAAGGGAGTTTAAATTAATAACTGCCAGATTCACTCTGACAGGCAGCAGTTTGGTCCCTCCTGTCCTTCAGTGCTTTGATGAAAGAATATCACGGGAGACTATGTTGTGGGCAAGAAGATGAAGATTCTGGTGATAGACACTGAAAGAAGCATTCTTTTCTATGTTGAAAACAAATGTAACAGTTAAAAGGTATGTTATGGATAAAATGGCGACTTTGGGAATACTAGGGATGGAAAATAAAAGGGGTTTCATCTTGACATGAAACAACAGAGTAGACCAGATAAAAGGAAGGATGGAACTTAAGGAAAAGCAAAACCCATCTTTGCAGGCTCCAACTGGCTCCCATGAAACCCCATGACAAGCAAGCACAGTACTACTGCCGTTTCACATATTTTATAATACATCTAATCAGAACAGACTAAACTGTAGGAATGGCTTCTAGAAAGTCTCTATTCCAAGAAGGAGACCAACTCAGGCCCCCAGGGAAAAGGAGTTATCTATGAACAACCAAGGAAAACAGAAGTTGCATCTTGGTAGCTATGTTCTGCTCTTCCCCTTTATCAGCATCGCTTTCTTTAAAAAGCACTATGATTGCTGGGCCTGGTAGTACACGCCTTTAATCCCAGCACTTGGGAAGCAGAGGCATGTGAATCTCTGTGAGTTAAAGGCCAGCCTGGTCTACACAGTGAGTTCTAGGACAGCTGGGGCTACAGGGAGACCCTGTCTCAAAAAGACCAAAAAAAAAGCACCATCATTATGGGAGTAGTGGTGCATGCCTTTAATCTCTGCATTTGGGAGGCAGGGGCAGGTGGATTTCTGTGAGATCAAGGACAGCCTGGTATACAAAGAGAATTCTAGGCCAGCTGGAGTTATAGGAAGACCTGTCTCAAAAACTCAAAAAAGACAACAACAACAACAACAACAACAACAAAAACCAACTAACCAAAGCCAAGAAACAAAAAAAAAACCTTGGGTAAGGTTGGAGAGATGGCTCAGATGGCTCAGTGGTAAATTAAGAGCACTGGCTGCTCTTGCAGAGGACCAGGTTTCGGTTTCCAATACCCACATGACAGCTAACAACCACCTATAACACCAGTTCTAGGGGATATGATACCCTCTTCTGACCTCCTCAGGCTTTGCACAACACATGTGCACTTACATAATGCAAGCAATACACTCATACAAATAAAATAAGAAACAGTAAATTATTAAAAATACCATGAGTGTTAGGGTTCCAAACAGCAGCAGCTTCCCCCCTCCCCAACAGGGACTTACAGACTTTGGAGCCCAAAAAAGGGAACTGAGCTGATAAGCACCTTGACCTTTGAAGTCAAGAGAAACAAACTCTGCTGAGAAGCAGCCTGCCTTTCCTCTGACCTCCAAAGATAAGGTAAGCAGATTCTAGCTGTTAACCAGAGATTTTAGAAGTTGTTTATCACAACAGCTTTTCTCTTATCTTAAGAGGGAAAAAGTAAACACTTCCAGACCCTACCTGCTTTTCCTGCTTCCCCCTCCCTGATTTCTCCCCCAAACATTCCCCCCTTCTACACCTTAAAGCCCCCATATATAAAGTCCCAGCTCACAGCCGGTGGGCTGACATCTTTCCCTTCCCTGACATCTTTCCCTTTGCTGACATCTTTCCCTTCCTTGACATCTTTCCCTTCCCTGCCCTTCGCTGACATCTTTCCCTCCCCTGCCCTTCGCTGACATCTTTCCCTTCCCTGACATCTTTCCCTTTGCTGACATCTTTCCCTTCCCTGACATCTTTCCCTTCCCTGACATCTTTCCCTTCCCTGACATCTTTCCCTTCCCTGTCCTTTGCTGACATCTTTCCCTTCCCTGCCCTTCGCTGACATCTTTCCCCTCCCTGCCCTTCGCTGACATCTTTCCCTCCCCTGCCTTTCCCTGACATATTTCCCTTCCCTGACATCTTTCCCTTCCCCGAGGGAAACGTGTCCTATGCAAAATAAAGCTGTATCCCGCTGAGAACTCTATCTGTGCCTCGCTGCCTCCTCCATCCTCCATCCACACCTGCTCTCTCCAACATTTTTACCTATCAATGAGTACATTGAAAACTTTCATATTTGCATTCTAAAATAAAATTGCATACTTTTTGAGAATTATATCAACTTAGTGATAGTACTTTCTCTTTTTTTCTTTTTTCTAATTCCTTAGTCTATGATTTTTATTTTTAAAAGTTCCATTAGGTGTTTTACATATTCTGTAGGGCATAAGGGAAGGCACACTGGGGTTGTAGAAGAAGAAAAGAGGAATAACAGAAAACCTCTTGGTGTCTGGGAATGGAAGAGGCCCAACATCAAGGCCTGGATGCCCAGGACCACTGAGGTGTCAGTACCACACCTGGCCCTTAGGTGATGTGGGAAGTTCTTTCTAGAGAATCAGTCCTCCCCAAACCAGAATCCGCAAATGGTAAGAGCCCTCTCCTGTCCCTAGCATAAGCCCCAAACAGAAGCAAAGCCATTGCCATACACAACCTGGAAACCTAGGGAAGGAGGTTATGGAGATTGCAGTCACTCAGAGAAGGCTGAAGTTGTTGCCCAAGATCAGGAATTCCCCCAGGACCAAAGCTCCTGCTCATATGAGGGGGCCATGGCTCTTGTGAGAATTGACCACAGTTCCATGTTCATAGTAGAAAACCACAGCTCCAACTCACAGGAGGGAATCACAGTTCCAGCTCATAGGAGAGGACTATAGGTATCTATGTCTCTTGAGAACCAGACTGTCCCTTTGTGGTTAGACATCCCTGAAGCAACAGTTAGGTTGTTCCTGTTATATCTTTTTCTCTTGTACACTAACAAAGGATGTACATCAGAAAATGTGAAGGCATTGTACTATTTCTTACACTGTGGTTTTGATACATCTCCACTTTAGTGAATATTATGAGAGGAAATACCATAAAAGGAAGATCTGATCCACCATGATTTGTGACAGAAAATGGGTTACCATACCTCATGAGTATACTTTTTAATCTAAATAGTCATAAAAACTCAATAAGAACTGCAGTGCAGCACTCAGTGCTGTTCTGTCTTAGGGTAGCCTACTCCATCCAGTCCTTCTTTGGAGTGTACTCTTTGCTTTGTTAACTAAACTTTTTTCTAAATAAAATTCTGCTTAAACTCTGTTCTTGACTAATGTATTCCTTCAAAAGGCAAGAGCCAAGGAACCTCCACAACATCCACCAAATTTTAACAGAGGAGAAGAATTAGCAAAATGAAGTGTACCTAGCTAAAACAATAGCAACCAGGTATGCTCAGGGAAGCAGGAGTGGTGGATGAACAGTTCAGAGAGTGGGCTGAGAGTGGCTGTCACAGGGAGGAACTGCAATTCCATCTTGAATCAAAGCATCTGTGGATACAGTGTGTCTTTTCAGAATTGGTGCCTGGGATTTCTGGGTTGAATTTGAAAGAATTTGAAGAGCTGTACCGACAGATTTGTACAGATAAGAGAAAGAATCATTCTACAAGTGAGTTACTGACATTACTATTAATTATTTGACTCCACATAGCTGTTAAAGCCCTTTAGAAAGATGGTTATATATGGGCCTCAATAACACATGGGTATAAAATGCTAAAAAGTGAAATGGAACTACAACTCAGGTCCAGTCAGTGATGCTACTATGTCATTTCAAATTATGTATTTTACAAAGTTGTATCAATTTTCATACTTAATAGTAGCAATTTTGTGTAATGGAAAGAATTGAAGCATTAATGTAGCTTTCAGATTATCCAGTGACTGCAATCTAATCATAAGAACATATATATAATATAACATTTAGTGATGGCTAAAATTTTAAATTCTTGAGAGAAATAATACTTTTGCATTTCCTAATGAGCACTGAATATCGACAAAACTACAATAGGGCACTTTAATTTTTCTAAGCTAGTTTTACAAAAGAAAATTATGCATTAAACTATTACAACAAGAAATTGTCTTTAAAATAAGTTCATGGTTTGTGTGCCAAAATTTCTGGCTTTTTATTTATTTTTAGAACATTCTTGCTTCATGGTTTATCCCAGGTACCTGGTTCCTCTGAGGGGTGGGCCTTGCTGCAAAGAATTAACTGCGGAGAGTTAGCTATGGAGGGAGGGGCTTCTGGGTGCCACCTTGGAGTGGGTGTGGAGAGAAAGATGGACCCAACATCTTACCTGCATGGATGCAAAAGGGGTATTTACCAACCTGGGGTGAGACTGAGTGCCAAAGATGCTTGGATGAAAGTTAATGGAGACTGTGGGTGGGTGCAGAAGTTATCTCAAATGGTGGGCCAAGAGGTGCAGAGCTGGGTGCTGGGCTTTTGTTTCTTTGTAAGTTCATCCATTTACCCCCTCCCTACCCAAGATATAAAATGAAAAATTCACATGATATGTTATATGGTTTGTCTTATAGTGCAAGAGACACCAAGAGAACTCAGGCAATAAACTGGTGTAGTCCAGCCCAGATAAATGAATCGGCCTTGGGGATGTGGGTTTTTGGAAGCAGTGCTCTTCCTGCCACCTCTGTGGTGGGCCAGCTGGGCTCTGATTTTCAAATTCAGTATCAGCTGCAAAGATCCCAGGGGAGAAGGCAATCAAACCCCATATGCTTAATGGGGTTAGCAATAGTCACATGTGTTACACAATGGATTATAAATCTGTAACTAAAAAGAGGCCAGAGTGGGCCACAGCTGTGTTGTAAATGTGGGAGTATGTTGCAGGTATGTGAAGATTTGTTAAAGGTTATCCAGAAGCTAGAAAAACTTTTACCAACTTTGAACACAAACCAAGAGACCAGAGACAGGGAGTGGCCACTTGGCATAATAAAAGTTGTGCCCCAGGCAGGGGAAGCTGAAAAGGCTAGGGAGGTTCTGGAAGTTCCAGTCCCAGAGCCTGAGAGAGAAAAATAATGGGACACTTTAACATGTGTAAGGTCCAAGGACTCAGAGGAAAAGACAGATAATAGTAAAAAGGAGAAGACCTAAAAATAAAAGTAGCTAAAGTTGCCCATCAGAGCCAACCATTGATACAAAAGGGAAAAAAAAAAAAGCTAACAGTGATGTAACTAGGAAATACTCCAATCTGAAACTGATAAAACTAGGAAAAATTTACAAGCAAGCAATCAAAGAGCCCCTGGCCACATGGCTATGAGAGTGTGGGACATGCGAGAAAATGATGTCAGTCTAAGTTCTTCAGAAGCTTCACAGCTGAGTTATACAACCATCCATCCATCCTTGCAATATAGGCTGTTCAACCTAGGCCAATGCAGGGGGCAGCAGTCCTTAACGGGGTGGCTGGTTGACGGCATTAAAGATACATGGTCATCACCAAGGAAGACTAACATGATTAACAGGGGCTGGAGGACTATAAAGGAGGGACAGGCATTACTGAGAGAACTAGGTATGAGAAAAGCAACATATGATGTCCAATTTACTGGGCCAGATAAGACTGTGTTCACCAGAGATGTGATGGAAAGCTTCATTAAACTGGGACCTCAAGAATGGTATGGAGCTTTAATGGTTTTGCTAAGCCCTTTAATGGGACAGCATCTTTATAAAGTGAGAGAGGCTTTAGCAAATTTAAATGATTTTTACTAGCATGTAAAACATGTCTGTAGAATAACAGAACACCCTATGAGAGATATAAAAAAAGACCAGACAGAAGAAATGGCCCATTTGGGTTACTCTAAGACAAATGCTGCAAGGCTTATGTCGAGCCCAAATTCCCAGAGAAAAGATTGCTAGAAAACCAAATTCAGTGCTAAGGAGTTTCTGGAAGGCTTTAAAACCAGAACAGTTTACAAAAGACATTAAAAGAATAAAAACTGTCCCAGGAGTGGTTAAGAATCCCCACGGATTAAATAAGTTGCACTTTTCTTCCCAAAAAGGCTATACTAGGAGTGCAAGGAGTTTTTTCCACCAAGTTCTCCCCCAGCAGCCAGGTGTGATCAATGGAGAAATGACAGATATGGTTACAGTTAGGAGGCAGACCCAGGGCCTGCCTGACTCAGGGAACCAACAAGTGCAGCAGGGACAGGAGAAGTCCCCTGCCTCCTTAGCCCAGTGCAGGTTCAGGCAACTGGAGCCAACACCTGTAAGTGTATCAAGAATAAAAGAATACAAAGAGACTCCATGTAAAATCCCCAAAGTGTGAAATGTCTCCAAAGGGATAATTAAAGATGGTAAAGAGCTAACCAAATCAATGCCTTCTACCCATGCTATAGTACCTAACAAAGATCTAAAACCATTAATATGAATGGACAAAACCTTTCCATGCTGTGTGAGACCTTGTCTATGATTGATTTAATATATAATGTTAACCTTCCTTCAGTGTTTTACAAATGTGAAACTCATTTGAAAGATACCTGAAGAAGCAAAGGCCAGCTATAGCTGTAGGTTTCTTGGGAGTTTTATGGTTGGGTAAGATGAAGGCAGAGACTCCCAAACTATACAACTGTTAAAAAAATTTACAGTACCAGGGAGTGGGTTTGCCCCCCTATGAGCTGTTGGTCAGAGAGAGATCCTAGAGTTCCTCAAATTCACCAAGCTATTGCCGTTAATGTCGGTTGTACACTAGAAAGGTCAGTAAGGCCATGCTGCTGAAGACACTGCATCTTGTAAACACAGGAGAAGAAGAGATGGAGCCTCTGAGACTAAGCCAAAAAACTCAATGCCACTAGATGGATGACATTCATATTGCCAGAAGGCACTATGCAGATGGTTGGGGAAGAAAATATTCCCTATGATTCTATGCAACAATAGACCTTGCATACTCCACACTATGGACATGCCAAGCAATGCCTGCAAGTGTAATAATGGCTCAACTAACATATGTACAACTGACAAATTTCTAATTGGATAAGGCCTGCTCCTAAGAGTGGAACACACAATTGGTGCTGTAGACCAGGCCAACACCTTATGTCAAGGAAGGCTACAGGCCCTAGTGGTTGCAAGTATACTGTTTAATGAATATAGTACTGCTACTGGGATATCTCCTAGCATTTGTAATTACATTCATGTCTGTTTAGATATCTCTACTTCCTTCTATTTTCCTTTATAGTAAAAGAAACACTACTGAGGTAGATCAATGGCCACAACTTAAAGACGAATAATGGAGAGGCCCAAGAAGTCATTATCTTGCCATGATACAAAAGAGATCGCCCTACATATGTCACCCCCTACAAGGCTCAGGGACATTAGCAGAAGATTGGTGGAAACATTGTAAGGGCAGAGGAAAGTACTAGAGTGTGACCCAGGTGCCTGGTTCCTCTGATGGGCAGGGCCTGCTGCAGAGAATTGACTGTGGAATGTTAGCCACAGAGGGAGGGGCTTCTGGGTGCCATCTTTGGATGGAAGCTGTGAGCTGCCATGCATATTTGGTGGTGGGCATGGAGAGAAAGATGGCCCTGGCATCTCACTTGCATGGAGCATTTACTGACCTGGGGCAAGACTGTGGGCCCAAGATGTGTAGGCAAAAGTTAATGGAGTTTGTGGGCAGATGTGGAAGCAATCTGCAATGGCGGGCCAAGTGGTGTAGAGCTGGGTGCTAGGTGTTCGTTTCTCTGTAAATTCCTCCATTTACCCCCTACCTACCCAAGATATAAAATGAAAAATTCACATAAAGATATGTTATATGGTCTTTCTGATAGCACAAGAGACCCTGAGAGAACTCAGGAGACACATGGATTACTGTTTTCTATCATAACGTTTATCGAAATCATACTGGTCAATGAAAGCCAGGCTCATGTTCTTTTCTCTAAAAAAAATTTCCTTATTAAAAAAATATTAATTAATTATATTTTATGCATATGAGTGTTTTACCTGCATGTATGTAAGTGTACGCATGTATAAAATGCCTGCAAAGGCCAGAAGAGTGTGTCAGGTCCTCTGGAGTTAAGGATTGTTGTTAGCTGCCATTGGGTGGTGGGAAACTATCTGGGGTACTCTGGAAGAGCAATTGGTCCTCTTAACCTAACCATTGAGCAATCGCTTCATTCCCTGAGCATATTTTTTAACCATATTAGAAATAATTTTTCCTTCACAACTTCATTAATAACTGTAATATTTTTTATTTTATAGCACTTATTAGCAATTACTTATTGCTATATGTTTAAATTTCATATACACCTCAGCTCTGTTATCAGAGTTAAACATGCTTATATCACTCTTGGTGACTTTCAACACAGTGAACTATATGGAGGTATTGCTAAGCAACAATACTAGTTTCATAATTTTTTATCTGCCTATGAAGAACTTGATTTAAAATTAGAAATCTACAATAGGATTTTCAGGTATGTTATTCACTAGACGAAATACAACCTGATAACAAATATAGAAGGGTTAATAATGTGAAGAATTTCATCAAAGAAACATTAAAATATCCAATATCTATAGATCCATATAAGTGTGTGTATGTGTGTCTGTATGTATGTGTGTGAAAGAATGGAAACTATTTTATATGTAATGAAAACAAAATTAACACTATAATATTATTTCCTAGTCATTCAATGGGAAAAAGTGAAATAATAACAGCTAGTGCTATGAAGAAAAGTCTGCTCTGATCTTCTTGGGAGAGAGAAGAACATGAATATTCTTTGTAAAGTTACATGGCAATTTATCTAGAACAAAAGCATATTGACCTTTTGGAGTAGTTGTTCTGTTTCTGGAGATGCTTAGAAACAAAAGGAAAAACACTATAAGACTACAGCATGTTTGCAATGTGAAAAATTAAAATAAATGTTCCAATAGACCAAATTGAATAATGTCTAAGTAAAATTTAATATATCATCTGAAATTATTCAGTCTTTAAAGGTGTTCACTAAGTGTGGCTTGCAAAAATAGTTAGAAACTTATGTGTAACAAAATCTGCCTAGGATCAGAACAGAGACTTCATTATCAAAACCATCTCTGGGTCATCTCATGCCACAGCAGACTCACCTCCTCTGACCTTTTGTGGTGTTTGTTCATTTCCTTTCGTGTTTGATGACAAGCTGACTTCTGTCTGCAGCTAGTTACATTCATGTATGTATCTTATCCTTTTGGCCCCTTCACAATGTTGTTTTACTCTTAGTGAATAACGGCCAGACAGGTCATGCTTTCTGATTGTTTTCTTTTCCCTTTTATTTTCAGACAAGTCTCATGTAGCCCAGGCTGTTGATTGTTATCTTGAGTTCACCTGACTAATACCTTGAAACTTCTTTGTAAATCTACCCTATTCTGCCTGTTTTGTAGTGAGGGTGCAACTTCTCTTTTCAATTATTCAATCATTTCACCGAAAACTTGTAGTTTATTTGTTTCAAAGCATAATGAAAATGTAATGCCACTGCCATTAATAAATGACAGAACATATGTGTCTGTTTTCTAGCAGCCAGCCAAGTGTGAGTATTCACGTTTGCAAGATGAGCTAAATCACTCTAGACAAAGAAAATTATGCCATAGCTTATGTGATCAGATCAAAACAGTAATTATTTTCTCCACCAATGATTCCTATTAAATGAATTGCATGCTAACGGCTTCCAATAATGAGTTAGATTTAATAAATTATGTACTCTCCATAACTTTTTAATGTACATTCTTTCAAGACTGGCCTGTCCCCAGAAGGGAATTTATCAAACAGTCTCTGCGCATCAGAATAAAAGCAAAATGAATGAAATTGGAGTGGCTGAAGCATAACTAGTGTAATGGGATTGGTCTTGCTTCACTTTCTCTGTCACCCACTAGACATGAGAAATCTTCCACCAGTGGCTCAGAGTTATCTTTTTCACAGTTTCGTTTCTCCCATAAGTATTAGATATTGTCTACTGAGAACAACTGCATGGTATTTGTGATTGATCTTGAACTGCTCTGATGCACTGGAAACTTTGTTTGTGAAACATAGTATATAGAATGAGGCCACTGAGAATATTCAAACAGACACACACACACACACACACACACACACAAGAGAGAGAGAGAGAGAGAGAGAGAGAGAGAGAGAGAGAGGCAACTCAAGATCTTTAAGAGGACCATTGACAATGAATTCATCAATTGCTTTTAATCTTTACTCATGGCGGGAGAGTAGAGGAATGATAAAGACAGAGAAATCAAAATTGTATTGGAGGGGTTAGGCACCAGGCTGAGCATGTCCTCCTACTCCCACCTATCTCAGTGGATCATGCCTACAGTGGCACAAGTTCAATGTGAGTTCAGGGGGAGTATATGACTGGGTGATGCTGGCAGAGGAGATTATATTACTGACAGGCAACTGTGTCTAGATTAAGAAATCTGAGCCTGAATCCTGAATTTGGTCCAGGTAACATGTAGATGTCACAACAACCATTACTTAACATTTCACTCCAGTTTAGCAGGTCCCAAAGAGTCTGACAAATACAGGTAACTTAGACTTTGAAGCTTTTGGTGATTTTGAAGAGGAACTTCTGTGTAGGATTTTAGTTTGGGGGAAAATTAAATGACCTGGTGAAAGGGTGAATACTAAAAATCAATGAAAGCAAGAATTATCTACAATGTGTGATTAAAATTTTTGTAGAAAATCTTTGCTTTTACATTTGGATTTTACAGATTGGAGTACATGCAAAGGGTACCTGTGTTGTGTTTTGTGTTGCATCAAGCAATGTTGATGGAAATGGGGCTTTTAACCTTTTTTATAATAAAATTGCAGGGAGAAGTAAAAGATTGAAAAGCTTTTGAAGAGATTTCTGTAGCAGTTATTAAACTTCTTTGATGGAATATAGAATAAATTTTTTGCTGAAAAATTTCTAGAAGTTCAAAGAAGATCTTCAGCTATGAGACCTATGAAATGACAGACTGCTTACTTAAATTCTTTTATTTAAAATGTATATTTTTATTGAAATTTTGTGCATTTAATACAATACACCTTAATTGTATTTAGACCCCTTCCCCTATCTGCACCCCCACATGCCCCCACTTGATTTCATGCATTCTATCATATAAGGCAAGGCCTATCTTTTTAAATTATTTTTTTGAGAATTGCATACAATGTGTTTTGATTATATTTACCAACCCCACCTTCTCCAGGTCCATCCAGATCAATCCCAATTCCCTACCAAGCCACTGAGTCATCTCCCCAGTCCCATCCTTTGTTTGTGAGACAGGGTACTAGGTTAAGTAGACCAAGATACCCTTGAACTCTTAATTCTCCTGCCTCAACCACCTGAGTGTGTGTCTCATGGTGTCATCATTGGCTTAGATTGTAAATTTGAGGAGGGAACCTAAATTGGGAAATTATCTCCATTGGATTGGCCTGTGAACATATCTGTAAGGAATTTTCTTAGTTGCTGAGTGATGTGTAATAGTTCAACCCACTGTGGGTGGTATGATCCATGGAAAGGTGGACCTGCATTGTATAAGACTGTAGGCTGAGCACAGGCCAGAGGAGCAAGCCAGTAAGTGGTGTTCTTCTGTGGTCTGTGCTTTAGATTCTGTCTCCAGATTCCCACTTTGATTTCCCATCGTGACTTCCCTCAATGATAAACTGTGATGTGAATTGTAAGCCAAATAAACCCTTTCCTACCTAAGTTGATTTTGGTCAGAGTTTTAACAGAGAAACAAACTACAACACACGACTACTTGTTTTTAGAAAACTGAGATGGTTTTAAAGTTGGTCTATAAGAGTAATTTCTTAATTTTTGCAATGAGATCAGCCATGTGTTTCTTCTGAGATTATCCTGGTGAGTCCAGGAGTGAGTGATATCACCAGATCTTTAGCCAAAGCATTGTTAACTGTCTCAGTCTACTTACTGTACCTGAACTAGATCTACTTACTGTACCTGAACTAGAGGATGGGTCTGTTTTAATAACAAAGGGTTTTGCAAGTTGATATTTATTTAAGGGTTGTAGAAGAAATTTTCAAGAAACAACTGGTGAATCAGTTGACAAACTAAAAATAAATTCACACACAAAAAAATCACTAAGTTCAAGTTTAGTGTCCCCCATATACCCTTGGGTGAGGGGACATCCATTGAAGTGTTGTGACCTACCAGGAGTTACATCCTTAAAGAAAACTCTCTCTCTCTCTCTCTCTCTCTCTCTCTCTCTCTCTCTCCCCTTCTCTCTCTGTCTGTCCCTCTCTCTCCCTGTGTCTCTCTAACAGCTATCAATTGCAGCTTGAGTTGGGACTTCATGACCAACTTCTTTCTTGATATTTTTCCTGGCTGAGCTTACTCCAGTCTTGAGCTTACCCAAGCCCTGTGCATGCTGTCACAATCACTGTGAGTTCATATGTGCAAACCACCCTGTTGTATCTGGGAAACACTGTTTAGTTGCAGTCATCAACTGCCTCTGGATCTGTAATGATTTCTGAGTTCTGTGAGGAAAAGCATGTGATATAAAGGTCCTATTTAGACTGAACACTGTAATGTTTTATTCTCTTACATGGGCCAATTGTGAGTCTCTATACTAGTTGCCATCTACAGTCCAAATAAGCTTATCTGATAATTATTGAGCAATGCTCTAATTTTTGGGTATAATGATAAATTATCAGAAGTCAGTTTAATAATATCCCCATTTAGCAGAATAATATAGTAGGTTCTCCTCTAGGGTTTATGAGCAAAAGTTCTTGGCCTTGATAATAGTGCCAAGTATAGGTTCCATCTTTAAAGTATGACTTTAAATCCAATCAGATGGTAGTTTGTTACTCCATGACATTTTCACTACTATTATTCAGATGGGAATATCTTGACAGGCCAATCATTATTGTAGCTCAGGAGGTTCACTTCTATGTAAGACTTATGAGTACTTGTTTTCTATGGTAGTGAGCATAACATCTTCTAGCACTATGAAATCTAGCCACTAGGGATGTAGTTTCCATGTCAGTACTAGCTTGATTACTCCATGTTCTATGACTCACATATGAGGTCTCTTCAACAATAAGGTCTCATCATCAAGTTCAGGTGGAGGGAGTAACCAAGAACAATGTCAATGCCCTGTAATATTTTGGAAGTCCATGTGTGGGAGACAGACTTGACCCTAGGGTGAAAGTTTTATTGACAGCCATACAGAAGGCCTGAGGCAAGGGCCTGACTGCTGGAGCCACAAGGAATGCCTTGTGACATTTTGCTCCCATTGGCAGATCATGAGACTGATGCCTAGAGCTTACCACTTCCTAATCACCACCCTTGGATACTGCACCTTTAAACTACTTGCT
Source organism: Nannospalax galili (assembly GCF_000622305.1). NCBI lineage: Eukaryota > Metazoa > Chordata > Mammalia > Rodentia > Spalacidae > Nannospalax > Nannospalax galili. The sequence goes on along the minus strand of NW_008343216.1, from coordinate 1,894,956 downwards.
GTGCTGTGCACCACCCTCGGATACCTCACCTTTAAAGTAGTTGCTATGCTGTGATTGGACCACTACCCGTATATAAGCTGTGCCTTCCTGCAATAAACCAGATCTGTGCCACTGAACCTGGTCTCCTGTGTCTGAATGTGACTCCACTGACACAGTCTCCTCACCAGCCCTGGGGTCTAGACCGGACGACTGATCGGAGGAACTAAGCAGGAGAGTGGCCATAGCCAGAGGAGAGCACCCACAGCTGACGACCACAACTGGTGCCCAATGTGGGGCACAAAGCCTCCTGCCCACAGAGCTGTAGCGTGTCATTCCTGTCTTTGCTGATCGTCTTCCTGAACGGTTCCTGAGTCCCTTTGGGTACGTCTTGCAGGGTGAGTGACCTCCGGTATGGGGAATAGTCTTCCAGCTGCTGCCAGCCCCTGCACTGCTGCACCGGTTTCTCTCCTCAGGAGTAGGCAAATTAGAGTAACAGAAAAGGATGTAACTAAGGTTTTAGATGAAGTACTAGCTCTTGCCCCCTGGTTTACAGATTCTTGTTGCTGGGATCCTGAACAACGGGCTTGCATTTTATTCTTGACCCAACGTAGAGAAGTCAGGGAGGGATGCCCACAGTCTGGGCTGTTATACCCCATTGTGACAGCCATTCTGGCGTCCCTTCAGGGGGTTCCCCCCAAAGCCCCTGAACAGGACAATCCTCTCTTTAAGGAGACAGATGAGCAAATACAACAACAGGACACTGGGGATAGCTTGTCCCAGGCATTTCCAGTAAAAACAAAACTAACAGATTCTTGTTCTGATAAAACTATGACTAAATGATGCTATAAAAATGAGGCATTGGGGTTTGAGAGCTCCCTTGTTGAAAACCAGGAAGCCGAGATTGCTTCTGCCCTGCCATTACATGGCAGTGGCTACCCTCCACCATCTTGTATTAGCTTTGATGGAAAACAGGATGTTAGGGCAGCCTCTGCTCTGCCATTACAAGGCAATGGCCACTTTCCACCATCTTGCACTAGCTTTAAGGAAGTTCCCCTCCAGTCCACCTACCCCTCCCTTCCAGAGGAGGACTGGAAGCCCCTCCCACCTAGGTTCCTCTTCTATGATACAATGGGAGATTTTCTACAGTTCTTCCCAGTTACTGTCAATCAGGGACAACAGAACCCTAATGTCTAGAATCCATATTCTCATGAAACCTTAAGGAAGCTGTGTAAGGCAGCAACTGAGGATGGCATTCACTCCCCCTGGTTTGGTCAGTTATTAGATACAATTAGTCATTCAGCCCATACCCCCTATGATTGGCAGAATATTGCCCATGCCTGCTTACAGGGAGGTGATTTCCTTTTATGGAAAGCTGCTTACCAAGATAAATGTGAACAACAGGCAGAGGGCAATAGACATGCCAATGTCCAAAACATTGGAATTGATGCTCTAGTAGGACACAGCAATTTTGAGACCACCCCCCAAGCTCAGGCAGAGGGACCTCCCCGCTACTTTGAACAAGCACAGCTTTGTGCACTTCGTGCTTTTCGAAGTATGCCAACTTGTGGTGATACCAAATTAACCAAATTGATACAAAAACCAGATTGAGTCTCTGATTTTGTTGAGAGATGCCAACAAAGTATAAATAGAAAGATCAGTCATCAGGGAGCTGCTGATGCCTTGCTCAAGGATCTTGTATATGAAGGCTGCTCTACAGAGTGTCACCTTGCCATAGGACCCATTAGACACAAGGATGTCTCTGAATGGATTCTGGCCTGCTGAGA
>NW_008343216.1:1892431-1892983 GCF_000622305.1 Nannospalax galili | reverse complement strand
TCCCTAGATGGCCATAAGTTTAAAGGCCTAATTGATACAGGGGCTGATATTACTGTAATCAGACAGGAAGAAGCCTTGTCTCATTGGCATCACAAGACTGGACCCCCTATACAAGGTGTTGGGGGCTTACAAAATACTTTACAGGTCCAACGTCCTGTGGTCTGGACTGACCCAGATGGCAATACAGGAGCTATTAAACTGCTCCTAGCTGCAGGGCTTCCCCATAACCTGTGGGGGAGAGATATCCTCTGAAATATGGAGGTTGTTCTAACTACCAATGGCAAAGCCTTTTATGATGACCGTATTGTAGACCAGTGGTTAGTTAATGCCCCCTCCACCCTCACCCCCAATTCTAAGGGCCACTGCTCCGCTGCCCAAGCCACCGCCGATCAAACTAACATGGGACACTAAAGTTCCCATATGGGTGGAGCAGTGGCCTCTTCCTTCACATAAATTAACTAATTTGATCTCCTTGGTCCAGGAACGGTTATCCTTGGGTCACATTGAGCCCTCACTTAGTCCTCATAATTCTCCCATTTTTGCTATACAAAG
>NW_008343216.1:1890303-1890802 GCF_000622305.1 Nannospalax galili | reverse complement strand
CAGGCCTGGGGCAATGGCCCAATGGCTGGAGCCACAAGGAATGCCTTGTGGCATTTTGCTCCCATTTGCAGATCATGAGACTGATGCCTAGAGCTTGCCACTAACTAATCACCACCCTCGGATACAGCACCTTTAAACTTCATGCTGTACTGTGCACCACCCTTGGATACCTCACCTTTAAAGTACTTGCTGTGCTGTGATTGGTCCACTACCCGTATATAAGCTTCTGCCTTCCTGCAATAAACCAGATCTGTGTCACTGAACTTGGTCTCCTGTGTCTGAATGTGGCTCCCCTGACACAGTCTCCTCGCCAGCACTGGGGCCTGGACCAGGCGACTGACTGGAGGAACTAAGAGAGCAGCAGAGTGGCCATAGCTGGAGGAGAGCAGCCACAGCTGACGACCACAGCTATGAAAACAGAGGGTGTAAAGAACACCTATCTCACTTTTTGAATGTGTATTTTGCTTTTGGCCTCTCTCTCTCTCCCCCCCCCCTCCCT
>NW_008343216.1:1878321-1889388 GCF_000622305.1 Nannospalax galili | reverse complement strand
GAGAAAATGGATCCAGTTGGCTCTTAACTTAGTTTACATAAGGTCATATATTTTGCAACACTTGTTTTAAAATTTTTTTTTGATATATTTATTTTTATTTTTATGTGTATAAGTGTTATGTCTACATTTGTCTTAAATGAACCTGTGTTGTTCAGTGCCCATGGAGAACAAAAGAGGGCTTTGGATCCCCTGAAACTGGAGTTACAGACGGTTGTTAGCCACCATGTGGTGCTGAGATTCAAACCTGGGTCTTCTGCCAAGTGCTCTTAACTGCTGAACCATTTCTCCAGCTCCAAAATTTATGCTTTAAGACACTTTCCCAGTATATAGTGGCGGGGGGGGCGGGTAAACAGATGAAATTTGAGAAAATTTAATGTATAAGTTTTTTCCTAAAAGATTTAAAATAAAATCTTAGCAGACTGCCTGAGAGTGCCTGGATCTGGCCTTCATGTGGTGTTGAGCTTTTCTAAATCACCATGCCCATCCCACTGTACTGGGATGTATAACTCTTCCTACTGCACCAGGGTTAAGTTTCTCTGTCCTACAGTTAAGTTTCTCTGTCCTACAGCCCATATTTAGTAGATTGCATGAGAGTGCCTAGATCAGGCCTCTACATGGTGATGGGCATCCCCAAATCATGCAGTGCCCATCCCCCTGCATTGGAACCACCTGAAGTCCATCCCAGCACTCCAGTTCTAGGCTTCACTGCCCTTTAGTAGGGGCCCAGCCCTTTGTAGACCAGCTGAGAATACCTAAATCAGGCTCCCTTTAGAGAGCTTTCCAAGTTGTGCTGTGACTGCTCAATATTAGGGGTCCAGACCTTAGGAGAAAGTGTGAGAGTACATTACTGGTATCTGACTTGGGCCTTTTTGAGACCTCCTGAGTCGCTGGATTGAAGTAATCTGGTCCCTCCAATATAAAATCTGAGAGAATCCGAATTCTAGACCAACCAGCTTTACATATGCAATAAGAAAACAAGCAAGGCATGCCAATAATACAAAGAGAATCAGACTTCAACTCAACAAAGGAGGGTTTGAGCTTCATATTAGAATCATAAACAATAAAAGAAATCCACATGCCAAAATCACAATGGAAAAATAATAATTTGAAACACCAAAATAATATGTTTCCACTAAACCCCATCAGTATTATAAAAGAGTTCTACAAGGAGAATCCCCAAGCAATAACCCATGACACAGAATTTAAAAGAACAATCATAAACGTGAACAAAGAATTCAATGAATTTAAAGAACACACAAACAAACAAATCAAAGAACTAAAAGAAGAAATGGAAAAACTTCTGACTGAATTCACAAAATATTGAAGAAACTCAGGCAGAAATGAAGAAGGTAGTGAAAAATTCAATAAGGCAATTAGAAATGACAGGAGAAAGCCTCACTAATAAAATGAATGAAATGGGAAACAGAATATCAAGACTGGATGATAAAGTTGAAGAATTGAACTGCACAAAGATTATGAAACCTTAAAAAAAACCCATAGGAATGGAATTTGCAGGATTGTGGGACACCATGAAAAGACCAAATATAGGCATCATAGGCATACAGGAAGGAGAAGAATTTCAGGTTAATGGTATTGACCAGATTTTAAAGATGACTGTAGAGGAGAATTTCCCCAAATTAAGGAAAGACAGGCCCATACAAATACAAGAAACACATAGAACACCAAATAGACAGGAACAGAGAACAAACTCCCCATGGCATATCATAGTGAAAACATTATATGTACAGAACAAAGATAGAATACTGAAAGTTGCAAAAGAAAAAAAAGTCACATATAAAGGAAAACCCATCAGAATTACAACTGACTTTTCAATGCAAACTATGAAAATCAGAAGAGCTTGGACAAAAGTATTGCCAGTTTTAAATGAGCATAGATGTCAACCCAGAATACTTTACCCAGCAAAAATGTCTATTATAGTTGAAGGGGGAAAAAAATCTTCCACAACATGAATAGGCTGAAAGAATACATGTCCACAAACCTGACCTTCAAAGAATACTTGAAGCAATACAAGTATACAATGGAGAAAGGAACAATTTTACCCAAGGGGCAACAGAAAGAAACTAAGTGAAGGTATAATTGTGGAAACAAAAAATTAACCAAAGAATGCAAACAAATCAAAATGAAGGTAAGCGATACATATCTTCCAATATTAACTTTAAACAGCAATGGACTTAATTCCTCAATCAAAAGACACAGGCTAGTTGAATAGGTTAAGAAGCAAAATCTACCCTTTTGTTGTCTGCATTAAACCCATCTCACCTTCAAGGACAGGTGCTACCTTAAGGTAAAAGAATGGAAAATAATATTCCAAGCAAATGGAGCTAAAATCAAGCAGGGTTTGCAATTCTAATATCTGACAAAACAGACTTCAGAATAAAAGTAATCAGAAGAGATAAAGAGGATCACTTCATTCTGATCAAAGGAAGAATTGACCAAGAAGACATAACAATCATGAACATATATGCACCAAACTCTGGTACATCCAATTTCATAAAAACAGTACTACAGAACTTTTAAGACACAGATTAAACCTAATTCAGTAATAGAAGGAGGCTTCAATACCCAACTGTCTTCATTAGACAGGTTAACCAAAGAATAAACAAAGAGTCACCTGAATTAAATGATATGAAATATAAAATTGATCTAACAGACATCTTCAGAATATTCCACCCAAGCATCAAAGAATATTTCTATTCACGATGTCATGGAACTCTCTCTAAAATTGGGGCACATATTTTGGCACAGAAAAAAACAAAACAAATCTCAACAACTAAGAAAAAAACTGAAGTAATCCCATGCAGTCTCACAGAATACAACACAATAAAGCTTAAATTCAAAACCAAAAGAAGCCCTAGTAATTACATGAACTCATGAATATTAAACAACATACTCCTGAATGATGAATGAGCCAAAGCACAAATTAAGAAAGACACTTTAAAATCAGTCTTAAGAGGGAAGTTTATAGATCTAAATGCCTATATTAAAAAATCAGAAAGAGCACAAATAAATAACTTAACACTGCAACTCAAGAGTCTGGAAGGGCAAATGCCAAAAAGAGCCAGAACATTATAAGGGAATACTTTAAAAGCTTATACTATATTAAATTTGAAAACCTAAAGGAAATGGATGGATAGCTAAAATCATGGAAATCACCAAAGCTAAACCCAGAAGAGCACAACAGTTTAAACAGACCTATAACATAGAAGTAGATTGAGACAGTAATATAAAACTTCCCAACTAAAAGAGCCCAGGCCCAGATGGATTTATGGCAGAATTCCCCAGATATTTAAAGAAGATATGCAACCAATACTACTTAAATATAGAAACAGAGGGAGAACTCCTAAAATCCTTCTCTGAAGTCAGCATCACTTGAGTACCAAAAGCAGGTAAAATCACAACCAAAAAAGAAAACTATAGACTGATATCCTTAATGAACATAGATGCAAAAATTCTCAACAAAATATTTGCAAACCACATAAAGACACACATCAAAAATATTATTAATCATTATCAAGTTGACTTTATTCCAGAAATACAGGGATGGTTCAATATATATAAGTCAACAAATGTCAAAAATCATATAAATGTACTCAAAGACCAAAACCACATGGTCATTTCAGTAGACGCAGGGAAGGCCTTTGACAAAATTCAACAGGCATTTATGTTCAAAATCCTAGAGGGAATTGGACTGGAGGGAATATACCTCAACATAATTAAAGCTATATACAACAAACTCACAGCCAACATCATCCTAAATAGAGAAAAATTGGAAGCATTTCCATTAAAATCAGGACCCAGACATGGCTGTCCACTATCTCCACTCCTTTTCAATATAGTGCTTGAACTCTTGGAAGAGCAATAAGACAAGAGAAGGACATTAAAGGAGTACTAATTTTAAAAGAAGAGATCAAATCATCCCTTTTTTGCAGATGATATGATACTTTACTTAAGAGATCTCAAAAATCCCACCAGAAAACTCCTAGAACTGAGTAACATTTTCAGTAATGTGTCAGGTTACAAAATTAATCTACAAAAATAAGTAGCCTTTCCATACACCAATAACAAGAAGCCAGAGAAAGAGTACAGGGAAACCCTCCTATTCACAAAAGCCTCAAAAAACACATCTCAATAAACGTGACCAGAGACATCAAAGTTCTCTACAATGAAACATTTTAATCCTTAAAGTAATATATTAAGGAAGAAACCCAAGAACGGAAGGACCTCCCATGCTCATGGATTGTAAGAATTAATATATAGATCAGTGTAATTGAAATCCAAATCTCAGGACATACTTCATAGAATTAGATAAATCAATCCTAAAATTCCTATGGAAGCACAAAAGATCCCAGATAGCTAAAGCAACACTCAACACAAAGAGCAATGCTGGGGGATTAATATTCCAGTTATCAAACTACAATACAGAGCTAAAGTCATAACAGCAACATGGTGTTGCCACAAAAATAGACACTTAGATCAATGGAACATAGTTGAAGACCCAACCATGAGTATATGCAATTTCAACCACCTTGTATTTGAAAAATTACCAAGGACAAACAATGGAAGAAAGATAGCGGGACACTCATTTACTGCTTTTGGGATTGCAAACTTGTTCAACCCCTATGGAAAGCAGTTTGGAGAACTCTTTTTAAAAAATAAAAATGTACCTACTAGGTGAACTGGTTATACCACTCCCTGGCACATACCCAAAGGACTCTTCCTATTGCAGAGATACTTCTAACTCCCATGTTTATTACTGTTCTTTTCACAAGAGCTAAGAGATGGAAGCAACCTAAGTTTCCCTCAACTGATTAGTGGATAAGAAAATGTGGTACATTTACACAATAGAGTTCTACTTAGCAGTAAAGAAAGATGAAATAATGAAGCCTGCAGTAATTGAATGGAACTAGAAACTGTCATACTAAGTGAAGTAATACAGACTCAGAAAAACAAAAGATATATGTTCTCCCTCATTTGTTGATCAATTCCTTATATACAAGTTTCTCCATCACCTCCCATCAAAGAAGCTTCTTTTTCAAAAGATAAAAACATAGAGAATAAGAGTCTACAGAATGTTGGTCCTTGTATATGACCCTTACATGAAAATCCACCCACCCAGGGCTCAGAGGCCATTGCAGAAGACAGAGTGGAAGGATTGTAAGAGCCAGGGTGGATGTGCATGACCACATGCAAATAGAGGCTTACAGGTTCTTGGGATCCTTCTCATATGAATGTACAGCAATGATGTCACCATGCACAAGACCCATGCAAACTCAAGCAGACAAAAACCTAGCACAGAACTGTGGAAATGGACCATAGGCACCAATCTTAATTGAAGAATGATTGGTAGCTTGTCAGGAAGGGCTGATCTTCTGAAAGAAGTGGTTATACCACTCCTTGGCATTTACTCAAAGGACTCATCCTATTGCATAGATATTTGTATACCCATGTTTGTTATTGCTTTTTTCCCAATAGCTAAAACATGGAAGCAACCTAAGGGCCCCTCAACTGATTAGTGGATAAGGTCTAGATAGGCTAACTTGCACTGAAGGACAGCTAACTTTACATGATAGGCCTCGACACAAATAACATAATGTATGAATTCCAGTGGGATGGGGGGCTTTATGGGAAGGAGTCAATGGGGGAGGGGTGTATAAAGATGATCAAGGTGTTCTGTATGAAATACACAAAAGTTTAAAAAAAATTAAAAATAATTAAAATATAATTTGTTCCTGAACAGTGAATGCTTTATCTCCCCCCTTTTTGTTTATGCATTAAAGTTCTGGCTTGTATTTTGGGTAATGTAGGGAATGTCAGGAGAGACATGAATTTCCAACAATTGACAAAAAGAAATAAAAATTTTTATACACTTAAGTAGGACAACTGTTTTGAATTGTGCTTTAAGTGGATCAAGGCAATTTTTATGTTCAAGCAGTAGCAAAATAAAATCTTAAAAAGCAATAACCATATGTATGAACAAATTAAAAAAAAAGGGATTTATGTGTTACTTTCACTTGCCAAAGTTCATTAGGACAAACTTGTGGTTTGATTTCTCTCCAGATGATGATCTTCACTGACTGGAAATCAGTACAGAACTGTATAATTTTTGAGTTTGTACCTGTAATAAGGGAAAAAACAACTAGACAGTTGATATGATGATTTTCTTATGTGGAGGCCAGGTAATTCTGTATGTGATCAAATGCTTTTAAATAAAAACAGGGTCAGTTCATCCTTGAAGGCAGTTTTAAATAGAGGTAAATACTGATAGTTATGTAGTTCAAGTAGGTTAGTAAATTGAAAAGTTAACTAATTGTTTGAAAGTAGAAATGATAACTAAAAGTTTTACCTGCTAGGTGGTGCTTGCTCTGAGGACTATAGAGAATGCCTTATTGCAACATTGTGTAATGAGTTCTAGGCTTGATTTATTGGCTGTATCTGAAAAGGAGTTTTTGTTAGACACCAGTAACGGGATATATGTTTATGCAAGAAAATATTTGTATAAGAAACAATACAATTACACATGGAAGTGAAAGAAAGCGTGTCCCAAAATTCAGCAAAAGTTATTTGTTATTTCTCTGTAGATTGTAAAAGAAAGTTAAAATTATTTGTAGATATGAAAGATTAAATAATATTAAAATCTTGTCCAGTAAACTGGGTAGATTTGGGTCAGCTCTGTTATAATTAGTAACTGATTTTCAGTGAACTATTTTTGCAACTCTTAAAGAGTTAACTGTCTAGTCATTGCTGCAAGGGATAAAGGAGGTTTAAAAACAAGAGGATAAATTTAATCATATGTAAGAAGGTTTTATTTTATTTTTTTAAAATCCAGTTTCTAGCTGTAATTGCTGTAATAGAACAGCAGGGAGGCAATACACTCTGCCATGGTCAACTTAAATCAGTGACTTCTTCAAAAGAAACAAAAATTTATTATATAAATATTTTTATTGAGCTTTTAAAATTTCATACGACAGTTCTTAATCAAATTTAGACTCCCCTCCCCCATCTTTGCCTCCCCCATTCCCCCACTGGACCACATGTATTTTCCATACATTTGAATTTGATCAGCATAATCTGAATCAGTAACATTTGGACAAACAAAATTTTTTATATTCCAATTTGAAATGCCTAAGATTAAATCAAAATATGTTTAAAGAGTTTCTATAGGTGAAATGAACAACAAACCAATAGTAGCAATTAGGTTAAAGTTGTAATTTTGTTGGATTAACTGAAAATAAACTATAGTAATATGAGTAGTATAATCTGATTATGTAACATGTGAGTAAGAAAAAGTATTTATAGTCCATATTGAATACCTAAGAGTAAACCAATATATTTTAAAATGAATTGTCATAAGATTGTAGGGATTTAAATGAACAACAAACCAATAGTAGCAATTAGGTTAAAGTTGTAATTTTGTTGGATTAACTGAAAATAAACTATAGTAATATGAGTAGTATAATCTGATTATGTAACATGTGAGTAAGAAAAAGTATTTATAGTCCATATTGAATACCTAAGAGTAAACCAATATATTTTAAAATGAATTGTCATAAGATTGTAGGGATTTAAATTTTAAAAAAAATTTATTTAAAGTGATGAGAAAATTCTCTATTATCTTTGGACTGACTAGTCAGGCAGCTGGATTGCCTCTTATTGGTTTTAGGAGTAGCAAAATAAAGATTCTCTTAAGCTGCTTTTTACCATAGACTCTTATATGAAATAAATGATAATAACTTCTGTTGGCAATATTATATTCCTTAACTGTTCTCAAGGTCATAATATTTTTATTATAGAGCAGGTTCTGTCTTCCTCTTGGTCACTGATTCAGATTTCAACCTATCTTGTGATCTTTCAGAAGACATTTTGAGATTTACAAACCTGGGTGTGAAGTAGGAGGGCCAAATCCCATCTCCAGAGTCAGCTTCAGCATAGAGTTTAACATAGCACAAATCAGTGTACTCAAATTCAAAAAAGGCATTTGCTTGTTTTAAAGTTGAATTTACTATGTCTTGCATTGGAAATGAGAAGTAACAAAAGACTGAACACTTTGTTTTGAAATCTCTAAATCTTTATGTTTATGAATACATGGCTATTTGCACTCAATCAAGGAGAACAAAGTCAGTGAAAGTATCTGCCTTTCCTATTGTCTAACTTGGTTTTTTCCCTGATTATATTTGGGGTGTCAAGGTATTTGACAGATTACAGCCACAAAGTTAGCTTGTGTCTGTAAATGGAGGCAAACTAAAGTATCCTCTCTCCTATAATGCTACTTTTCATTAGAGGCCATTTGTTTTATTCTGGGGTTAAACTTCATTCCAGGGTTGAATGCAGAAAATCAGTCTAGGAAACAGAGTTCCAGGTCAAATGGATACAAGTTAAAGGTGTCTTGTTACTCCTGTCTAAATTTCTTATTTTTGCTCTCTAGAGCTTTATATGTCTTCTTCTTGTGTGACCAGGAGGAAAGAGGCTTTGCCAGATATAGCTGCTTAATCTCACAGACAAGACCTGAATTATCCTGAATCTGGTCCTTCATTATTTGTGACCCTAAAGAAGTTAGAGCCTATTTGGAAGAGTTGTGCTCACCAATGTGACTTCTACTACATTGTGATCTTAGTGAATTTTTATTTAATTGAATTTTTGAATGGCTAAATCGATCCTATCAATACTGAACCCATGATTCAATAATCCTCTGGAGATTGGCCTTACATATGTGGAAGTCAACCAGTTTCTAATGATTGTAAGTCAAGGGCAGTTTTGAATTCCTTGTGAACTAAATGATTAAAATCCCCTTAAAAATGATTTGTAGGTAAAAAGGATAGTGTATAGGCTGAACTATTCTTTAAAAGAGGCAGAATTATGACAAAAACAAGGCAGTGAAAGAGTTTTGAATATCAGAGAGACAGGCTTGGAGATCCAGGACAGAAAGACCCAGCATTTTCAGCCCAGCAAATGCCAAACCAGGTATAGTGCTTGTTAGTTTTTTTATTGTCTTTTGTCCCAGACAAGGGACCCTCATAGAAGGTAAGAGCATTAGGCAGAGGCAGTCCATGAGGTTCTGTGAGATATAATTTTTTTGGAAGTATACCTTTTTTTTCCCTTTGAGATAAGGCTACATATCTATTTTAATTTGGTTGCAAAGAGTTGTATGTTTCAATTTAACTGTTTCTAAAGTAATTGATCACTGTTTACCCCCAATATTCTGAATTAAGTGTCCCACATTTGGATACCAGGGAAAGTATCTCTGAATAACATTTAAAGGTACACAAACTTGTTTTGATGATGCTTTAATTTCAGTTCCTTTAAGGAAATTCGATAATTATTGTTGCAGGTTCTCCTCAGGCCAGGTGTGAAGACCCTAACCTGGATCGGGTGCCCTGCCGATTGGGGGAGGGGACAAGAGGTGTGGAGTCAACACACAAACCCCGGGAGTTGGATAGAAGCAAGCACTAGGCAAGGTGCTGCAAGTTCATTTAATGCAGGAGGGGGCAGGCCTTATATTTCCCTTTTCTCCCCCTGCAAGTCCCTTTAGTCAGCATATCGTTTTCTGATTGGTCCGTGCGATGCAGACTGTCAGCAGTCACTGGGCTCGTGAGCAGGGTATGGAGGACTATTTGTGGACCAAGAAGTGAAGTGAATTCTTGCTGAATCCCAGGGCTCTGGGTCCATGCCATCTTTGGAGGCCTCCTGCTACATTTCCACCCTTTTTCTTTAAAAATGACTGTCCAGCGAGAGCCTGTAGGCAGCTCTGCCTCAGGATGACCCCAGGATCATGGACTGTGCCTGTCTTAGGTTTTCCTATTTGGGCATAAACCTTACCTATCATTGGAGCATGGGCGTAAACGTCCATGTCCTGGCTTAGGTTGATTCAGCCCAACAGGAGCTTACCCGTCTTTGACTACCAGGCCTCCAAGGGGTATTATCCCAGGGGATCAGTTGAGATGGGGAATTATCTGTAGGAGGCCTTGTACATTTGTGCATAGGGTGCTTTGAAATCATCTTCGTGTACTGCTCTGAGGGCCTGATACACCGAGTAATTGAATTTTTTCTGACTGCAGGAATGAAGAACAAGGCATTTAAGAAGTAGAAAGATAAGAATAATTATGCCTGTCAGAAGTAGGTAAGTGATGATCCAAGACGGGTCAAACAGTGCTTTTAGATTACACCAGATTTTCTCTAAGAACCCTGAATTGATGTCCAGCATGGGGGCATGGGTATAATTTAGAGCAATAATTTGATTAGTTAGTAATATAGAGTAATTAAGGAACTTTTGATTCCAATGGCCGTGCCAGGTATAATTTAGAGCAATAATCTAATAGGTCAGTAATATGGAAGCGGTGAGACAAACTGGCCTAAAGCGAGGGTCACAAGCTAGCAGACCCATGTCTTTGGTAATTGCCAGCTCTTCACTTAAGAGATCAATTTGTTGTTGTAACACATTAATTGCCTGGTGAAAATGCTGATTGATAAGGGACTGAGTGTGAAAGGTAGAGGAGGTTTTGGACACAGCCTCATTGAGTGTCTCCACAGTAGTGGAGGATTGGGTGATAGCTACTGTAGCAGTGGCGGCCGAACCTAATGCAAGGATGATGGCTGAGATGAGAGCGGTAGTGACCCCAAAATCCCATTTTAAGTGGGGGGCTTGTGACAAGGCTGTCCACTCTATAAGGGTGACAGCATGGAAGTGGGTTGCATTGATGACTGGAATCCAAAGGGCCGTGGGTTCACGCATAAAGAGAACTACGTGAGCAGGATGGTTCCAGCAGGCTGCCAGTACACAGGTGGTGTTGGTATTGGAGCAGGTGAGTTGTCCCTGAGGGTCGGAGGTAACATTGGTTAGCAATAAGGCAAAAGGGGGCTACGCGCAAATGGGGGTAGGGGGCCAGGATGTCATGTGATCAATGGATGTAAGGATTTTGTTTTTGGCACAAGCAGAGGGATTGGTGTTAGTGTAAGTGCCATTGGAAATCTGAAGGCCCTGCTGTGCCAATAACGCCCTCATGTCCATGCAGGCGTGAGGACCACAGAGGTCCCAGTTACCGAGTATTGATT
>NW_008343216.1:1871270-1878209 GCF_000622305.1 Nannospalax galili | reverse complement strand
TGGGCTTAGGGTGGCATCTCTGCCATGGTATAGAGAGCACAAGGAAAAAGGGTGCAAGGGAGCATGTGCGTGGGCAGTTGGGAAGCAGTGGGAGTAGAATGGCAGGGCAAAATGGGGACAGAGGGGTGGTGGTCCCCTCCACCTCCCCTGTCATTATTGTCCCCAGTACAGCGAGGACTGAGGCTACATAGGTGTTGTTGAAGGTAGGGGAAAGGCACTTGAGTTTAAGCATGTAACCCGAGGAGGCACTGCTGGCATAATCTTGGATGGTCAGGTTGAACAGCTCAAAGCATGAGGATGCGTTGTTGGTAGTGAAGCATAGAGAGTTATTTAGGGGCCAGGAGCCATTGAGTGATTCCCAAGAAGTAACTGGGTCCATGGTGGCGAGGCCAAATGTAGAATTAATTGGATAGAGGGTGGGGTAGGCTGGGAAATGAAGCGATAAGGGCAAGAGTATAGGTGGGGAGAGGACCAAGGCCCAGAGATCATGGGCCGTGGCAGGGGTGGGTAAGAGCAAACCAATTATCCAGATAGTGGAGAGGTCTCTGGGTCCTGGGGGTTCTGTTGGTCAGTTGCTGGTCTCACATCCCTCGCTGGAACCCATACTGGCTTTGTTTCTGTCTGAGGAAATGCATAAGCATAGCCTCACCCTCTTGTTAACAAGGGGGCGGGCATTTGCCATTGATATATTACGGAGTCCTTCCATCTCACTAGTGGCAGGGGTGTAGGCCTAGCTATGGTAGCCCAGTGTTTGTAGGCCAGGTTCAACCCATTTTCATTGAAGGACAGGAAATTAATGCTGAATAGAGCTTCAATTAGAGCCAGGTGCAGGTCCCTTTTAGACTCAGGGGAGGCAAATTTTTGTAATGTTTCTTTGAGGGCCCTATTTGCCCTCTCCACAATGGCTTATCCCTGTGGATTATAAGGGATGCCGAGGGGGTGGCTAATTTTCCATGTTGACAGGAATGATTGGAATTGTAGAGCGGTGTAAGCTGGCCCATTATCAGTTTTTAGGGTCCATGGCACTCCCATTACCAGCATTGCTGATTTGACCTCTTTAATGGCATGTGAGGCCTCTTCACTGGTTTTAGCGATGGGGAAAAGAAAGGAGGAGTAGTTGTCAACAATGACATGGACATGCTTAATATTACCAAAGGAGTTATAATGGGTGACATCCATTTGCCAGAGGGCATTGGGTAGGATACCACCCGTGTTAACTCCATATCAATTGAGGGGACCTAAGGGAGCAACGTGTGCACATGTAATGCTAGATATGCTCAGATGTTTGCATTGAGAGATGGGTAGGTCAGGTAGAAGGTGGTGCAGACTGCAGGGAGAAAGGTGAAATTGTTGGTGTAAGGCTCTGGCTTGTTCTAGTAGAGGAATCTCTACAGACTTAATAAGCTTACCTACTTTGTCATTTCCCTTTGCCAAGATCCCAGGGAGCTTGGTGTGTGATCTTATGTGGAAGATGTGCCAGGGCCATTGTCTGTTATCTAAGATAATCTGGAGAGCTCTCATCATTCTAGTGATGGGATCCTTGTGGCCTTTTACCAGAGCAAAGGGAAGACATCTGAGGGCCTGAACCGCATACTGGCTTTTGGAGAATATATTGAACAGCTCAGTCTGGCAGAATTGGAAGATTTTTAGTAAGTCCAGGAGCTCCCCCAACTGGACAGAGCCGGGATTGGCTTGTACGTAATAGGTGTCATCCTTTCCCATGCGCTGAATGACAACACTATAACGGGACTTATTGGCATCCTAGAAGGCTAGCGTGGTTAAAGGTAGGGGGTTTTTGCAAGGGGAAGCATGTGACTGAGTGGTGATTTCCAAACAGGTCAGGCTGGCCAGTCGCTTATCTCAGGGGGTGTGGTTATCCAACTCCACTGTGAACCCGGACATCATTAGTTGGAAAGCCAGAGAGCCTGCCCATAATGTTTGGGAAAGGGCAGTATAATTTTGTCAGGTTCTTTTCTGAATGTGTGCCTGGATGTTTGTTGGGCCTTAGTTGCTAACTTGAAGGCAATATCATACTTAGAGCTAAGCCTAGTTAGGTCCGAGGTAGCCAGGTCGATCCACACCAGGGGGTCTTGCTGCCATACTGCCCCCAAGACACCATTTTTAGTCCAGAGGATCAAGGCCAGTAATGTTCTTCTGGGTCATGACATCGGAGTGATGCAGACCAGAGTATATGATCTATCTTATTAAGAAGATCCTTAGCTGACTGGGTGAGAGGGATCTTGAGCATGGTGAATTATGGCCTTCCAGCAGGGAGAACAAGGCCCAGAATTCCAAGTCAGGGACCGGTATAAATTGTTTGAGCCAGTTTATAGTCCCACAGAGTTCTTGGAACTCAGTCAGGGTATATACAGATGGAAGGGTTAAGCAGTTTAATTACAGTATCTATATGGTAGCCAAGGAATGTGAAAGGTTGGATGTACAATGTGGAGACCTAGACATTCTAATTGGCAAGCAGACTGGGTATTGCAGCCTGTAAAGTATTGTGAGATTTGTGTGCTAGCAGTATGTCGTCCATATAGTGGATAACAATTAGGTCCTTGGGGATGTTGGTTAAGGCCTTATTAACATATAATTGACAGATTGTGGGGCTATTTTTCATACCTTGTGGTAGAACCTTCCATTGGTATCTCTTGGCTGTTCTTTGAAAGTTGGGCTCCCATACAGTGAAGGGAAAGTGAGGTCTATCTTGTTCTGCTAGGGGGATTTAGAAGAAACAATCTTGGATATCAAGTACTATGATATGATGGGATGGGAGGATAGCTGTAGGGTGTGGTAAGCCCACTTGTAGCGAGCCCATCTTTTCCATCTGGGCATTGACTGCTCTAAGATCTTGGAGGAGTCTGTATTTCCCCAATTTCTTTTTAATACCATATATTGGGGTATTATGTTTACTGAGAGAGGGCTCGATGTGGCCAAGCCTCAATTATTCAGCTACCAAATTTTTGAGGGCAGATAATTTAGGTTCCATTATAGGCCACTGGTCCACCCAAATGACATCATTAGAGAGCCAGGTTATGGGGATTGGCTCGGGGGCCAAGATTGGAGTTGATCCCGGGCGGGCAGTGGCTGTTAGGATTGGGGGTGTTGGGAAAGGTGTTGTCCTTTCCCTGATAGTCCCAAGTTATCATGGAGCATGATATCATCATAAAAGGCATGGTCATCCATGGTAAGGACTGCGCCCATGTCCTCTAGGACGTCTTGGCCCCATAAGTTACTGGGAATGTCCACTACTATGGGGGTAACTTGCCCGTTCCCATCCAAGTCCTTCCAATATACTGGACGTGTGACCAGCTTGGTGCCTTGTGTGCCGCCAACTCCTTTTATTGGTGGGCCTGGCTGGTATTTCCAATGAGGGAATTTAAGGGATTCAGTTTCTGATATAATGGTGACATCAGCCCCTGTGTCTACTAGGCCCTTTATGGCAGTTCCATCTAGGAACAGGGTCATTAGTGGGGAATGGTTGAGGACTGAGAGAGTCCATAATATCTGTCTCGTTTGTTTCCCCTCTTGAGGGCAGGGCTGAGGGGTACTCTGGGGGGAGTTTAAAGGAGCTGAGTCCTGTTGAGGATGTGGCCTACAGTCTTTAGAGCAATGAAATCCTCTTTTGCACTTGGGGCAGCGAGTCTTGGGGCAGGCTGTACCTCTTGGGCAGTGGTGACAAAAGTGGCCACGTCCCCCACAGTTCCAGCAGCCTTCCTGTGCACCAAAGTGGGTGGGTTTTCCTTGTGACAAAAGAGTCTCCAAGGAGGCAGTCAAAGCCTCAATAAGGCCCACCCTAGGGTCTAAGTTTCTAGTAGCGAGTATCCATTTGTGAATGTTATCATTGTGGACAGGTGTGATAGCTTTACAAGTAGGGATGTTTAGTCCCTCCCAAGTTAATTGTTTGATAAGAACCTCTGGAGTAGGGATCTTTAGTCTCTCCCAAGTTAATTGTTTGATAAGCACCTCTTGGGTGGGTCCAGACTCCACCCTCCGATCTACTGCCTTGGTGACACAGGTAAGGAAGTCCGTGAAGGACTCCCCTGACTGTTGAATCAAATTATGGAAGAAGACTTGTGGGTGACGGGGGGAGCAACATTTAAGGGCCTTAAAGGACACCTTAGAAACTTGTTGAAAACAGGCATGGAGGCCAATAGTAGACTGGGAGATGAGGTCAGTATATTGTCCGCGTTCTGTGAACATGTCCAATGAAATGTTGAGGCCATATTGGAGATTTAGGTGTGCCTGGTTTTCAGCCTGATTGTCATAGGCTGCGTGCCAGTTTAGAAAGACTGAGGGTTCTAAGACTGCCTTTAGTAAGTTATACCAATCGTAGTGGGTTTGTAAATGTAATGACCACTGGCAAAGAACCTGTTTGAAATATGGGGAGTCAGGGCCCGATAGCTCGGCAGCCTTACAGATAAGAACGAGGTCAGTAAGTGGGGTGGGCACCCATGGACACTGTGCCTCATCGGGGTCGACGTTAACTCGAAATGTGGACAAAGGCGTGTGAGGCTTTAAGGAGGGCAGCCTAGGAGGGAGGGACACGTTAGCAGGGGAAGGGGCAGGATGGTTATTGGGGGTGGAGAGAGTAACTCCTTCCACAGGTAATGGGGCAGGGGAATTTCTAGGCGTGGTAGCTCTAGGAGAGTATCCTGAGATATAGGCAAAGGAGCTCCTTCCTTATTGGAAGTGGGCGCAGGGGCAGCATCCACCTCTGGGTCCGGGGGGTTCTGGGAGGTCCGGGCTTGAGATAATAGCCAGATCTACACTAGATTTCTCCAAGCAGTGTTTGTTGTGGGCCGGGATGACTTCCTCAGGAGAGGAAGGTTTAAGGCTAGCAACGATGGCTAGGATGATCAGTAGGAATGATGCGGGGGGAGTGATCCCTGACCCAACCTTCCCTTTTTGGGCCAGGAAGAGGAATTGCATCCACATGTCAGGGTCCCACATGATTTCAGGGGAGACCCACGGAGTCAAATTAGTGGCTTCATCCCAAAAGTGTTCGATATCTTTTGGTTTCACTTTCAACCCTCTGGTTTTAAGGAGCACCTTGAGTGCTGCCGTTTGTGGTTCCCTGCATTGTGGTGGTAAATTGCCCATTGTGGGAGGGTCTCACGAAGGGGAATTTGCAAAAGAAAAAAAAGTAGAAGATGAGGGTTACTACCAAGAGGGCATAAAGGAAGCAAAGAAGCACTGTGAGCCACCCGGATATAAACTGCCCTGACATGTAAAGGTGTATCAGATCCAAATGTCTTGTGCTCAGTGAGGGACTTCTGGAGGCTGTGACACCTCCAGCTGTATGCTCACACTGTGTCTCCAGGACAGACAACAGGGTGACTCGAAGCCTGGGCTCTGAGTTTGGGGTGGATCAGTCTTTGTGTGAACTCACCGGGAGGAGCCAAGAGGAGGGAGGTGCCAACATGGGCTTCGGGACTACACAGCAGAGTGTATCTCCCTGATCTAAAAAACTAGTCTAACAATAAAGATGACAGACAGGGTGGAGGGGACAGAGGAGGGGGCTATTCACTTACCCTTGAGCAGCTGAAGAAACAGACAAATCCAGGGGCCTACTTACTGAACTGAGGTTCTGGATGTTGCCAACACTGTGGGCAGGAGTCCCTGTTAGGGCGCCAGGTGTTGTGGGTTCTCCTCAGCTAACTGTGAAGACCCTAACCTGGATCAGGTCCCCTGCTGATTGGGGGGGCGAGAGGTGCGGAGTCAACACACAGACCGCAGGAGTCAGGTAGAAGCAAGCAGTAGGCGAGGTGCTGCAGGCTCGTTTAATGCAGGAGAGGGCAGGCCTTATATTTCACTTTTCTCCACCCCAAAGTCCTTTAGTCAGCATATTGTTTTCTAATTGCTCCATGCCACACAGTCTGTCAGCAGTCACTGTGCTCACGAGCAGGGTATGGAGGCATCAGCTCCTTTTGGAGGCTATTTGTGGACCAAGAAGTGAAGTGAATTCTTGCTGTATCCCAGGGCTCTGGGTCAATGCCATCTTTGGAAGTCTCCTGCTACAAATTACTGTCCATGTGTACAAGATTCAGGAGGTAAGGAAGCCCTCATAGTGAGAGTAGAAAGATGGACAAGAAAGTGAAAGTTTGAGCACAGTTCCTTGAAGTCCTGGCTGGTAAAAGATAAAAAGTAGAAAGTGAATACAGAATTATTAATGTGCTCTGCTGCAAGCTATCAAGAAATCTTTGTGTTTGCTGTCATAGCACAGCAAATGTCCAAAAATTCCCTTTTTCCTCAGGTCTTTTCCAAGCACCTTCTGAACTCACAGATCGACAGCTGGGAAAGTCCTAAGGGAAAAGGGAAATAAAGAACATCTGAAAGATATACATATAATTGTGTGATGAGAGCAGGGTTTTCCTTGCTATCTCACACCAGATACAAAACAACACACTATCGAGTGATAATTGGGTCAAGGAAGAAACAAAGAGGGAAATTGAGAATTTCCTAGGATTGAATGAAAATCAAAACACAGCATACCAATATCTATGGGACACAATGAAAGCAGTCCAAAGCAGAAATTTTATAGCACAAAATGCCTACATCAAAAATAAATTTGAGAAATCTCAAATTAATAACTTAACCATGCACCTGAAAATCAAGAACAAACAACACCCAGTAAAAGTATAGAGGAAGAGATAATCAAAATAAGGGCTGAAATGAATGAAATAGAATTGATAAAACAATACTATAAATCAATGAAATCAAGAATTGCTTCTTTGAGAAAAGATTACCAAGACTGACAGTCTTTTGCCCAATTATCCAAAAGAAAGAGAGAGGATATAAATTAGAGATAAAAAGAAAGACTTTACAAGAGACACTGAGGAAATTCAGAAAATTATAAGGACATATTTTATAGTTTATGTTTCTATTAGGTGAAAAGTCTGAAATAAATGGATGAATTTCTTAATATAAACTATAATT
>NW_008343216.1:1869143-1871229 GCF_000622305.1 Nannospalax galili | reverse complement strand
TTCTGAAATAAATGGATGAATTTCTTAATATAAACTACCTGCCAAGATTATATCAAAATAAAATTAATGTAAATAGACACATAACATCAAATGAGATGAACACATTAATTAGAAATAACCTAATAAAAAACAAATCCTAGGACCAGATGGATTCAATGTAGAGTTCTACCAGATTATCAAAGTCCTAACACCAATACTTTTCAAATTAAATTAAATAATTAAATAAATTAAATAAAAAGGGAGGAATAGTTCCAAACTTTTTTTTAACCAAGTCAATATTACCCTGATTCCAAAACAAGACAAAGACCCTCTTCCCCCAAGAAACAAAATAATAGACCATTTTTTTAATTGAACATAGATGCAAAAATTATCAATAAAATACTTACAAACCAAATAGAGGGACAGATTAAAAGATTATCCACCATGATCAAGTCAACTTCAGCCCAGAGATGCAGGGATGGTTCAACATACAAAAATCAATAAACATAATCCACCAAATAAAGAGATTCAAGGACAGAAATCACCTGATCATCTCATTAGATGCAGAAAAGGTCTTTGAAAAAAATCTAATGCCCCTTCATTAAAAAATTTCTGGAGAATTAATGCATACATTGAACATATCAAAATAACAAGGAGACATACAAGCCCACAGCTAACATCCTGCTAAACAGGAAAAAAAACAAAGCATTTATACCAAAATCAAGACATCAACAAGATTATACTCTTTCCATTCTTGTTCATTATAGTATTTGAAGTTCTAGATAGAGAAATCAGACATGAAGGAGACAAAGGGCATAAAATAGCAAAGGAAAAAGTCAGATAATATGATTTTATACATAAAAGGACCCTAAATAGTCTACCAGAAAATGTCTACAGCTCATAAACACATTCACTAAAGTAGTGGGATGTAAAATTAATAGAAAAATTAGCAGTCTTTCTATGTAACAGTAACAGAAATATATGAAGAAAGAAATTAGGGAAATGATACCATTCACAATGTTCTGAAAAAATATCATAGAATAAATCTAACTAAAGAAGTGAAAGACTTATATAATGAAAAATTTAAGAAACTGATGAAATGAAGAAAATAACAGATGAAGGAAAGTCTCATAGGTTAGTAAGCTTAATATGAAAATGGCCATCCTATCAAAACAATCAATGCAAAGTAATCCCCACCAAAATTACAATGCAAGTCTTCACAGAATTTGAAAAACTATTCTTAAATTTCATAAAGAAATACAAAATACTCAGAATAGTTAAAAAAATTCTGAAAAATTAAAAAATGGCTGAAGGTATTACCATCCTTGATTCTAAGTTTTGGTAGAGGGCTTTAATAATAAAGACAGCATGGTACTGGTATCAAAACATGAACATGGATCAAATGAATAGATTTCAGGACCTGGAAATAAACACATGTACCTACAACCACTTTACGAAGATGCCAAATATACACATTGGAGAAAAGACAGCATCTTCAAGAAATGGGTCAAGCTGAATAGCTCACATAGAAGAATGAAACTAGACCTTTATCTCTCACCCTGTGCAATACTCAACTTCAAATGAATCAAGAACCTCAAAGTAAGACCTGATACCCTGAATCTGATAGAGGAGAAAGTAGAATATATACTTGAAGTTATAGGCACAGGAAAGGACTTTCTGAACAGATTCCCAATAGCAAAAACATTAACACTAAAACTTTTTAATATTTTTGGATGTGTTCTTTGACAATTTCATACACATATGTAACATATTTTATCCTATCTACTGATACCCCCTCATCTCTCCCTCTGACTTCCTATGAGTTGCTTCTTCTTTCCCAAATTTCTTTCTACTACTTTCATGATTTTATATTTTGTAGTTAAATAATTAATTTTATCACTGTTTAATTAAAGGTTGTTTGCATAACCATGGGTGTGATGCTATTTCCTGGAACTTTGACAACTTACCAGTGGCAGTATTACAGGAGAAAAATGACTCCCCTTCCCCAGTAGGCATTAATTGCCAATAGCCCCTTGGCAAGGGGTGAAGCCTCATGTGCCCCTACTCTGTCCAAGATGGAATGTTGACAGTCTTAAGAGTCTTTTTA
>NW_008343216.1:1860648-1869087 GCF_000622305.1 Nannospalax galili | reverse complement strand
ATATATATATATGAATGTATTGTCTGCATGTATCTAAGCGCATCTGTGTAGTACAATGCCCACGGAGGTCAAAAGACAGTGTCAGTTTCCCCTGGAACTGGACTTAGAGAAAGTTGGTAGCCACCATATGGGTGCTGGGACCTGAACCTGGGTCCTCTACAAGAGCAGCTAATGCTCTTAACTCCTAAGCCATCTCTCCAGCCCCCAGCTTTAGTATTCCTTATGAATGAAATAAATAATGGTGGCTTTCAAGCAACTAGCATTATATAATTAGATCATTTTTTTAGAGACCAAAATGCAGTAAGTTCTATTTATTTTGATCATATAAATGATGTACCTGTTAAAGGGAGGTGACTGGATAATAAGAAGCAGAATTGGATGCCTAGATAGATCATATATTTAGTGTGAAGAAATATTCAATTTATAAACTATTAAAGTTCTCAATTTAGTCTTCCAGGATGTTGCTATTGGTCTGTATGCCTTTGCTAGTCACTTTTAAGATTTGTGTAGCGATAGAATCACACACATGCCAGTTAGGAACCATGATGGAATTTTACCCACAAATAAATATTTTCTACATCCATTGCTGTCTAACTGCTTACTTCTACATGGGTTCCAAAATGCCTGCTTTTGAAGGAAAAATGGCTTTCATGAATGCATGATATTTAGTTAATCTCTGAAGAACAACTAATAATGAAATGTTAAAATATTCATGAATTTTCAGTCTATAAAATTGGAGTTTATTCTTAAGTCCTAGAATACTGTACAGAAAAATTTTATCATGTATATATGCACAAGGCTTGCTCTTTCACAGGAGAGGCAGTGATGAGGAGAGGCTGTAATCTTATGATGAGGCTGCCACTACAATAATGATGACCATTTTGACACAGGGCTTCAGTTACTGCCACAAGAGAGAGCATGGGGATAAGCGGTTTTGATCTTTATCCTGGAACACAGTTTATGGCTCCAGGAGGAGTGCTGCTTTTGATGTCACATTAACAAAAATGACATTAAGCGTGGCCATTAACATGTTGTTTTGCTCTGGGAAAGGAATATACTGGACATTTTCATTATTGTAAAATGCAGCATTATGTTTAACCTTCCATCCCTCGATATTTAGCAGAATCATTTGGCGCACTTTGTATTTTTCATGCCAGTTAGTTACCAATTTCTTCTTTGCTTTTCGTTATTCTGTGGAAAGTTTATCATGTGCATACACCCTGCTGAGGAAATGAGCACTCTCTTCACACCATGTTTCCAAAGTTATGTGCTTTAGAATTTCTTTTATGTACTGAATCCTTCCTCTAGTAATAGGAAAATATGTCAGTGACTTGAGTGAGGTGTGTACAGTTAGTAGAGTGGTCTGATGATCAATGTTCAATAAAAGTTCTCTTCCATATAAGTCTCATTGCAAAAGACTTGTAGCCATCCTGTTTGTAAAGAATGGGTAGATGCTGATAGTAACAATGTCCAACATGGAGCTTTAAGTTATACACTATTCAGTTAACAAGAGATTATTTCTGCCAGAGTGGACATCTGCTTAAGTGTAAGTTGGAATAAACAGCTTAGTGAAACTTTCAAAAGCAGAATGCTCTGGCTTGAGGTTTATTCATGGCAATTTGAATCAGCAGCACCCACAAGATTCCCAGGAATCATTAGTGAGTTTGGATTATTCTAAATTATACTGAGTGATACATTGGAAGCTTTAGAGATTTTTTTTTCCACAGGTTATGCAATACTTCCGATATTTTGGCATTAATTGCTTTTGTTTGTTTTGTACTATTAAATATGTAAATAAACTAATTGACATGCATATTTTAGTAAAATTTTTCTATTGTAAGGAAATGTGATTGACTAGACTTTTAAAATAGTAGCAATCTGCATTAAGCTGTACAAAAATTTTCAAGTTCTTGTAATAAAGATATGTTTTAGACCAGCTTAGATATGATTTGAGGCAATCTGATTTAAAATGCATTTTGGCTAACAATCCCTCACTCAGATTGACACCAATTCCTATTTGGAAACCTAAAAACAGACACAAAATATGAAAATACACAGTAATATTAAATACTACAAATCACAGACCACATACTGCTGAGGTTTGGAGAAATATTGATATGAAATGCGTGGAAGATTTAGAAACATAAATAAAAAGGGGGTATATGAATAATTTTTTCTCATATGGAACATTTGATAGCAGAGCTCTTAATTTGGATGATATGGAATTAGACAAGATCATGAATTAAGGTCCCATGTTTGCATTCTTGACTTTAGAAGGAAAGGGAGATGATATTTAAGTTGGCATGTTCAACTCTCTTCATGTGATGTCCTGTGCCCTGTTATGATGCAACATGGAGGCCCACACCAGATACCACACATATGTTGGTGCCATACTATTGAAAATTTTATGATTTGCAAAAAATGCATCTCCAATATATTTTCTGATACCTTAATATAGTAAATACTGAAAAGTATATATTCCAATTCTGTAAACTCTTGTTTTCTAAATTTGAATCTTTGGCAGTTTTAAATGCGGTGCTTTCCTCTTTTTCTTGAAGAAGAATATTTGTTCCTCCCTGCTCAGTTGAAGGTTTGTTTTAACAAGCTTATGTTAGTACTAC
The DNA here is from genome assembly GCF_000622305.1 of Nannospalax galili. Classification (NCBI taxonomy): domain Eukaryota; kingdom Metazoa; phylum Chordata; class Mammalia; order Rodentia; family Spalacidae; genus Nannospalax; species Nannospalax galili. Next base: position 1,866,466 of record NW_008343216.1, on the reverse strand, counting down.
CTGTTCCTGTAAACACCAAAGATTAAATGCATATAATAGAAACTGATGAAATTTGTGTATATTAAATGAAATTACCAGTGTCAAGAAAATGACAGTAATACAATGGAAATTAAACTGAATGTTTTGAAAGATGATATATGTAAATTGCTAAAAATTGTGTAATTATTGTAAAAGACTGTAAAGAGCAAAGGCATAGAAAATTTGAATTTTTTGACATTCACATTGGTTTACAGATGTCACTATGCTCTTTGAAGGTACTGAAATTAGAAATTGGAGATGACATATATGAGAGGTATGCAGTGTTGAAATGGTCAGCATCCTATTCCATCCATGGACAGTTTCAACTTTTTTTAATTTAAATTTTTGTAATTTTCATACAATGTAATTTGATGGTATTTAAATCCCCTCCCCTATGTGCACCTCCCCTTATGCTCCTGCTCAATCTAATGTATTTTATCATATATATATATAATAAGGCCTAGAGGGTCTAATTTGTATCTCCAAATGTCCTTCAGTGTGGACCCATCCACCAGAGCCTGGCTAACCCACCAATAGCCTCATGCTTGAAAGACATTGTCTCTACCCCTCCCAGCCGGCATCTATTGGAAAATTTCCTTAGGTGGGTTGGAGCTTCGTATCTCCTTCCTTATAACTATGCTGGGATTATGTTTAATTTGAGCTTGCATGGGACTTGCATGCAATCACCATTGCTGTGAGTTCACATGAGTAACTGACAAGTTATCTGAAAACCTTTGTTTCCTTGTGGTCTTCCACAACCTCTGGCTCTTTTAATATTTCAATCACTTCCTCCTCAATGATCCCTGAGTCCTGGGAAGAAGTAGTTTGATAGGTGTCCTATTCAATGATAAGTACTCTGCAGCCTCCTGTTTTCTGCACATTGACCAATCATGTGTTTCTGTGTTAATCACCATCTTTTGCATAAGGAAACTTCTCTGGTGAGAGTTTTTAAATGCATTAATCTATGGGTATGACAGTAAGTCATTAAGAGTCCATTTAATGCAATAACTACTTAGCAGAAAACTAATATTGGGTTCTACCCTATGTTCTGTGACCTGTCTAGCCTCAGGTTCCTAAGCCTGATATCAGTGTCAGGTATGGGCTCCATCCTAGGAAGCAGACTTCTCCTAGAAGGGGTGGTAGAACGCAATGATATAAAAAGAGGAAGGGGACTATTAGCCTGAAGTGGGGAATGGGAGGGAAGATGGGGGAGTATAGGCAGGCAAAGTAACACTAAATGCCTTTAGAGAGAGCTATATGCAAACCCCCCACCGCAGAAGCTTCTTTAAAGTATATGCTTATACATCATAAAAAGATGTTAAAAAGAATTATCCTGCAACATGGTGATACTGCCCTTCTAGACATAACAAGCTAATGAAAAAAAAAAAAAAAAAAAACCTAAAACCAACCAACCAACAAACAAACACACACAAAACTCTCAATGCCAAGAATGAAGTCCCTCTCTAGAAGCTGTTTTCCAGGGATCCCATTGACCCTCAAACAATAATAGACACTACCTCTACTCTTGGGTTTCCAGTAGAACTATCATAAGACCCTATTGCTGAAGTCACTACATATATGAGCTGTAGAACAAAAGGAGAAATCAAGGTGGTGCTGACTTCAGAGCCTCATCTCCAGTGGCTAGTGTCCATAGTGCTGAAAGGTACTACACATGCTACCAGAAGGAAAAATACTCACCATCCTTACCCAACTGTGAATCTGTGACCTCTGACAACTGGCTTGGAAAGATATGCCCACTGGTGCAATTGTAGCACATATATTACGGAAGCAACAAACTACTCATTTTCAAGTTGTTAAATGAACATTTGTATTTTAAAGCAAAATACATAATGGTAAATCTGTTCCTTATCATCTGTAGAGGGCACAAGGTGGTGATATTTTCCAATTGAACTCATTTTTTGGTTATCAAGCACAACATTATTCTGACTATTATGTGTGAAGAGGGCTTTTAGGACACTTATCAATTTGTAGGCTTCTTCTAGGTGTGATTGAAGGTGAATAACCAAGGTCATTTTCAGCGTATTATCACACTTTATAATGATGATGTGTTCAGGTTATTTACACTGCTAAGATTGTTTACAAATAAGATCTCCAAATAATATTCACTAAATTTTAATTCCAGAATTGTATTTCTTTACCGTGGAAGAGGTGGAGATATCCTCAACAAGATGTGGATGAATGAAATGTTTGTCCTTTCCCTTTTATACAAATTCTACGGCTATGTTTTTTGTATTTCTGGCCACTGCAGAACATTAGCCTCATGGGTTACTATTTTTCATATCATCATCATTATAATATCATTATTTTGATAATTAAATTAGCTATGTTTTCTTCTTTGTATTTACACACAGGATTTTAAGTTTAAGTTTAAATCAAGAGCACTTTTTATAGAATTTGATCATCTTAACAGGCCAAAAATTCTACATGATTATTACCATTCTGCATAACTCTGTGATGGCTTCTTTGCCTCTGACTTGGAGCTATGACTTTCCTCTTTCTCTTGGTTGTTCTTTGAACTGCCTTTCTGCTTCATGGGAAAAGCCTTTCGCAGTTTTGTCTTACATTTATTACTTATGATTTGTTTATTCATTTTCTATTATTTGTTTCTCTTGTTTTAGAATAATGAGTTTTTTATTACATTGAATTTGTAGATTGGAAAACACTTTCAATTTGAATCAAATGTATAAATAGATTCTGTTAGACAGGATCTTAGAAATACATGTCTTGTAGTTCAGAATTAAGTACTTCTGTAGAGACTTCATATAGTACTCCTGGAGTTTTACTGTTCAGTCTTTCCATGCTCACTGCTGTGGAGAGGCTAAGAACAATCCCCTTTGCATTTTCACTCAGAAATGAGAATACCTTGGAATTAGAATTTCATGTGTTTACCATCTGTCTATCCATCCAACTATCAATTAATCATTCTACCTATCAGTCATATGTATTCTTATCTTCTACATTTAAAATTCTTTAAAAATTATAATGTCTTACAAATATATGCATATATGGGTGTATATATCCTTTATCAATCTATCTATCATCTATCTAATCTATCAGTTTATCTGTCTATCTATCTATCATCTATCTATGTATCTATCTACCTATCTATCTTCTATCTATCATCTATCATCTATCATCTATCTATCATCTATCTAATCTATCATCTATCTATCTTATCATGTATAAATCTATCATCTATCTAGTATTATCTATCTATCATCTATTAGTCTGTCTATCATCTATCGTCTATCTATCTATTTTATCTATCATCTGTCTATCAATCTACAGAGTCTGATTTGTGTCCCCAAATGTTCTTCAGTGTGGGTCCATCCATTGGAGCCTGGTTAGCCTGCCAAGAATCCCATCTCTGTAAGGGACTCTCTTAAGGGGAGCCCTTCCAACATCCATTAGTTACCAAAAGTTCCTTAGGTTGTGTTGGGATTTCTCACCCACTCCCCATGTCTATGCTGGGGTTTTGTCTGGTTTGAGCTTGCATGGGAAGTGTTCCAAAATCAAAATGCTGTGTTGTAGGGGCATCATTCTCCAGGCATCTCCTATGTGTATGTAGCACAGAAGGGATATGACTAATTGCCTACTTCCTACAGAATACAAAGTCAGTGGTTTGAAAAATAAAGGATGGTGAAATCCTTTAAATGTGTTCAGAATTTGTTATTTAATGTACAGAGGCACAAAAAGTAGCTTCAGCATCTGAATGTACTATGAATTCTCATTATAACCTAGAACGAATTCTATGTTTATGTAAATGAGTGTTTATTACAATAAGCCAACATCTATGTAGCTCATTACCCATTAGTCTATGGTGATAAGTTCTAACTTGAATTCATTTCCTTCTGGTTTTATATGTTTTTTATTACTACATTTAAAAATTTATTTTTCAGCCGGGTGTGGTGGCACATGCCTTTAATCCCAGCACTCGGGAGGCAGAGGCCGACAGATCTCTGTGAGTTCAAGGCCAGCCTGGTCTACATAGTGAGTTACAGGACAGCTGGGGCTACAGGGAGACCCTGTCCCAAAAAGACCAAAAAAATTTATTTTTCACGCATGTGTGTGTGTGTGTGTGTGTGTGTGTGTGTGTTGGTGTTCATGTGTCACATACGTGTGGAGGTCAGAGGAAAACTTACAAGAGTGAATTCTTTTTTTTCTTCATGTGGGTCCTAAGGACTGAACTCAGGTCATCAGGCTTAGTGGAAAAAGCCTTTATCCACTGAGTCATTTTGTCAGGCCTAGTTTTACATTTTTTTTTTCTGGAAAAAGATAGAACAGAGTATAACTTCCAAGAATGAAAACACTCCTTTCCTCTTTTAAAGTCCATAGAAATCACAAGTTTTGAATATGAAAATAATTTCCAATTAAACCTAGAGTGGATCATTTGAAAGGTAATTCTAATGTAATTCTAAGGGAAAACCAATCTGTAGAAGAAAAATTATTTTATGTTGCTTGAAAATTATTTTATTGCTTTTCAGTATCTCAGGTCTTCTTTATAGGTAATACAGTTCTTCAATTCTTTATATTTGATACAATTCTTAGTATATGTGATTGGTCCTCCTGAAACATTAAAACATGGTACAGGTATAAAGGTGATGTTTAGCTATAAAGTACTTGTTCTTAAAACATGTATTAATTAGCATTTCTTTTTTTTTTTTTTCTCATTGCAGCTGGTTTGTTTGTTAGTTTGTTTGTTTGAAGCAGGGTCTCCCTGTAGCCCCAGCTGTCCTGGAACTCACTATGTAGACCAGGCTGGCCTTGAACTCACAGAGATCCACCTGCCTCTGCCTCCCAAGTGCTGGGACTACAGGCATGCGCCACCACGCCCGGCTAGCATTTCTTTTGTAAAATTTTATTTATCTTTTATTTTATATGTATAAGTGTTTGGCCTGCACGTAAGTAAGTGTACCACGTATGCAATGCCCATGAAGCAGAATTGGGTGTTGGATCTTCTGGAACTGGAGTTACGGATGGTTGTTAGCTGCCATGTATGGTGCGGAGAGCTGAACCTGGGTCCTATGAAATACTATTCAATGCTCTTAACCTGTGAAAAATCTCTCTAGCCTCTTAATTAGCTTTCTCTTTGCTGTAAGCAAATATCTAACAAATCAGTTTAAGGGAAGAGAGGTTTATTTGGTTCATGGTTTGAGAGAGAACAGTCCATCACCGTAGGGAAGGAATAACATGTCATTCATGGAGATAGTTACTTAAATCATGCCATTGAATGATCACATCTCCACAGACAGTGAATCAGAGAGATTGTGTTGGAGGCTGGAAGATAGGATTGAGGGTAGGGCCTGGAGATAGATGACTTACTGCTAGGGGCCTACTTCTATCAGCAAAACCCTATCTTGTTTTTTTGTTTGTTTTGAGACAGGATTTCCTTGTTACCCTAGCTGGCCTGGAACCCACCATGTAGGCCAGGCCTATTGACATCAGTCTTATAGAGATCCACCTTCCTCTGCTTCCCAAGAGCTAGGGTTAAAGGCATGTTCCATTGTTGCACTAAATTTTCCCCTTGCCTCTCTTGTGCTCACTCACTCAGGATCTTGTGGTCCTGACAAAACTGGCATAATACGTTTTTATCTTGGGTTTCCCACGGTTTATATGACAGGGAGGGAGCGACTTACAGAGGGAAGGTTTTTCATAACTCAGTGGCATTCAAGCCCCTCCCACAGTCTCTGTTAGCTTTTGCCTGCACCCCGTGGGTGTGCAGTCTCACCCCACAGTCTATGAGTATCCCATCTCATATCCACACCCCACAGGATTCCAC
>NW_008343216.1:1843502-1860515 GCF_000622305.1 Nannospalax galili | reverse complement strand
CCCCCCACCCAGTGGCCACACACATCCTGGTCTCAGCTCCGACTCGGCATCCTATGTTCTCTCTTCCAATTTCACCTCTGGAGGCTAGGCTCCACTCCTCTTCCCAGGGTGCCCAGTGCTTGCCATTGGCTACACTTGCCTATTGTCCATGCTTTTCAAAGGAATGAGAACTTTCCCTGCTACAGCCATTAACGCTTGGCTTAAACCTCCTCTCTTAAAATTCTCACATCTAGCAAAACAGCACACTAATTGAGAACCAAAAGATCAAAAACATGGGACTGTGAGAGACACTTCACATTCAAACCATAACATAATGAAACTTGCATTAAAAACTACATAATGGGGGGCTGGAGAGATGGCTCAGTGGTTAAGAACACTGGGTCTTCTTGCAGAAGACCCGTGTTTGAATCCCAGCACCCAAATGGCAGCTAACAACTGTCCATAACTCCAGTTCTGGGGGATTCGACAGTCTCTTCTGTCCTCTGCTGGCGTTGCACGACACAGGTGCACTTATCTACACTCAGACAATACACACATACACATAAAATAAAAATAATAAATAAAATATTAAATAAAACAAAAAGCTACATAATGGGTATGAGTGTTTTGCTATATAAGTGCACTTGTCTCTTGCAGTGCCAGAGGAGACAAGAAGTAGGCGTTGGACTCTCTGGAACTGGAGTTACTGATGGTTGCTAGCAGCCATGTTGGGAACTATGCAGACCAGGTAAGTGCACCCGTGTCATGCAATGCCTGCAGAGGACAGAAGAGGCCGCGGATCCCCTTGAACTGCAGTTACAGACAGTTGTTAGCTGCCATGTGGGTGCTGGGATTTGAACCTGGGTCTTCTGCAAGAACAGCCAGTGCTCTTAACTGCAGAGCCATCTCTCCATCCCCAGAACAAGTGTTCTCATACTGAGGCATCTCTCCAACCCAGATAGTATTTTTGTAAGAAAAAATATTTCCAGTTTAAAAAGTCAACTGCCTAGCTTTTTTTCTGAATCCATGTGTGCTTCCTATGAATGATGTAGAAAGACACATGTAAAATGAACAGTATTACATACTAAGGTTAGACTCAGGTTAGCACAGGTCCTCCCTAAATCCACTTCCTCACTCATTTATCTTGGACACTGTCCAACTAAGATTTCTTTTTTCCTGATCCCTGCTCTGGTCTACCTTGGCATTTCAAAGGTAAAGCCACTGTCCAAAGTAGTGAGTAATGGATGGCCCTTAAAATATTTTTTATTGGTTCTTTGAGAATTTCATTCTATATATTTTGAGCATATTCAGTTCACTTCCCTCCTTTCTAACTCCACCTCACCCGCGACCTCCTGACTATATGTTCTTTATCATCTGTGTTCCCAAAATGCTCTTGGATGTGGGTGGTTCCATCCCTTGAAACCTGGTCAACTTACTAAGCCTCACAACCTTAAAGAAAACTGATGAAAACTAAAAGAAAATGAAACAAATGCTTTTCAGGTAGCTCTCAGTTGCCTATAGTTCTTCAGTTACGGCTGGGGTTTCTTGCCTACTTCCCTGCTCCATGCTGCAATTTCATCTGGCTTGAGCTTGTATAGATCTTGTGCATACTGTCACAAGTGCTGTGGGTTCATATGTACAGTTACCCTGTTGTGTCCAGACAATACTCTTTCCTATTCACCTACCAGGTTTATAGTTTATATCATTCATTTCTCTATTCTAAATGGAATTCAATTTTTGTTAAAATAAGAATACTATATATTTTGTAAACTATTTTATTCATTCAAAATGTTTAACACATAGTAGAGAATTAACTCTCTTGGATTGTGTCTTAGAAATATGCATTAAAACACACCAAAGTAAAAACCAAGCACTAGATGATTTATGTTATATACTCTAAAGTATGAAAATCAAACTTCAAGGTATGTAATTAAGTTAAATGACATCATCAAAATCAGATATGAACATCCTTCATAGTTACAGACTTACATTATTTAGTGTGTTGTTTGATTAAAAATGAGAAGGAACAGTTTTTCCTGAAGGGCAGTAGACTAGTCACACTATGTTACATGCTGCCATCTCTCAAATAGAAAGGCTTTCCTATGAACCTATCATGGGAAAATTTATCAAGAGCTCTTTTCAAAAATTGATTTTTGGAAAAATGCAAGATGTGAATTACTGAAACATAAAGAGGTGAATTTTATACATGGAGAAAATTTGATCACAAGGAAACTTTGCTTACTGAAGGTTGATGACTAATTGATCAATTTTATTATAGAGAATATTCTTCTTCATTATAAGAAAACACAGAGATAAGCTCTGCTATTTCCCATCATGAGGTTTAAAATACATGGAAATAGACATAAATTGCCAATGAATATATAAGTAATATTCCACAAAATGTGTGCTTTATATATCATGCTTTTAACTATTTCAGCACCTGTATGCTAAAGGTACGAGTTCCATAGGAATTTGTTTGTAAAGAGATCTGGACACACAGGTTAAGAAATTCCCCAGGTCACAGAGCTGGAATGTAGCAGAATGAAGAGATGAATCCAGACAGTCTATACCAAGATGGGGAAACGCATCTTGAATGACAAAAATTTGGAAAACCATGACTGTGTTCCACAGCTTGCATCGTTAACGGTGTGGATCATCTCGTCATTTCAACTTTCTTACAGTTACAATGCAGGACCAGGAGTGTACTATTCAGCTCCTTTTGAGCAGATCCTTTTTGTAGCAGCAGATTTCCCTGTAGACATGTACCCATGGTGCTCAGAATTAGAACCTATGCCCTTCATGATCAAATGCGAGTTACAGATATGAGTATGTGAAGGAGTTGAGATGAAATATTTGGAACAACTTCTCCAATTCCCCAGGTGATACTGAGGCTTTATAAAAAGCTTACAAACACATGGAAGGAGGGGATAAAAAGCTAGTACTCCCACTCAAATAAAGTACTGAGTCCATCTCACTATTCTAATTACTTGTAAGAAGCTGAGAACAAGATTTCTGATGGATTGCTCTCCAAGCTGGGGTGGAACTGAATGCAGTATTTACATATGAATTTCAGAAAATAAAATAACTCATCAAAGAAATATGTACTTGATAATAATCTCTCCTTTCTTGAAAAATCATGTAGTTTCTGTTTTAACTCAAAATTTACTTATGTAGGGACTGGAGAGATGGTTCAGGGGAGAACACTGACTGTCTGGTAGAAGACCTGGGTTTGATTCCCAGCACCCACGTGGCTAACAACGATCTGTATCTTCAGTTCTAGGGGATCCAACACTCTCCTCTTTCCTCTGTGGGTATTGAATGACATGGGTGCACTTACATTCAGGCATAACACTCATAAACATAAAACGAAAATAAATAGATCCAAAAGAATTTTTAAAATGTTCTCATGTATGTTGTTTACTCTTAAAATTTTCTTCACATTGTTTTATAAAAATCAGATAAATATGCAGAGTGAATGAACAACTGACCTATACATACATATATTTATACATATTCAGAAAAATATTTTATGAGAAATTAAATATAAAAGGAGAAAATGGAAAATCTGCTTCACAGTTTGCATAAAAAATGCAAGACAGTATTTTGTGATATTAGAAATACAGAAAGACATGAAAAGAAGGAAAAGAAAGCAACATCAACATGGAGTTAATGCATGACTTTTTGAAGCGGAGAGAGGGTTACAGAACAACCCCCACATTATGGAACATCTGGACATTGAATCAAAAATGGACTTTAATTGGAAACAGACAGATGGCACAAACACTATTAGCACAGGGAAAGCTGTTGTGTAGACACAGAGATCTTGGATAATGACTTTGGCAGAACTGTCTTTATATTGCACTGCCAGTGATGTTATTCAGATTGCATGGAATAGCACAGTGGTTGACCTCCCTGTACAATGATCCTTCAGACACATTTTTAGTCTTTTGTATAGGCAATTAAATGTTCTCAGGTAATTTAAAAATAGATTGGACATATCTACTTCAAATATTTTGCATACATACGTACACACATATTCTGAGAGAATGAATACTGTCATATTGCATTTTGCTTTGTTTTGAAAACTTAGATCAGGTGAGAATTTTTTCAATTATCTTTATTACATGGAAGATAATATGTGTCATTATTCCCTGTGCTGGAAATAAGGAGCCCCAGAAATAATCAAACAAATCTTTTTTATAGTGCATATCTTAATAAAGTGAGAAAGGTGAATACAGTAAGATAAGCAGATACTATCAGAAATATTTTCTCTCCCATGTCTTTGCCTTATCAGATGTAAGTTAAAGATTTTTATGTAATTGCTACATGCACCCACTTGTTTTTCAAGTCTAACCTATGAGTCTATTTTAAAATGGATTTTATAATAAAGCTTTTAGCAAAATGTATCTCCAGATAAATGTTTTTACTAAAACACTTTAACATGTGTTTACTTTCATATACTGCCTTTATTTCTAGTAACTTTGTATACTGAAATGTTACTATTTCAGTCAGGCACACTTCAGTTCTAATACTGATTTTTTTGGAATTTTGAAAATTGAAGGAAATCCTTACATGAATGAAGGGAAATATGCAATGACATTTTGTATACTATTAAGAAGTTTATCCTCTGAAAGTTTGTACTCAGAGCACGTGGATCTCAAGCAAAGATGCTATGATTCTTCTTAAACACACATGCAATACCTGCTGCCATTTAACAGGAATAAATATCATAGAAGATGGATGCAAAGATAAAGTCTGCTCCTTCAGCTGCACAATTAATGATGATATGTTTTATATCCTTAAATAGTTGATTATATAACTCTCTTTTTCTGGTAGTCATCTAACAGTTTTACTTTGTAAAGTAATATAATTTGTTTCTCTAAGTTCCATTGATTACTTCTGATTCTGCCCTTTCAAATAACCTAGGAGAAAGCCCTTTGTTATTTTAGACTGCATACCTTTAGGTTTAAATCATTCAAGATTAAATCTTTCAGTTTACACATGATAAAATTGAGGCAAAATAAGTAAAAATATCTATTATTTCTGTCAACAGTATTTTATCAGTATGACCTGTAAGCCTTTCCTGGTAATTTACAGCATGTTCTCAAGATAGCTATTTCTTCACCCTCCTCCCATTTGCTTTTCTCCAGGCTCTTAATTAATCGGACACCAGGAATCTATCACCAGGCTTTAATTGCAGCTGAAGCAAACAGAATTCTAGCTTCTCCCGTCCTTTCCCTCCCATCCCCTTTCTTCCCTCCTCTCCTCCTCTTCTTTTCTTTTTTCTTTCCTTCCTTCCTTCCTTCCTCTCTCTCTTTCTCTCTGTCTTTTCTTCTTTCTTTCAATAGAGCCTCCCTATGTAGTCCGTGCCAATTTCAAACTCATGGCAATCCCTTTGACCCAGCCTTTGAATTAATGGGATTATAGGCATGAACCACCATGTCCAGCTTGTTCAAAATTTGAAATGATAAAATTTCATCCAAATAAATCTTTTAAAAAATCTTTCAAGTATCTGTATTTTGAAGAGTTTTATATAATTACCTGCCAATTGATAAAAACAGAGCAAAGAATAAGAAAAAATTAGAAAAAAATATAGCCCCTCAATAGCGGTTGATCACAGTTAAGGAATTCTTAGTGTGTCAGGAACAGAATTGAGTACATCAAATGAATTATTTCCCACAGTCTTTCAAGACATATTGTGCAGCAGACATTATTTGATTTGGAATTATTATTAACACATATTTCCTAGATGAAGAAAACTAAGGTCCAGAGTTGTGAAGTTCACAAATCTGTATGAACTACAGTTCATAAAGTGTAAAAGGCAGATTTCATCTCACAGTGCTCTTCAGGGATTACAAGTTTGAGCCACTATATTGTGATGCTTCCTTTAAAAGATCGCAGCAAAGATAAGTTGGTTCTTCAAGATTTAATTATGAAGTTAAAGCAATTATGTAGCCATAGCCCAAATAAACTTAGTTATATCTTTCCAGATATATGCCTAGAAAAAAATAAATTCTAAATTTTGTGTGGTGTTAAGAAATGGTACTTGTGTTAAGAGCTGAAGTTCAAATATAATTGCCAGACTTCATTTCTATCATTAAAGAAGACATTTTCCTTTGGCACAATATTTTTTCAGACTGAGATAGCCAAATTAATAGTGGATTTCCAAAAAATGTTTTTATTGAATTTTTTGTGTATTTCATACAGAACATCTCAAACAATCTTAATCATCATTATACCCCCATACCCACTGGCACCTGCCTCCCACTGGAGTGCCTATACTCTGTCATCCCTTTCAAGGCCCACTGTGTTATCGGTGTCTCCAGTTGTTCTCCAGTGCAAGTCCATCCACTGAGGTCTAGTCAGCCTATATAGAGTCCCTTGTTTTAGGAAGATCAGCTCTTCTTCATGTAGCAACAATCAGTTCCCAGCTTTCCTTTAGATAAGATTGGGGTCTGCTGTTCATTTTCCCAGTTCTATGCTGGATTATTGTCTGTCTGAGTTTGCATGGGACTTGTGTATGCTGACACCATTGCCATAGAATCATATGAGCAGGGTCTCATGAGCCCATAGGGCTCTAACAGTGGCTTTTTTAAAATTACTGTTTATATAAAGTCATAAAATGGATTAGCCAATATGTCATCATAAAGCTTCACAATCAATGTATCTAACACTTGTAACTTTGTGTAGATTGTGTTACAAGAGCAATAAACTATATAGCCTGAGCATCCTGAAAACTGTATATTACTACTTTTATCAAATAAAGTACACATAAGTTACTCTAGTATCTACTTAATGATATGCATAATTGCTTTGTGCTACATGGTAATTAAGCTTGACTAGACAACAAATGATTATAATTTTACATTGCTAACCTAAAATTTTATAGCTATTTTCTTTGTTATTTCTTCGATACTTTCATGACTTCTGGTGTTAAAATTTTATCTGATCCCATGTAAATCTTAATAGCCATACACATATATTTTGACCTCATAAGTGCTGTCTGTTCCACTAAATTCAAACATGATTCCTCTAGTGTTTAAGTACTAGTCGCACATGGCCTCATTTGTTGCAGTGAATTTACATTCTGGCCTCCTCTCCACCTATCCATACAACAGCCCAAATGGGCTTTTTAAATTATAAATTAAGACCATCTCACCCACTGCTCAAAATGTATAATGGCTTCCTGCTGCCCTTGGAATAAAAGCCACACCCATAAGTTCCTTCCTTCCTTCCTTCCTTCCTCCCTCCCTCCCTCCCTCCCTCCCTACCTTCCTTCTTTCCTTTTCTTTCTCTCTGTACTCCATATTTTGAAGTATCTATTTTTCTATTTAAATATTTTCTCCCACCTAAAAAGGCAGTAAAGCATAATTTTGGAAGGAGTGGGACAAGTAATAAGGAAGATCTTCCTATGAGTTACTATCTGCTTTTTCTTGGCTGATGACATGGAATGTGACCTCTTGAGCCTCTGTTTATTTGAAAAAGATGAGGAAATGTTGCTACCTACTTGGAAGTAGTATTACTGGGTGAATTAGCCACCAGACACAAAGAATTTGGCTTACATCCTGAAATAGTTCTTGCACAACAGGCTATTGGTATTATCTTCAGCCTCATCTAGTTCCTGCATCTTTAGTTGCTCCAAGTACTGAAGGCTGGTAGGTTCTGTGGAACTGTGGCATAGGTGATCATGAGATTGTCACAAACCAGGAACTCTGTGAATGTAATCTCGGTGCCTGAACTTGAAGAAGAGGGGAGCTAAGAGGGAGAGAAGATAATCATTTACACGGGAAAGAGTGTTGATTGAAGTCTGCCTATTCTAAACAGGCATGTCCTCACCAACTAAAAGAAATGTTAGTTACATTTAGTTACAAGGATCTAGATATTTAGGCCAAGCATGCAGATAACTTCATGTATATTTCCTAGCTCCTAAGAACTTTTGGAAATATTACCATAGTAACTGCAGCTAGGCCATCTCCACAATCACTGTTTTCAATATTGAATTGCACCTTTAAAAGTAATAAATTAGGGACTGGGGCATTGGTTCACTGGACAAAATATTTGATGCATATGTGTGAAAATGAGCGTTCACATCCCCAGCAGTCATGTAAATGCAGGGCACACATGGTGGCCACCTCTAATGTCAGTTCTCAGAAGGAAGAGATGGAATCCCTGGAGCAAGCTAGGTATGTAGATTAACTGGAATTGGCATATTCTGTGTTCAGTGAGATCCTACTTAATAAGGAAAGTGCAAAAAAGTCAAGAAAGACACTCAGGACCAACTTTGGGCCTCTATAGCTTGTGCACACTTATGCATGCACTTGTAACTCACACATGAACAAACCACATGCATGCTCACAATTACACACATACACATGCAAAAATACATTTGAAAACAATAATCAACCAGTTTTGAACTTCTTATGGGCCAAGGAAGTGTTCATAATATTTCAAGGTTCAGTAGAAAAGGATCATTCTTAAAAAGTAGTAACTTCTTTGTTATTTGAAGAGAGAAATTTTCACTCTGTACATTTTTATGTCTAAGCCTACCATGAAATTGACCAGAATTGATGATGCAATGGAACTCATTCACACGTCTGTGTAAAAAAATGAGCGGATATAATGAGTCAGTTCATGCCTTTTCTCACTTTACATGGTGTTGCATTAAAAGGCAGAGCATCTCTGTACATGTGGAGATTTTGGTTGGGAGTAGATAAAAGCAGACAAAAGGAAGATAACAGAAAACTAGAACCCAAATACAGATTTTAAAGGTGTCCACTTTACCCTTGACAATCAAGGTAAGCAAATTTTGCAAGAATTGCATTTTCCATTCCATGGTGTATTGAGGAAAACAGCACATAGTTTTGTTACTATGTGATTGACAGAAGTAATTGACAGACATGATAGAATGATAATCATAGTTGTCTGGATTTATAGCACTCTAAATACAGACAAAGTCTTATTCATGATTAGAAGTAAATGAACAGACAATGCCAAATTTTGTAACTTCACTGCTTTCTCATGATGGACTGTAACTAAATTTCATGTTTCTGTAACTCCAGTCACAGGAGATCCAACAGCTCTTCTGACCTCCGCGGGCATTGCATGACACAGGTGCACTTACCTACATGCAGGCAATACATGCATACACATAAAATAAAAAATAAATAAAAAATTTTAAAAAGTTATTGACAAATCTATATAATCAACATCATACATGCACTAATTACTAACTGATGATTGAATACATTCCTTTTCAGAGCAGCACAACAAAATAATTACATGCCATCACTGCAAGCTTTTAGGAAATTGAAGGCCCATTTCAAGAAAGAAGTTCCTAACTCTTGGATTTTGCAAATCATCTGATCAGATTTCTGGGAATAATTAGGATCATATTCTAGTTATGAACAAAGTTTCTTAATTATTCTGACTGAAGGAAGTCATTACCATGTTTAACCCAACTCAGTCAAACCCTTCTCTGGGAATCTGCTATTGATCATGATTTATGGTACTAGCTTGGATAGAGTGCTGGATAGCTTGTTGTCAACTTGACACACCTGGCTGTAGGGAACCGCAACTGAGGAATTTTCTCCATTGTATTAGCCTGTGGTCATTCTGTGGGGCATTTTCTTGATTGTTGTGGGCAGTGCCACTCCTGGGCGCATGGTCCTGAGTTGAGTAAGAAAACAGATTGAGTACAGACCAGGGAAAAAGCCAGTAAGCAGTATTCCTCCGAGGTTTGTGCTTCAGGTTCCTGCCCTGAGTTCCTGCTTTGGCTTCCCTTGATGAACTGTGACCTGTAAGGCAAATAAACTCCTTCCTCCCCAAGTTGGATTTTGTCAGTGTTTTTATCACAATATAAAGTAACTAGTACATATGGTCTAGAAACATTGGCTCCCTTGTTTGATAGTAAATTATTAATCATGGCTAAACTGCTTTAGAAATGCTAGGTTTTTATACGTCTTCTTATTTAAGGTTGAATAATGGACAAACATAACACTTTTAGTCTATTTAAGATAGCATTCTTAATCTATTTTTGTTAATTAATTAAACTTTATTTTATGTGTATAAGTGTTTTGCTTCATGTATATAAATTCACCTGTGTGTGCATTGCTCAAAGAGGTTAGAAGAGGGCGTTTGATCCACTGGAACTGGAGTTACAAACTATTGTTAGCTTCCATGTGGGTTCTGAGAATTGAACACAGGTCCTCTGCAAGAGCAGCCAGTACTCTTAATTGCTGTGCCATCTCCGCAGACCAGTTGAACTATAATTTTTGAATGAAAAGGCTGTAGATTTAGATAAAACATTAAACCAGGAGCTCAAATTGATATTATTAAAATCATAAATAATTCTATTTATTTATTAGGTCATTAATTAATTTAAAACTATTTATTGTATATGTTTATGCTTATGTGATGATAAAAATTATATAAGATGTAGAATCTATTTTCTTTTTTCAAATTTAATATTTTTATTAATAGAATTTCAAACATACACTTTTTTTGATAATATTCACACCTCAGTCCTTCCAGCTCCTCCCAGTTCTACCTCCTAATCCTCAGAACCTCCAAAGCTCATTTCATCTTTTTGGTTTTTTAATAGCCCACCAAGCCCAATTTTTGCTGTCTATACACGCATGGATGTGAGGCTATTCTTTGGAACATGATCACTGACAAGGAGCTGTACCCTTAAAATTGACTTTCCCTTCCCTATAAGCTATCAACTGTCAGTATCTCCTCAGTAAGGGTTAGGGACTCATGACACCCTCACCCTTAAAATATTGACTAGCTTGATTTTGTGCAGGTCTTGTTCAGGTAAATCATTGTTACAGTGATATCCTTAGTGGAACAGTCCTGTTATGTTTAGAAGACTTTGTTTCACCGAAGTCCTCCCTGATGTCTGGCTCATAAAATCTCTTCACCAACCCTCTTTTGCAATGCTCCCTGAGCCTTGGGGATGGACCAGCTATGAGTTTGGGTGTTAAACGCCATCCACTATACAAAGAAACTTCTCTGATGATGCCTGAGATCCTCTGTACCCATAGAGGTACAGTTTGCATATAGAGGGCAGTTTGATACTATGTACATTGAGAAATCTATTTTCAAGGAAAGTCCAAACTAGAGGATGTAATGAAGGTGCAAGTACAATGCTACATGATCTGTACATATGTATACATGTATGTAAAGTGCAGAAACAGATAAAAAGTAGTAAAGAGGGTGTTGAATGAGAGGAAACTTCAGTGTAGAAGGTGGCTTCTTGTACAAAAATGTTCTTGCAAAAGTTTATAGTTTGCAAGCAAAAATATTGGTTTTCCCTCCATGTTTTTATGATATCTTATCTGGAAGAGATTAAGAAAAATATCTTTTTCTTACTATTTCTTACTTCCTCCTCCTGTTAATCTCCTGTGTTCTGTTATCTTCCCTTTCATCTCTGTTTTCATCTCTCTCTGCATATATTTCTATACTTTTCAGTTTAATTCCTAGATTTCAGTAAAACTTTTAAAAAGGTACTTATTTCCCAAATGTACTTGGTGATATATCACCCTAATTGAGACAGTCTTACAGGGTCTCTGACAAACTTTCATCAAATTGATATTCCAGATACTGAATTGTGCCACTGAGAGTATAAGGTTTAATTAATACTTGGGTTATTTGAAAATATTAAAAGTGCTCCATTTTTGAATTCATAACTACTGTATTATGTGTCCCTGGATAGGACTCCTATATTAAACCTCACCCACCTGCTGCTCAGGGACCATTGCCAAAGACCAGGGCAGAAAGATTGTCAGTTCCAGGGTTGGTCCATGAACATAGGGAAACAGGCTTTCAGGCCACTGGAAGCTTGCACAGGCCCATGCCAACAATCAGGAAAGGGCCCAGAGTGGAGTGAGGCAAATGGGCAGGGGCAGCCCTAGTCTGGAGTAGACCTTACTTAGGATATCTAGATAGGCTGTGGATGAATTTGGAAGCTTGCACAGGCCCATGCCAACAATCAGGAAAGGGCCCAGAGTGGAGGAGGCAAATGGGCAGGGGCAGCCCTAGTCTGGAGTAGACCTTACTTAGGATCTCTAGATAGGCTGTGGATGAATGTACACCAAAAGACTTCTGAGTACAAATGCTTTACTGAGTAGGATTTAACATGTGTGGTGGAATACATGAGATCCGGTCTGGGCAGGGGGAGGGAATGGATGGAGGAGGGGTTCTAAATTTGATTAAGAACTGTTGTATCAAATGTACAAAAACTCAATAAAAATGTAAAAAAATTATCGGACTAGTTTTCACAGAAATCTGAGACTTAGAATTCATCATATTATAATTTACAGTGTCGTTAAACTTCAGTAAGCCTTTAGTACTACTATACTCTAACTGTAAAATATGAGTTGCTCACTTACAAATTTCAGTGTGCATGTTGTAATTAGAAGATTTTAGACACAAAAGGTTACCTAGACTTGTACTGTGGAGGCAGAGTACAAATCAAAGGCTCAAAGGCTCATGTTACCATGAATAGAAATTCTGTAAATTATATCTGTTTGATTCAGACATGTGCTATATGCTATGTGAATGTATTTCTTATTTTCACCTGCAGCTTCTCTGTAATGAGTATGTCCTTTAAAACTTTCTCTTTGTGTTAATTCAGACATTTTATTTACTTAAACACATGATTGTATGTATATGCACATGTATATGTACATATTTATATACCTTTGTGTGTATATTCATGATTATAATTCGTATCTTAGAAAACTAAACATTTACACACCCTCTTTATGTACTGTAAGTTAACGAATTGTTGCATACCCTAATGTGGCCCAATAATTCAACACTATTCTGAGCCACTTTACATTAAATCTCTTAATGTAAGGTTATCTCACCCACACCGTAGAATAATTTTCCAATAAAGAGTGCCTATGAGTTTTATTTAATAAGCTATAAAATTAAGCAGAACTTTCATATTTCTGCCATTATATTTACTTTCTGTTTCTTCCTTAGCAATGATAATAGAAGCAACAATTGATTGTTAAAACAAATTAAAAATTGAATTTTTAAAATTTTCATGCAATATAATTTGATGGTATTTAGATCCTCTCCCATATTCACAACTCCCCTATTTGCCTCCCCCACCCAATTCCAAATAATAATGCCTATAGAGTCTAATTTGTGTCTCCAAATGTCCTTTAGTATGGGTCTATCCACTAGATCCTGGTTAACCAAGAGTCCCATGTTTGAAAGAGACTGTATCTTCCCTCCCAACAGCCATCAGTTATCACAATTTTCTTAGCTGAGGTTGGAGCTTCTTTGCTTTTTTTTTTTTTCTAGCTTGAGCTTGCATAGGATTTGTGAATGATGTCATCATTGCTGTAAGTTCATATGAATAACTTCTCTGCTGTCTGGAAAACCCTTGTTTCCTTATAGCTAACCACCACCTCTGGCTCTTACAATATTTCTACCCCCTCTTTCACAATGATCCCTGAGCCTTGAGAGTCAGAAATTTGGTATAGGTGTTAATCAATATTTTAAGTTGCAAAACAGAGTTAAAGACAATAATTTGATGATACATTAAATTTAAATTTAAAACAGAAAAATACATTGCATTATTTTAGGCACTTCCAAATCAAAATGTGAATGTAATTTACAATTTATTCTAAATGTAGAAAGATAGACTTTAATAGCTTGCATCTTAATAAGTCAGGTGATACTGTACCTAAATTTTAAAAATAAGGGCAGAAATAATAATAAAGAATTTTAGAATATTTCATTGTTTTCTTTGAAAATATAATGCACTTAAAAAGATTTCTAGTCCAATATCAATACAGTTGGTTTTAAATGAATGTTTCTTGAATAGTGGCTTAAAGATGTCAGACATCTAATTTTCTAATAAACTTTATTTTCTAACCCAATTTATTATGAAAAAATTAATTCAGTTGATTGTGTGGGTTTACTATTAATAATTATAATGAAAATAAGTAAACTACTAACAATTAATCACTTTGTTTTCCAATTTATTCTTCTGACCCTCCTGGTAAATAATGTTATTATATGAAGTCCTAATGAATTTAACTGGACACACAATTAGTTTGTGATTTGTGTAATAATTCTCTCTTCTGAGTTCAGTTTAAAGAGGCAGACTCATTAGCTGCTCAGAATTGTACAGGTAGGAATTATACACATTGGGGATGAAAAGTATTTTAAGAATGGACAATATAGTTTAGTGATCAGAGTATGTATTAAAACAAGTAAATAGGAGTGATTCAGATTAGGTAGTTAATCCAATGCCTATTGTTAATGAGCACATAGACAGTGAAGAAATTTTGATATAGAATGTGACAGACAAAAATCAATGCTGAAATTGATTTCTCATCTATAAATACAACAGAAATTAAAAATCAATCACATTCTTCTTTCATATTAATCAGGATTTGGGCTCAGATTTGTAGTGTTGCTACTGTTGAAAAAAAGTATTAGGACAAGAGATGGGCCCTAATTATTTTGTAAATAAATCTGTCTTTTTAAATGGTACCAACAGCTCATAAAACCCAAAATAGCTGGTAAAATATTTCCTACTTTATACAAATCTGTTCACTTTCTCTGGATGGTGCCCTGCTTATTTTCAGGTTAATGCTCTCTATTTAGAATATATTTTGGCTTTCTTCCATTTTGAGTCTTTGCTCAGGTAACACTGCAAACTCTATGAACCTCCATTCAATCATGATATTCTTTCTCTGAATTTGTGTGTATGTGTGTGTTTGTGTGTGTGTGTGTGTGTGTGTGTGTGTGTGTGTGTGTGTGTTTATTTTGGGAAACAAATTCAGGGGCTTGATCTTGCACATGCTAATGAAATGCTCTTTCAATAAGACATCAGATATACTCTCAGACCCCTATATTTTAATTTAAGTGTTATATTTAATTAGGATAGACATCTTAAGATAATTAAGTAAGGGATAGTAAGGATGTTCTGCATTTATTTAAATGTTCGTAAGCGCCTCCTGATCTCCATAAATGTTGTAGGTTCTAGAAATTCAGTGCTTAGATCCCCACAGTTCTTCCCCATGCTACTGTTTTCCTAAATTAGAAATTGCCAAATAAACTATCAAATTTTGGAGTAGATGCTATGGAAACATAGATAGGAATTTTAATTCTTAGCCTCTCTGTGAACTTGTACTAAGACAGAATCTCTTCATGTGTGATTTGGAGATGATAGCATCTACCTTTTCTTTTTACACTCAGGATCTACTGAGATTACTGTCAAACAATTAACCAGTGTCTGGCAGAATAAACCCACATAAATGGCAGCTAATGCTTCTTTCCATTTCTGCTGTCTTCTACTTGCATTACTTCTCTGTTGTATTTTTTTCTCTTTCTAGTAAAGCTTCAAAGATAAGGGCCTTTTTATCTTGGTTTAGGTTTACAACAGCATTTAACAATGTAAATAATAAGAAAACTGTCAAAGATTACGTTCATACATGGATTTCTGTACATGAGCAATATTTTCAGTTATTTCTTTCATTTGCAAAATGGAAACAACACAATCCCCGTAAACTATTAAAATAATTAAGTAATATTTAGAAACATGATTAAAATCAAATACTTTGTATCTTGGAATTATTGCATTTTATTACTATAAAAATTTGTGATTACATAGCAAACAGAATTTTAAGGATTATCATCCTAGTGTTTTAATGGCTAACAAAATAGACTATAAATATTTTAAGAATGTTAAATAAAAGGAAAGAACCTGGGCTGGGGAGATGACTCAACAGTTAAGAGCACTGACTGCTCTTGCAGAGGACCTGAGTTTGATTCTTAGCACCCACATGTCAGCTACAAACTGTCCTTAACTCCAGTTCCAGGGGAATCCAAAGCCCGCTTTTGACCTCCATGGCGTTGCATGACACGGGTGCACTCACATGCATGCAGGCACACTCATACACATAAAATAAAAATAATAAATAAAATATTTTAAAAAAATTATTTAAAAAGGAAGGAATCTGGTTTTTAAGATTATATTGTGCTTCCAGGGATCAAGGTAATGACAATGAAAATATTAGCATCTGAGCATTAACCTATCAGATAAATGCTATGTGGAAGTTCATGAAAATTGTCCAAGATTATGATGAGCCCAAAGATACAACTAATTTTGAAGTTAGAAAACAATACCTACATACCTCAAGATTTATAGGGAAATACATAATGAAGCAATTCTCTGAGCTTCTTTAACTCCTATATAATGACTGGTGCTTTTCTTTAGGAATGATTCTCCACTACTATATGTCTATGTTAAGAAATTTCTCATGAATGATAAAATTCCTCACTTTACATACTTCTTATTGAAATTTTCTGATCTTTCATTTATCACCCACCTGTTGTTATTATATAGAATGTGTGTTACCAGCCACAAAGAATATCAAGTATTGTCTGGGCCAGTCACCTGATTTATACTGTGCTACTGAAGATGGAGAAATATAAAATTTTATTATGCTTAATTAGGCTAGAGATCTTAAAATACTTAAATAGGGAATAGTGAGGATGTTATGCCTATGTCTTTATTTAAATGTTTGTGAGCTCCCCTTAATCTTCATAAAAATTTTAGGTGCTAGAAATTCAGTAGTTATCTCCTCCTAGTTCTTCTCCATGCTACTGTTTTCCTAAATCAGAAATTGTAAAATAAATCACCAAATAAATGATTATATAACATATAATACCAGTTTATAATGCTAAGTGTTCATAGATAAGGGAAGTGGAGGTGTTAGAGAATGCTTGGAACCGGAGTTTGGGATGTTCTTTTAGATGGTATATTTGAAGAAGGACCCGTGAAGGTGCCATTTGGAAGCTGATCAGAATGTAGTGAGTGAAGCAGCCATATAAACCTTAGAAAAGAACCCTGAGGGCTGGAGAGATGGCTCAGTGGTTAAGAACACTGACTGTTTTTGCAGAAGACCTGGGTTCAAATCCCAGCACCCACATGGCAGCTAACAACTGTCTGTAATTCCAGTTCCAGGGGATCTGACAGCCTCTTCTGTCCTTCACAGGCATTGCCTG
>NW_008343216.1:1838253-1843253 GCF_000622305.1 Nannospalax galili | reverse complement strand
AAAATATATTTTATTTATTATTTTTATTTTATGTGTATGAGGGTTTTTCCTGCATGTGTGTAAGGGTACCACATGTGTGCAATGCCCACAGAGGACAGAAAAGGGTGTCAGATCCCCCAAAACTTTAGTTGCAAATGATTGTTAGCTGCCATGTAGGTTCTAGGAATTGAACCTGTCCTCTGGAAGAACTGCCAGTGTTCTTTACTACTGGGCCATCTCTCTAGCCCTAAGAGTTCACCATTTTTTAAAAAACATCCAATACTTACTACATTTTGGGAAACCATGGTGGAAGGGTTAGACAATGTGAGAGATAAATAATGCCTACTTAGTTTTTAAAAACCAGAGGGAGCCATATTAGACCAACAACTTATTGACAAATTATACATACTACTAGATCAAAGAATGTAATATATGTCTATGTGTGTGTGTGTGTTATATAAGCAGAGGCGTTTGTGAATATTAGTGTATCTATGCTCATTCAGAGGCCAGAAATGGTAGTTAGATGTTTAGCTCTATCATTGTTTGCATTTTCCTTTGAGACAGGATCTCTAACTGAACCTAGAACTAGTCTGTCAGCCATCAAGCTCCGGGATCCTCCTATCTTGCCACAATCCCCAATGCTGGGGTTATAGGCATGTGTAACCATTCTCAGCTTCTTTGTGAGTTCTAGAGATTTTGACTCAGGTCCTCATGCTTATATAGCAAGTGATTTTATTTTCTGGGCCATCTCTTCAGCCTTATATTTTTTATTTTTTAAACACTGTATGTGTTTTTTCACAGAACCCGACTGCTCGGCTATGTATGTGGTAGGAAATGCCACATAGAAAGACCCTGCTTTATACCTCCCTCTTCTTAAAAAAAGCCTTATTTCAGGTGTATTTTATGACTCAGGAGCAAAAACAAATGGGATATATCTGGAGAGGAAGGGAAAGTATATAGTTGAGGATGGTATGAGGGCTTTTGATCCAATAATTGGGTGAATAACAGCACCATTTACTAAATCTAGAGAATAGGTGATAGTTTTTGTTAAGTTTAAGATGATTATTGTGCCACTTATGGTGTGTGGTACAATATATGGATCTTTATTTCACTGAGGAGTTTTGGAGCTTATTAAATCTCTAAAACTTTAAGAATTAGTGAATGTATATGAAGTTCTACCACTGTGGTCTCATCTTGGACAAGGTTTTCTGGATGTCTTTTGTCTATTTAGCAGCAAAAAGAAAATTAGCTAACAAATTTAGATCCGAAAGATAAGAGAAATTAAGGATTATGGTGAAGAATCATAGCCAGGAATAAGATGCAAGCTTCTAGGAAATAGTAAAAAAATACAATTGGCCTTACTGATGAGTCCAGATTCTTCATAACTAAATTGCAGAAGTCTCAGGTTTTTCTAACTTCTTACCTTTTGAAGTTCAGTAACTAGTACTTAAGAGGAAATAGAATAGCCAGTGTATCAGTCAAAACTCAGTAGGAAATAAAGCCCACTTTATTTAATTTGAACAAAATAGATTTAATATAGAAAACTGAATACTTATGCATTGTTGAAAGGGATGCAGATCTGGTTTGATCATAAAGGATGTGTTTTCAGAGAGTAATACAGAAAAAGACAGGTATGCAGTATTTTCTATGGTACAGGGCACAGCCTACATTTTCAGTGTCTTAACTACTTTAAGTCTTTGCAGGCATCACATACCTGGTAAACGACAAGTCTGTCTTTTGAACCTATGTGGTGTAACTCAAAATTCCATATACATAACCATTGGGATCTACTGACCAAGCATAAATAAGTCACATTTTCTTCCAAGACTAAAAATTTAGGGAGTTACTACTCAAACTGTCCATGTCAGCAAAATACTTGAAACCTACACTTCATAAAATCAGAGTCCAGGAGCACGACTTCTCATTCAGTAGCCAATAGAAATTTAGAATCAGCAGTTGTAGGATCTGATTATCAACTATTGTGTAGTTGAGTCTCTATTGTGAAAACCCGCTGGCTTGAGAATAAGACACCACAGAGTGTGTGTTGCAGGCTAGGACACCTTTATCAAACCTCCATCAGTCAAAGCTCAGGGATCATTGAAAAAGACAGGAAGAAAGATGTAAGAACAAGGTGTGGTGAATGACTACAAGGTCAACAGTTTTTCCAGGAGACTGGGAACTCACAGCAGCGATGATAGCATGCACAAGAACAATGGAAGCTCAAACCAGCCAGAAATCCAGCATAGAAGCATGGAATTGGGTAAGAAACCCAAAACTTAGCCAAGGAACAACCTCAACTGTTAAGTAGTGACTTCTGGGAGAGGGAGAGTTAGTTTTCTTTAAAGGATGGATATTAAAGAGTTTGATCAGACATCAGCGGATGGACTCACACCAATGAAGATTTGGGGACACAAATGTGACTCAATAGGCCTTAACATAAATGACAGAATATATGCAATCTGAAGAAAGAGCTATGGGGGATGGCACAGATGGGGGGAGAAGATCTACATAGGATCAAGATGTATCATGTGGGCCTAGAGGTCAGTCCAGGAGTCTGCTGTTCCAAGACAAGAAATGGGCCAGTACCCAGGCTAGGAGGGGAGCTGGGAGGGTGAATGAGGATGGAGGAGTCAAGGCATGGTGGGATGTGCTGGACTTACCCAGGAAAGGTGCTGGCATCAGGACGCCTGGAGGCTGTGCAGCCCAGGGAAGCAAAGGGAGATGAGGGCTGTACCAGGCTCATCCACTGCTCATCCACTGCTGCTGGGACTGCAAACGTGTTCAACCCCTATGGAAAGCAGTATTGAGAACACTTAAAAACTACAAATGAAACTACTATTTGACCCAGTTATACCACTCCTTGGCATATACCCAAATAACTCATCATATTGCAAAGACACTTGTACATCCATGTTTGTTGCTGCTCTTTTCACAATAACTAAGAGATGGAAGCATCCTAAGTGTCCCTCAACTGACGAGTGGATAATGAAAATGTAGTTCATTTATATGATGGAGTTCTCAGCAGTAAAAAAAGATGAAATCATGAAACTTGATAAGTGAATATGTATTTAGACATAACTACAAGAAAAGGATAATGAAAAGGAAGCAGGGAGGGGAGGTAAAGGAAAATAAAGAATTTGAAAGAGAAGAACAGTAGGAAACAGGTGTCAATAAGGGAGAAATGGAAAAAGTTGGGTTAGTTTAATGGGAAGGGAGGAGGGAAGGGTATAGAAGGAACCTAGAGGATAAAGTGAAGGAAGGAGATAAAGAGAAGTAGGACTATAGGCAAAGGGTATTATTAAGGGAGAAAGGGGAAAAAATGGGGCACCTTTATTGGGGGAAACCATGGTGGAAGGGTTAGACAATGTGAGAGATAAATAATGCCTACTTAGTTTTTAAAAACCAGAGGGAGCCATATTAGACCAACAACTTATTGACAAATTATACATACTACTAGATCAAAGAATGTAATATATGTCTAGATGTGATGGCTAATCCTGGGTGTCAACTTGACTGGATCTGGGATTAACTGAAATGCGAGAGATCTTCTTGATTGGATCATCTGAAGCTGGAAGACACACCCTGAATGTGGGTGTTACCTTGTGATGGCAGCCCATATAAAAGGCCATGGCAGAGGAGAACACCTGGCTTCTTGCTACTTGCCTTCTTTCTCACTGCTGAGTTCATCTTGCTGCTGTAGACTGAAGATTAGCTGATCTTTTGGAATTTTTCAGACCTTCAGCGACAGATTGGGAATACTGAGATAGCCAGCCTCGTGGACTGAGAGACTATGGATTCTCAGACTCTTAAGTGTGGTATTCATTATACCAGCTCTCTTTCGTTGGAGAACCCTGACTAATACACTAGGCAAGGTTTATCTGAGGACATTTGTTTTTTTTTCCCAAGCTGTACGTACATGGCACATGGTAATTAAAAGTACCAGACTGGTGGAACTAACCTTCTTGGATGTTTAACAGACATACTTTGATGCCTATACTAATTTGGTCAGAGGGATATGAAGGACAGTTTTTGCTCCTTGTCCTCCTAGGTCAACTAAGTTCTAGGGATGATGAGCATCTCCCCAAATGTCCTGTAACTGTGGTGAGTCACCTGTCCTCTTGATCAAGGAGGCCGTGGAGACCCCATCAAATGGACTTGAACCAGTGCCCCGTCTACAAAGATGAGGGTCGACACAGAAGAAACATTTCCTCCATGCTTCCAAGAGAAGCCAGCCATGGTTGAGCAGGACCTTTGACTGATCTTCACACAGATTAAACTGGTAAAAGAGAGGAGCCAGGGGCTCCTCCCAAGCCTATGTTACCCCTGAGGAACAGATCCTCAAACAACCTTAAGAGTAAAAATAAATTCATTTAGCTGGGCCAATTGAAGGGTCTTAAACTCCCAAAGGGAAAGTATAACCAAAGATTAAAGGGGTCAATATATATTTTTTAAGAGTCCATATGTATATCTAAAGGCTACATAACAAGAAACAATGCCAGACAGGAGATACCTTCTTTTGAGTTACTGGCCAGGGTGGCCCAAAAGACACCCAGCATAAAACTGGGAAAATGAACTGCAGACCCCAATCTTATGAGGAATATTGACAACTGATTTTTGCTACATGAGGAACAGCTGGTATTCCTAAAATAAGGAAATCTAGATCGGCTGACTAGATTCAGTGGATGGACAAACACCGGGGAACGGCTGGGGGCGCCAACAACACAGTGGACGGTAACAGGATTGACAGAGTATATGGGCTCCCATGGGGGGGGGGTCACTATGGGAAGTGCCATTTGGGAAGTGGGTATATAGATAAATAAGATTGTTTGGGATGTTCTGTATGATATACACACACACAAAAATATCAACACATAAAAAAATGACATATTTGAGGAGGAAGCATAAAAATTTACTTCATGTTAATTAGTATAGGTGATAAACATTACAATTGAAATCTACCTGATGACTTTATATCCATACTCAGGTGGCAAGCGTCTGAGTGTAACCAGCTATGACTAGTA
>NW_008343216.1:1834812-1838169 GCF_000622305.1 Nannospalax galili | reverse complement strand
TCCAGCCTCCAGCCCCTCTAATGCTTTTCAAATTTTATTTTTTTATTCATTAATTTTAGAATTTTATGCTTCAAGACTATAGTTATATCATTTCCACCCTTCCCTCTTCCCCATCAAGTTCTCTAAAGGAATTGGAAAAATGAGTGAATTTATCTGCATCACAAGATACATCTAGACTTGATGTATGAATGAAGTGAGCCTTTACTGTCCAGCCCCTCTAATGCTTTTCAAATTTTATTTTTTTATTCATTAATTTTAGAATTTTATGCTTCAAGACTATAGTTATATCATTTCCACCCTTCCCTCTTCCCCATCAAGTTCTCTAAAGGAATTGGAAAAATGAGTGAATTTATCTGCATCACAAGATACATCTAGACTTGATGTATGAATGAAGTGAGCCTTTACTGAGACCAATGAATAGCACTGGACAAAGGCCAACTATATATTTACAAATGCTTTTCTGATATAAATTGTTCTACCTTTTCTTTGATGCCAGAACAATTGATGACTCCTGGGCAGAGGAATCATATGTGTTAACCTGTCACCCTCTGAGGATTTTAATAACAAGATTTGGGCTCAGAGCAAAACTGCAAGGAAGAAACAGATGCTTCTAAATAGTTCCTGCTACCACTCACACAGAATTTTTTTGTTCTTCTAATTGTATTGCATAGAGCCAATTTTGACTAAATGCCCACTCAAAGAGAGGAAAAATATAAACATAACCTAATACACATGGCTGGGATGGCCATAGATCATAGAGAAAATCCCAAGACTGTCACATCATTAGACTAATGTGATTTCTTACTATGTGCAAATATGTATGCTTATATTAACAGACAAATATCCCAGTCACCACTCATCAAAGAAGCTCATTTGATACCAGTCAGAGACTATTACCAAGTACCACAATTGGTAACACACAGACATTGTCTATGAATTGCCCAGGCCTAAGTGACACATCTAGAATGCAACCTCTACACCTAAGGCTCATGGAACATAAAACAGGGATAATGAATATGGGTATAAAGTCATCGGGTAGATTTCCATGATGCTAAGTGTCCCTCAACTGACGAGTGGATAATGAAAATGTAGTTCATTTATATGATGGAGTTCTCAGCAGTAAAGAAAGATGAAATCATGAAACTTGATAAGTGAATATGTATTTAGACATAACTACAAGAAAAGGATAATGAAAAGGAAGCAGGGAGGTAAAGGAAAAGAACGAATCTGAAAGAGAAGAACAGTAGGAGACAGGCATTAATAAGGGAGATATGGAAAAATGGGGTTATTTTAAGGGGAAGGGGGAGGGAAAGTTATACAAGAAACCTAGAGGATAAAGGGAATTAACATGAAGCAAATTTTTATGCTTCTTCCTCAAATATAACTCACTTTTAAAAATTTGTTGATTTATGGGTGTGTATTTCATATAGAACATCTAAAACAATCTTATTTATCTATATACCCACATCCCAAATGGCACCCTCTCATAAACACCCCATTCCACTGGAGCCCATATACCCTGTCATCCCTGTTACTGTCCACTGTGTTGTCGGTGTCCGTAGCTGTTACCCAGTGCTTGTCCATCTGCTAAATCTAGTCACCCTAATCTAGAGTTCCTTGATTAGCTCTTCCTCATCTAGCAGCAATCCATTGTCAATATTCCTTTATTTAAGATTGGGGTCTGCTGTTTATTTTCCAAGTTCTATACTAGGTTACTGTCTGGGAGTCCCCTGGGCCATATTGGCCAATGACTCAAAGAAAGGTATTGCCTGTCTGGCATTGATTTTTGTTAGGTAACCTTTATCTATACACATGGACTCTTAAAGAATAATATTGACCCCTTTAATCTTTGGTTATATTTTCCTTTTGGATGTTTAAGACCAGGCAGTTGACCCAGATAAACCAATTTATTTTCACTCTTTTTATTTATTTATTTATTTATTTATTTATTTATTTATTTATTTATTCATGAGGAGCACATTTTTTTTAGAAGAACCGTTTCATTACAGCTTTAACATATTCAGTAATAGTTTCCAGAACAAGGATACATCTCTTTTTTGAAACTAGTTGACCTAGGAGGGCAAGGAGCAAAAACTGTCCTTTATGTCCCTCTGACCAAATTATTATAGGCCTCAAAGTATGTATGTTAAACATCCAAGAAGGTTAGTTCCAACAGTCTGGTATTTTTAATTACTGTGTGTCATGTAGATAAATCTTGGGCAAAGACCAGTGTTTTTAGATAAACCTTACCTAGACATATATTTCTTGATCTGCTATGTCTAATTTGTCAGTAGGTTGTAGGAGTAATATGGTACTCTCTGGTTTTCAAAACTAGCTAGGCATTGTTTATCTCTCGCATTGTCTCACCCCTCCATCATGGTTTCACCAATTAAGGTGCCCCCATTTTCCCACTTTCTCCCTTACTAATACCCTTCCTCTATGGTTCTACCTCTCTTGAGCTCCTTCTTTCCCTTTATCCCCTCGGTTCCTTGTACACCCTTCCCTCCCTGCTCCCTAAATTAACCCATTTTTTTTTTGTCCATATCTCCCTTATTAACACCTTTCCTACTGTTCTTCTCTTTCAGGTTCTTTCTTTTCCTTTACCTCCCTATTTCCTCTCCATTATCCTCGTTCCTGTAGTTATGTCTGGTTGCGTACTTCTTTATCAGAGTCTGGTTCTAGGATCCACACATGAGGGAGAACATATGTTGATTTTTTTCTTTCTGAGTCTGTGTTACTTCACTTAGTATAACAGTTTATATTTTAATGTAGGTGAACTTAATTTAGATTGTTTCTTATAAATGGCTTTGAGGGACATAAATGAAAGTTAAGTTGCTTTCTAAAAGCAATTTATACATTGTTGTGAAGGAATCACTTTTCACTATTCACTGCCATTTTGTTTTGTAAGCCAAGCTGTTGCACGTTGATTTTAACTCTCTGCATTTTCAATTTGAACTTCTTAGATTGTGATCTGTACTTTATTAAAAACAAGACATTTTTTTGAAATGGTTTTCTTTCAGTGGTATTCCGGTTTTATTTCAGTGGTATTCAATTTGAAGCATAAAGTACATTTGAGACTTTCTAATGTTTTTTAAAAAATATTTTATTCTTTATTTTTATTTTATGTATGAGTATATTGCCTGCATGTATGTAATATACTGATGTTGTAAAATGCCCATGGAGGTCAGAAGAGGGCATCAGATTCTCCTGGAACTGGTGTTGCAGATGGTTGTTAGCCACCATGTGGGTGCTGGGAATTAAACCTGAGTCCTCTGCAAGAGAAGCCAGTGCTCTTAACCATTGAGCTAACTCTCCAGCCCCTCTAATGCTTTTCAAATTTTATTTTTTTATTCATTA
>NW_008343216.1:1823434-1833447 GCF_000622305.1 Nannospalax galili | reverse complement strand
TAATAACCATATGATTAGAAGAAGCATTTCATTACAGCTTTAACATATTTATTAACACATTCCAGAGCAAGGATACATCTCTTTCAAAAGTAGCTGTAAGTTTTTAGTGAATTAAGAATTAATAGAGTTACACAATATTGAACTCAGTATAAACCCTGTAAGATATAAAATTGAATGAGTATTTTTTTAACTTTTACAAAAACTTTATTGAAAATTCATACATGCATATAAGGTGTTTTTTATCAAATCCATGCCCACTCCCTCCCCTCCAACATTTCCCCCTCTGAAGAGGTAACCCTAAAATCTTCTAAGGATTAGATACAAGCTCCCAAACACTTTTGACACTTTTGGCCTTTGGAAGTGAGTATGTTGTTAACAGGCCCAAGGGCATTTTGACTTTTAGCCAAGAAACTGCCTACATTTCTTTGGGGTCTTTTAATTGTAACTGCCTAGCCAATTCCTACCCTCTATTCCTACCACTCATTCCTCTGAAGGGGTTACCCAAATTGCCAATGGAGAATAGGGACACAGACTGCTCTGGTTTCTTCCATGATGAACAGGGATGCAGGGTGAGGCAACTGGAGTACTCCTTCTCTGGGTCTATCTAAAAGACTCCAAATTGCATAACTCTTTTCTCTAAGGGGAAAAGAAAGTCCTTGAATCATGAATAGGAGATGTGAAGGAGAAGTAAAGGCAATAGTAATTAACAAGTTCTAGACAGAGAACTAGCAAAAGTGAGAACAGGGTAATTTTCAAATGTTCATATGAGAGTCCATTGGAGTTTCTTGACAAGGACTTCCAAAAGCATCCCTCTATTGTGTTCTTCCTCATTTTTCTTTTGTTTTCCAAGGCTGGAATGGTTAGCTGGGATGAGTAGCTGGATACTCAGGTGAAGGTCTGGTGACCCTGCTTGGTACTCCTTGAATGAAAGAGCATAACCATCAACAGGCCCAATTGTGACTATGTTTAGCCTATCACCTTACCCCAATCAGACTGGCTAGGATCAAGAGAGGAGATGATACCAAATGCTGGTGAGGATGTAGAGAAAAGGGAATGCTCATTCACTGCTGCTGGGATTGAAAATTTGTGAAGCCTCTATGGAAAACAGTGTGGAGAACTCTTAAAAAAATAAAAATGAACCTACCATATGAGCCGGTTATACCACTCCTTGGCATATACCCAGAGGACTCATCCTATTGTAGAGACACTTGTACACCTATGTTTGTTTTTGCTCTTTTCACGACAGCTAAGAGATGGAAGCAACCTAAGTGCCCCCCAATGATGAGTGGTTAACAAAAATGTGGTATATTTACACAATGGAGTTCTATTCAGCAGTAAAGAAAGATGAAATAATGAAATTTTCAGGTAAATGGGTGGATCTAGAAACTGTTATACTAAGTGAAGTAGTACAGACTCAGTCAAAGTTCCTTCTCGACCATGGCTGGCTTGGATGCATGGAGAAAATGTTTCCCACCACAGTTACAGGATATTTTGAGAGATGCTCATAGTCCCCTGGAACTTAGTCAACATAGCAGAGCAAGGAGCAAAAGCTGTCCTTTTTGTCCCTCTGACCAAATTAATATAGGCCTCAAAGAATGTCTGTTAAACATCTAAGAAGGTTAGTTCCACCAGTCTGATACTTTTTATTATCATGTGCCATGTAGATAAAACTTGGGCACAGACAAAACGTTCTCAGATAATCTTTGCCTAGTTATATATTATATTACTTGTGCTAGCTGTGTGTATAATTTGTCAGTAGGTTGTTCGATTAATGTGGTTCCTGGTTCCCTCTTTTTTTTTTTTTAAACTAGGTAGGCATTATTTATCTCTTGCATTATCTAACACTTCCACCATGGTTTCCCCATTTAAAGGCCTCCCATTTTTCCCATTTCTCCCTTAATAATACCCTTCTCCTATGGTCCCACCTCTCTTGAGCTCCTTCTTTCTTTTTATCCTCAAGGTTCCTTGTCTAACCCTTCCTCCACCCTCCCCTTAAAATAACCCCATTTTTATCCATATCTCCCTTATTAACATCTGTTTCCTACTGTTCTTCTCTTTCATATTATTTCATTTTCTTTACCTCCCTGGTTCCTTTTCATCATTCTGGTTCCTGTAGTCATGTCTGGATACATACTCATAAGGATTTGGTTCTAGGATCCACATATGAGGGAGAACATACGTCATTTTTGTTTTTTTCTGAGTCTGTGTTACTTCACTTATAACAGTTTCTTGTTCCATCAAATTATCTGCAAATTTCATGATTTCATCTTTCTTTACTGGTGAGTAAAACACCATCGTATAAATGAACCACATTTTCATTATCCACTAGTCAGTTGAGGGACACTTATGTTGTTTCCAAGGATCTGAGTATAACCAACTATGCCTAGTAATAATCAGATATAGAGATTAGAGACTCATGTGCAAACATCTAAGGGTTAGTAGCATTAACAATGAGTTTTTCTGTATGAAACAGTATATTTTATTATGAAATGGAGATCTTTTTTAAAGATTAAAACCTCATTCAACTTTATATCTTATGGGGATTATACTGAGTTCAATATTATATAACTGTATTAATTCAGTTGTGAATCTAAAAATTACAGCCAGTTTTGAAAGAGATGTGTTTGCTCAGGAAATTGTTATTGAATATGTTGATGTAATGAAATGATTCTTCTAATCATGTGGTTATTAAATAAATAATTTTTAAAAAAGATTAGCTAATTTTAGGAAGTGCCATCAAAATTGATTTTGGTATTTTAATAATTTAAAAATCAAACATTTTGCTTTATAATTAGGTTTTAATTAATCTTTACTTCAGCATTTCTTTATGAAAAATCTCTTTCCCAAATGTTTTAGAGTGGTGAATAAAAGTAAAGTGAGTCCAAAGTAAAAAACAAACAAACAAACAAACAAACAAAGAAAACAGGGATAATGAAGAGGACACTAATGAATCTCTCAGTTCTCAGTAATGAAGCTCCCTCATGCAATGGAGGGACAGGAATGAAAAGGTCACAAATGGCACAAATGGCCAAAGTGTAGAGATCAAAGGTCTGCTGAATGATGATCCTTAGACAGAACTCCTTTATTAAACTTTACCCATCTGGGGCTCACGGATCATCACAGAAGGAGGGGCAGAAAGATTTTAAGAGCCAGGGAGGAGGTGCATGACCATTCGGAAACAGAGTCCTACAAGCTCCTGGGGACCTGCTCATATGATTCTATGACAATGGTGTCAGCATACACAGGTCCCATGCAAGCTCAGGAAGATAATAATCCAGCATAGATCTTGGAAAATGAATAGCAGACCTCAATCTTATCTGAAGGAATGTTGGCAACTGATTACTGCTGGATGAAGAAGAGCTGATTTTCCTAAAACAAGGGACTCTAGAGAGGCTGACTAGACTTAGTGGATGGACTTGCACTGGG
The DNA here is from genome assembly GCF_000622305.1 of Nannospalax galili. Lineage (NCBI taxonomy): Eukaryota > Metazoa > Chordata > Mammalia > Rodentia > Spalacidae > Nannospalax > Nannospalax galili. The sequence goes on along the minus strand of NW_008343216.1, from coordinate 1,830,021 downwards.
GAACAGCTGGGGACACTGACAACCCAGTAGGCCTGACAGGGATGACTGAGTGTATGGGCTCCATTGGTGGTGGGGGCTGTGGGAGGGTGCCAGTGGGAACAGGGATTATGAAGATTATTGAGAGTTTTCTAACTGTTCTTTGTAAAATACAAAATTTAATAAAAATTATTTAAAATATTGCAAAATAATCAAGAACTGTAACTACAGAAAACATGTCAAGTGTATATAAACCACTTTAGTGTTGGAGTTTAAATTTTGATTATTTATATAGTGTGTGTGTGTTTGTGTGTGTGTGTGTGTGTGTGTGTGTGTGTACATGCAGGTTCACATGTTCCACAACACCTGTGTGGAACACAGAGGACAGCTTTTGGGAGTTGGTTTTTGTCTTCTACCCTGTTGAGATAGCATCTGTCTTCCTGTTTCTGCTGCTGTGTGTGTACTCCAGACCACCTGGCCAGTGAGTTTCCAGGCCATTCTTCTGTCTCATATCTCACTGTAGAAATGATGGGATTACAGATATGTACTACCGCTCCATTGATTCTATGGATTGAACTCTGGTCATCAGGTTTGAGTGGCTATGGTTTTTCCCTATTGAGCTGTGTCCTGGACACTAATGTTGGTTTTAGAGACCCGAGATTGATAGATTAGAGCTGGAAATTATCTTTTGTGCAATTTTAGGCATGTTATTCCTCTTTTCCCTGAGTCTCAGTTTTCTCAGTTGTGGAAGAAGACAATACTACTCGAACTGAAAGTATAAGACAGTGATAATGTGTAGAATAAATATTTTTTAAAGTGGGAAATAATAATATTATACCAATTTTTGATCCAACACTGAGGTCTGTGACCTTAAGCAGGTAATTAAAACTTTCTAAATCTTATTTTCTTATTTGTCATCAAGGATGTTAAAAGTTAAAGTTTAATTGGGTTAATTTGAGATTAAGTGACATTATATGAAACATGATCTAGAACTTGTAATGTTCATATGTTTGGTACTCAATAAATGTCAACAGTTAATAGTCCCCTTGATACACAAAGTCCTATCACTTTATAGAAGTATCAGTGTTTATAATTTTGTGTGAACTGAGTAAGATACTTGTTGAAATTTTTCTACTCCATGATCTTCCTCTGATACTTCATTGAAAGGTGGTTTTCTTAAATGTCTCTATGCATCCCTTTTTTGCCCCTGGAGTCTTGACTGGATTTCACTCTAATTGACTCTATTGACCCTCTTAATAATTTCTGTCAGGAATGAAAAAAATTACTTTTTGCAAAATCGTGTTTATTGAGCAACCTTAAACGTGGGTATCAGGAGATGCTGTAATTCTTATGTGCAGAGAATGAAGACAAGAATTAGATGAAGTGATTAAAATTACTTACTTATAAAAGGGGACATTGTCCCTAATAGACACCATAGGTTAGTAAAGGAAAATCTTAATACCAAGAATGGACTCCCCCTTTTGAAGCTGTTGACCAGGGATCCCATAGAGCCTCAAACAATACTGACCATTGCCCTTGCTCTTGGCTGCCCACCTGAACTTGAGCATATGCCGTTATTGCTGAAGACACTGCATACACGAGTTGTGGAATAAACAAGGAGGAATCAACCTGGTATGGACCTTGAAGTCTAATCTCTACTCGCTAGCTTTCATTTTGCTGGGAAGTCCTGTGCATGCTACTAGAAGAGAAAAGTAATCATCAACATTATGCAGCTGTGAATCCTGTGAACTACAACTGGTTTGCTAAGATATGCTCACTGGTCCAGTAGTGGCATAAATCTTATGGGAATAGCCAACCATTTTCTGATTGGGTTTATGGTTCACTTCACAAGATGGAGTCCATTCCTGACACCAATATCAGGCCTAGGAACTTGTTTCTAGACAGGTCACAGGTTGTAGTATAGAACCTACTACTATTGTTCTCCTAAGTGGGTATAGTATTAAACTGACTTCTGATGACTTATTGTTATACCCATATATTAACAGAGCTCTCAACTCTGCCCAGAAGATTCCTCATGCGCAAAAGGTGATCAACAGAGAGATTAAGAACTAGCTAATATACAAAGACAATGAGACTGTAGAATGCTTATCTCTGAATAGGACAGCTATACCAAACTTCTGCTCCCTAAGGCTCAATGTTCATTGCAGAAGAAGAGGCAGAAAGATTGCTAGAGCCAGAGGTGGTGTATGACCACAGGAGGCAGAGTTTTCCAGACTGCTGGACAGTTATTCATATGAACTAACAACAATGGTGGCAGCATGAAAAGGACTCACGTAAACTCAAGCCAGACAAAATCCCAGTTATAGAAATAGGGAAGTGGGTAAGAACCTCATCCCTAGCTCTGAGGAACTATTGGAAATTGGTAGTTGCTGAGAGAGGGAGAGTCATTGTGAGGCTGGGTAGGTTAACCAGGCTCCAGGGGCTGACCCACACTGAAGTGCATTTGGGGGACAGAAATGTGAGTTGATAGGCCTTAAATACATGAAATCAGGCAGGGGATAGTAAGGAGGGGGTTACAGATAAAGGAAGGGTAAAAATATAATCAAACTACATAGTATGAAATTTTCAAATACTCTATATAAAAAGAGAAACAAAACTTAAAAATAAATTTCTTGTATAAAACCAAACTTCTTAGTGTTTGGTATGTAACAGCACAAAAGTGTGGACATTGTTTGGTGTTATGTTACTAATTGGGTCCGAACAGTCTGGGAAACATGACTCCTGCCTGGTCTGATAGAGGATATCAGGAATGCTGAGCAGTTGACCTGTCTATTTACCATAAAATGCATGCTCTCGTTGCATCAGATGCTCCTTCAGTCTTAAAATATATGTGATTCAAATTAGGAATAACTAATTGCTACATTTCTCCTTCTGGAAAAAAATCACAATGTGAATATTGATAAATTTGTTAAACCTTAAATATCCCATCTCATGTTTTCATCTCTCTCTCTCTCTCTCTCTCTCTCTCTCTCTCTCTCTCTGCATGTTGTGTTTTACTGAGGATTAAAATAGAGTCTTTGGCCTTGCATGAGAGACACAAATACTCATCATTAATATATATCCTTAGAACTCTTTTTAATTTTAAGGCAAGGAACGATTAGATGTCTTATTAGCCTTGAACTCACTTGGTAGCCCAAGCTAGCCTTCAGTCTTTTTGCTAGTCTTCAAAGTAGTTGGGATTCAGTTCTATACCACTATCCCACCAAGTTGAGACATTTCTTACATTTTGAACATTTCTTAAACCCTGAAGTTGTTATCTTCCCACACATAGGCACACACACACACACACACACACACACACACACACACACGCGCACACACACACACACACAGATATACAGATATATACACACACTGACATTTGATAAATGAACTTAATGCTCATGTAGCCAATTTTATGCTTATTGCCACATAAAAGGTATTACTCTTATGTGTACACCAGCCCTTTGATACGTATATTAACTTAAAAATAACAATACATAAAGCATGACAGATGTGTTAATGATTTAAATAGATAATGGTGTGCATAAAGTATAAGAAACATTATCAATAATATTAATCTCATTTAGTCATTTGTATGAGTGGATAGTGACACCAATTGGATGGCTCTTAATCAGTATGTTAATAATCCCTTATGATTTCATTTTCATTTGGGCACTTAGAAACTAGGAAGGCCTGGAATGAGAAATCTGAACAGTTTCAAAGAACCGGGGCAGGTAATTCAATTCTAGAAGTCCTTAAGCTGTTCATTAATGCAGCAAGCAGAAACAGAAAAGTTTAATGTTCACTTTTTATGGTAAATAAATTTGTCTCTGTGGAAATATGTCAGGGATAATACTCCTGAACTGTTTTAGTCTGTAATAAGAGATGCTGAATAAGTTATAGTGGGAAAATAGTCATAGTCTTTTTGCAATGAAAGGAGGAAAGCTGATGAAATGAAAAACTATCAGTGAAATAGCTATGCTATTTCTTTAAAAAATACTTGTAGTCCATTCTCTTATACTTGAAAAATGTACTTCTGCCATTTACCCTGGTGCTCTGGTTAGTTTTTATTGTCAACTTGACATTTAACAAAGCCTAGAGTCACTTGGGAAGAGAGAACGTCTATTCAAAAAGTTCCTCAATCAGATTAGCCTCTGAGCATGTCTTTGGGGCATTGTCTAGATTGCTAATTAATGTAAGCGGGTCCAATCTACTTTTAGCAGTATGGTCCCTAGGTAGGTGATACAGAGCTGTCTAAGAAAGCTAGCTGAGCAGCACCCACTGCGTACATCTGTAGGCAGTATCCTTCCATGGGTGGGTTCTGTAGGTGCTGTCCTCCATGGGTGTGTTCTGTAGGCAGTGACCTCCATGGGTGTGTTCCGTAGGCAGAGTCCTCCACGGGTGGGTTCCATAGGCAGTGTCTTCCATGGGTCAGTTCTGCTTTCATTCCTGCTTGATTCCTTTCCTGACTTCTTGAATGATGTGCTGACCTGGAGACGTAATCTGAAATAAATTCTTTCCTCCTCTAAGTAGCTTTTGATCACGATTTGTCACAGCAACAGAAAGCAAGCTAGAACTTCTGGGAAATGTTTGTGAAAGGGCTGTCTTTTAGGGAAATCTTTGGGAGTTTTGAACATTGGTTATTCTAATGTATGAGGATTAATGGTTCTTGCTAGAACAACTTCCTGTCATCACAGGGATAATAGAGGAACTGGTTATTGTATATAGATTTTCAGTTTGAAGACTAAATTCATAAAGTACAGATTATCAGCATGCGGAGGCCCTTTTTACCTTTCAGGAAGTAAGAAATCATTATGAACTCTTATTTCCAATTCCGACTATTATTTTATGATACTTTCACTATTATTAAGATTATAATTAAGTAGTGGCAAATTATCTCAATTTGTTGAGGACAATGTCAAAATTTCAGGGCAAGAGTTTTTCAGTTTAAAGCTATGTACTGATATGCTATAATGTGCCCTACATTTTTTATAGCATTTCTCCAAGTCTTTACACTAAATAACTAAAAGAGAATGAGTCTGTTGATTGTAGATAAGTTATCTGGAAATGGTCTGGACCCCCTGCCTTCCCTTGTCCTTTTGGAATCTGCATGGAGCAGCCCATATGATCTTACATCAAAATGACAGCTGGAGTGCTACTTTTCTTTAAAGCCCTTGAAAAGGGTATAATTGAATTTCAAATAAAATTGGACTCTGTTACTAAGTCCTAAAGGTAAGTATTTTTCTGTACAATTTTTCAGGTAAATGTTAGTTCTGTAGTTTGCTCAAGCCTTCTCTCCCTGCCCTCCACATTTACACATGCTGTTGCATCTCCTTTTCCCTGCTGATCACATATCAGTTTTCTACTTCAGGATTTCACTGATACATGGCTTCTTCTGATGAGGTCTACTTGTGATTCTCTTTCCTTTGTGGCTTCATTTTTTGGCATCTGTCACAACTCATGACTATTTTATTTAATTGTGCAATGACTTTATTGTCTGATCCTGCCCTTTCATTGAGTAGAAGCACCATGAATTCAGTTAATACTATTCAAGTTTCCACAAGAACAGAATCTGGTACACACTAGCCAGCAAATGAACCGGATTTGTCCTTTTCAATCTTTCTGCTGCTGCTTTACATTGTGATAAATACTTGTTTTTGCAAGGCCTTAGCCTTGACACTTTGGTAATGCTGTAATTTTGTTGGTTAGTGGCATGAAGTAAATTCTAAGTATCCTGAAGCGCCATTAGGACATGTTGACCTGAAGAGGGCAGTGGTGTGCCTAGTGCTGTAGTGCTGCACCCTTAGGCAATCTCAGGATTTGTAAACTGGTACTGTTTATTTTCACATTGGATATGCTTTGATGGATGCTCTAAAATTCTTTCATTACTGTTTTAGCAATGTGTTATGCAATTATACTTTAGAAATGACATTTCGTATAAGAAATATCAGAGTTTTAGCAATGGATGTATCAGAGTGTTTCTTAAATTAACTAGATGGCTCTTTGGAAATGATTTTTTGAAAAATTGTAGATATCTTCATTTGGCCCTAACTTTTCCTTCACTTCCTTTAATCTTTAGTTAAAAAATACTTTGGGGATTTAATCAGATTTTGCAGTAAGTAATGCTACTGCCAAACAGCCACACTAATTTGTATAAGGCTAAAATAGATTTTGAATCTAAAAGTAATTTCTCTTGTGCTCTTGCCTACCATTTCCCAGCTCCCTGTCTTCATCATCCCCTCCATATCTCTGATCCTGTCACTTTTTTCTAAACAACGTTTAGAGGTGCCTGACTGATGAGTTTCATTATTTATTCTATTACCATTGTTTCTTTTCTAATCCTAGCCTACCTTCTGATAATGTATGTCCTGAATCTGCGCCTCTCACAGCTATTCCTATCAGATAGTCAGGGTATACTATCTTTCAAGGTGAATCTATGTGGCAGCTCCAGCGACACTGGGAAAAGACAAAATTTTATTTCTCTATAACAGAATATGGAGAATTAATGACATATTAAAAAGTAAGTTTCTTTGTCTCATCCCCTTTTCTCTTTTTCTTTCTTTCTTTTGATTGGAAATGTTTTCTCCTTCTTGATTAACAACATTATT
>NW_008343216.1:1800168-1823422 GCF_000622305.1 Nannospalax galili | reverse complement strand
TAGAACCACCAGACAATTCAGAAAAACTATGAGCATGAGTTTGAAAATTGTTATTTATGGTTTATGTATTTTTTGAGACAGGGTCTCAATACATAGTATAGGATGTTCTGGAACTCACTACTGTAGTCCAAAATAGCCTTGACTCATGCCAATTCTCTTGTTTCACCATCCCAAATTCTGATTTTACAGGCATATACAACCTTGCCAGTCTTAACTACCAGTCTAGCTATCAGTCTGTCCGTATGACAACATTATAATGGCAGAACATTAACTTTGTTAAAATTTATTAAAATATATACAGAAAAATAGCCCAATTATCTGTGAAGTCTTCCCCAATTTCCTCCCCATGACAAATGATGGCCAAAGCTGTTTCATCTTCCTACATCATCTCAAAGAATGATTTATATTAGCAAATGTAAAAGGATTTTAATCCTTCATTTCTGAACATAGAACTACAGAAGAAAATGTCACCAATGTCATGCTATATTTTAGGTATTTTTTACTAACAATATGGCAAGTTTTTAATTCTAATTTATAGCCAAACTGTGTTCTATAATTGTGTATATTACACAATTTCTTTAATAATTCATATTTATGACCATTTAGATGTTTTCCAGTCTTTTGCTAGACCCGGAGGGATAAGACCTCTGCTGTTACTGAACGTCTTCTAGACATAACAATAAAATCTCCACAGTATGATAGACTAACAGGATCTATATAAAGACAAAACCAGTTGTCAAGCCAAAGTGGATGGGGGAAATTTCACAGGGGCCCATCTTAAGATGAAGAGCTACAAGTAATCAATAGATGCTGATGGAGGAAGAATTTGTTTTTTCCAGCGACTAGCTCTCTGGGAGGTTATCTAATGGACAGCCCCAAGCACAGGTATATATGAGACACACTAAATGGACTCGGAGCACCACACACACACACACACGCACACACACACACACACACACACACGTATATGATTAAAGAGGATAAAAAAGAGGATGAGAAATTGAGAGAGAATGGGAAGCAGGAGAAGAGTAGGTGTGAGACTGGGAGGGATTGAAATGATGCTAAGACATCAATTGATAAGGGATTAAGGTCAAGAATCAACAAGCAGGACCTCATTAAGCTAAAAATCTTCTGTATAGCAAAAGACACAACCAAGGAAGTGAAGAGCAAACCCACAGAGTGGGAGAAAATCTTCACCAGCAACACATCTTAGAGAGGTTTTACATTCAGAGTATGTAAAGAGCTCAAAAAACAAAGAATCAAGAAAGCAAGTGACCCAATTAAAAATGGGCTAAAGATCTGAACAGAGATTTCTCAAAAGAAGAAATGAAGATGGCTAAGAAACATCTTAAAAGGTGTTCAACATTTTTAGTAATTAGGGAAATGCAAATTAAAACCAGTTTAAGATTTCATCTTGCCCCAGTCAGACTGGCCAAGATCAAGAGAATAAATGATACCAAATGCTGGAGAGGACATGGGGAAAGGGGAATGCTCATCTACTGCTGGTGGAATTGCAAACTTGTGCAACCTCTATGGAAAGCTGTGTGGAGAACTCTTAAAGCACTAAATATGAACCTACCATTTGACCCAGTTATGGAATATACCCAAAGGACTCATCTTATTACAGAGATACTTGTACATCCATGTTTGCTGCTGCTCTTTTCACAATAGCTGAGAGTGGAAGCAACCTAAGTGTCCCTCAACTGATGAGTGAATAATAAAAATGTGGTGCATTTATACAATGGAGTTCTACTCAGTGGTAAAGGAAGACAAAAGTCATGAAATTTGCAGGTAAGTGGATGGAACTAGAAACTGTTATACTAAGTGAAATAACACAGACTCAGAAAGAGAAAAAAATGTATATTCTTCCTCATATGTGAATCCTAACATCAAATATTTATATGTGAGTATGTATCCAGATATAAGCGCAGGAACCAGGACAATGAAAGGGAATCAAGGAGGTAAACAGAAAGAACCTGAGTGAGAAGAAGAGTAGGAGACAGCTTTTACAAAGGGAGAAATCGATGAAACTGGAGGTATTTAAATGGGAGGGGGGAGAGGGGAAAGAACATTATACAAGGAACCTTGAGGATAAAAGAAAAGAAGGAACTCAAGAGAGGTGGGACCACAGAAGATTGGTATTATCAAGGGACAAATGTAGAAAATGGAGGGCACTTTAAATAGGGAAGCCATGATGGAAAGGTTAGACAGGGAGAGTGGAGAGGTAATTCCTAGGTAGTTTTTAAAAAAGTAGGTAATCATATTAGTCTAAGTATAACCTAACTACAATTTACACATACATTATCTCTACATGATGTATATATCCAGATATAAGCCTTTAGTGTTTATAACTAAAGTCTACATAAAAAGCAACAGTGCTAGACAGGAGAAACTTTCCTTTGAGTTGCTGGCTAAAGTGGTCTTAGACACCCTCGAAATTACACACGCTATTGCTACAGCCTTTGATTGCCTCACAAAACTTGAATGTAAGACCCTACTGCTGAAGACAGAACATACTTTGGACACAGGATTTGGAGCAATGGAGCTGGAACTGACCTGGAATCCACTTTCCCTCATAGCTTTGGAGAGCACTATGAAGGTGCCAAGGTAAAACATCAATTAATGGTCCAGCCCAGCTTCAAGACCAAATAACCACATCAATAGCAGGCATAGCATACAAAATTGGTGCAGTAGTGACAGTTTTATCTTGAGAGCAATTAACAGCTACCTAATTGGACTAAAATCCCATTGAATGGGAGGAAATTCAAGTGTGGTACTGTAAACATAACCAAATACATATGGCTGGAGAGGTCATAGGTCTTAGAGAAAACCCCAGGACTGTTATATCTCTAGACTCATGAATTTTTTACTATATACAAAATATGTATCCTTATATTTACAGACCAATATTCCAGTCACAACTCCTCAAGAAGCTTCTTTTGCACCAGATGGAGACTATTACCACTTACCACAAGTGATCATAGAGAGACATTGTCTATGAAGTGCCCAGGTCTAAGTGACACATCTAAGAAGCAACCTATATACCTAAGGCTCATGGAACATAGAATGGGGGTAAAAAGGATACAAAGACTCTCTCAACTTTCATTAATGAAGCTCCCTCATACAGCAGAGGACCAGGAACACAAAAGGTCACAAATGGCCAAAGTATAGAGATTAAGAGTCTGCAGAATGCTGGCTCTTGGATTGGACTCCTATATTAAACTTCACCCACCCAGGACTCAGGGATCACTGGGGAAGAGGAGGTGGAAAGATTGTAATGCCAGGGAGGAGGTGCACGGCCATATGGAAATAGCGTCTTATAATTCCTGGGACCCTGCTCATATGAACTACAGCAATGGTGTCAGCATGCACAGGTCCCATGAAAACTCAAGCAGACAAAAACCCAGCATAGAACTTGGGAAATGGACAGCAGACTCCAATCTTAGCTGAAGAAATATTTTCAGCTGATTACCACTAGGTGAGGAAAGATGATCTTCTAAAGTCAGGGATTGTAGATAAGCTGACTAGATCTAAGTAGATGACTTTGCACTGAGGAATGTCTGGGGACACTACCTTGACACAGTAAGCCTTTAACACAAATGACAGAATGTATGAATTCCAGTGAGCATATTATGGGAGTGTGCCATGGGGATGGAGATATAAAGATGATTAAGACTGATTGAGATGTTCTGTATGAAATACACAAAAATTCAATAAAAATAAATTTAAAAAAAGAAGAAATGATGCAAAGACAATACTCATGTATGACACTAGAATTTTGGGAGTGGAACTGGGAATAGTTAAGAGGAGGAATCTGGGGCAAATATGATCAAAATATGTGTGACATTCTCAAAGAATTACTAAATATATATACTAAATAAAATGTTTACTAACTCATATTACATTGGATAAAAAGGATAATGGGGCCCACTCGGAAGAGGAAGGAGATCAACAGGAGTGGGAAGAGGCAAGAGAGAGTAACAGTGATGAATATGCCCAAAATACATGGTACACATACATGAAAATATCATAATGAAGCCTATTGCTACATATAATTAATATATGTTAAAAAACTATTCTAGTACCAAAATTGTCTTTCAGCATTTCTGACCCTACCATTGAAAAGGAAGAAATTCCTTTTCTTTTGAGTTTATGGACTTTTGAGTTAGACCCAACTCTAGTCCAGGGCACTGCAATTATTCTCCCATGCTTTACCATACAGTACTTGTTTCATTTTCATGTGTAAAGTATTAACAACTTGGAAGTTTCTGTATATAAAACTTGAGATAAGGAGGTCCTTTCTGCATCCAGATGACTAGGAGATTGTCCTTATGTACAGTTTCCTGATCTGGAAACTTCACAACATTAATCACTGTCTAATGAAGTCTTAACATTTTAACTAAATTTCCACATATATACATTTTCTCCCCAAGGATAGGAGAGCCACAAATAATCTCATCAAAGATTAGGAAGAACACAAAGGCCAGATTTATGAAACTGGGTTGATGATGTTTCTCATGATGCTAACGAACTTTGAGTCTGCGAATGTTCAGCTTTCAGATGATTTTTAAAATTCTTTACTGTTCCATAAATACAACTCCTACCAAACTAACTTATATTTAATGAATTATTCTGAGTTTTAGAACTGATATTTTCTTAAATCACATTAATCTACTCAGACAGTGGTATAAAATGTTGTATATACTGGAAAAGAATAAAGGATTTTTAGTTTCAAATCAAATTTTTTTTTGATTTAGTTCTTTTTATTTTATCTGCATGGGCACTTCGCTTGCATGCATGTAAATGCACCCATGTTCTGCAAAGCCTGTGGAGGCTAGAAGAGGGTGTCAGATCACCTGGAAATCGAGTTATAAATGGTTATTAGCCATCATGTCAGTACTGGGAATCAAACCTGGGTCCTCTGCAAAAGCAACCATTGCTCTTAACCTCTGAGCCATCTTTTCAGCCCCATCAAATCAAAATTTTAATTGTATTACATTTCAGTAATTAAGACATTCAACCATGATTTCTTCAACTAGCCAAATGCATTTTTGTAATTGTGCCTGAATTAGTAAAAGCCTCGAATCTATTTAAAAAAACCTGCCCACTGTGGGTTTTTTTTTGTTATTGTTATTTGATTGTGAAGAAATATGACATCATTCATCATTAATTTTACATGGAAAGTATTGTGACTTGTTTAAATTTAAACTACATCTTGCTATTTTCTTTTTTGAAGCAAAGTTAGTATATATTTAAAAAGTATTTTAATATGGATTTAAACATGGATGATAAGAGATGAGAGAGAGCCTTGCAAAAAAAGGGAAATAATATACTTCCAAAGGGGAAATGGGCACCTCCAGTCACTTGTCTTGATGTTAAGAGAAGTTTCATAGCTGGCAACTAGACAGGAGATGGTCTCTTTACAGTTGGGTCCATTTCAGGATATTCTTATGTGACAAAAGAGACTCAAGTCAAAGCAAATGGATAAAATAGTCATTTTCTATAGCTTGAAATATCTAGCTGTTTAATTTGAATTTTATGAAGGTTAGTTTATACATTCATTTTACTTTCCTAGAACTTCATATAATGTAAGAATGAGAGATAACTTTGGAAAGAATAAAAGTTATAAAAATTTTGTGAGTACTGCATATGGTAGTTTTCTTAGTGCCTTGTTTGCAATGACATGTTGCCAGATTGCTAGTTTTTCTGCTCATGAACCATGGATATTAAACTAAACTCTTTTGTTTTGTGATAATCACTGTTAACAAAATGAAATATCAATCAGAGACTGGGATAAAATATTGACACTCTCATCCAATAATATAATAATATAGAATATGCAAAGAACCCTCAAAATTCAATGATAAATATGTAACATCATAATCTAGAAATGGGGAAATATTTACCAAACAGCTTTTGAACTTGGCATATAATAATAGCAGAAATATTGATCATAGTTTGACTATAAGGAATTACAAATTAAAGCCATGAGACCACTGCATGTCTATTTGAATGGCTAAAATAAAAATAACTAATGATACCACGGATCACTGAGTTTATAGAGCAACCGTAGCTACCAGACATTACTGGAAAAATGGAAAATAATGTAGGCAACATGGAAAATAGTTCTGCACTTTTACAAAAAAGCTAAAGTCTTTTCCTGAGTGTCTGAACTTGAAAAATGAAAAAAGTTATTTTCACAAAATAATCTGCCATGAATGTTTTTAAGTTTCTTTCTTCACAACCTCTAAAACTGGAAGTAGTTTAAAGGTCTTACACCTGGCAAGTCGGTGTGCATACTGCAGTGTGTAGGTCCATCAATTACAAGGACAGGACAACTGATATGGATGAATTTCAGAAGCAAATAAGTGAACAAAAAGCCAGTCTTGGACATGGAACTGTTGTACTTATTAAAAGTTCTTGAAAAGGTAAAATTATAATGGGAAGAATAAGTTAGTGTTTACTAGGGGTAAAGATGGAAGTGGCTACAAAGGGCTTGTAGAGTTTCCATGGCGACTGTGAACTTCTGCAAACTGATTAGGATGGTACATACACTGGTCTAAGCATGTATTGAAATTTAAGGAACTGTGTGGCAGAAAAGTGAGTTTCATTGTATAGTTACTAAAAAATGAAATTAATTTCAGGAACTGTCTTTTGTTTTACTCTGGAGAAATTGCAGCCTTGCTAACATTCCTAAAAACATCCCTGTAATTAAAACTCAAGTGACTGATACATTTACAGAAAACTAGGCGAAAAGTTCTCTCATAGCTTGCATTAATGTGTCTAATAAACATTATTGAATTTAAGGCATTTTATTCTTAAAATTAGATTGGTTTGACTCACTGGAGTATGCAATTTGACATGAATACATAGTCTGTGTGGGAGCAGAAGGAGAATGGAAGCTACTGATACAAAAATGACTTTTGAAGCTAACTTGTATACATAGTGACACAGGCTGAGCAACTTCATTGCTCTCATGAGACTTTAGGTCAACACTGTGAATGGTGTTGAAATTCTCAAGCATTTTTATGGTGGATGCCAAAGCATAACAGAAAGTATTTGAACCATAGAGATAACTATCTCTCTTTGGAGTCCAAGTGAAGGCTTGGACAGTTGTTTGGCTTCAGTCTTGCTATAAAGTGGTAGTGAACAGGAGCACCTATTTCTTCTCACCTTGTTCTCTCAGGCATTACCTCTCTTAAGACAACTAGAGAAATTTTGTTTTGCTGTTGTTCAAATAATATTTCTGAGACACTTTCTTGGAATTAAGGATGTTGTAAATACAGAATACTTATGAAGGCTGAAATATAAACTTTGATACAGATGTCTTTGACTTCCTTCTTTAAAATTTTTTGGTCTGTTGCTGCACCTAGAGAAAAATGGTTAAGAACTGATTACTTTTCAAGAGAGAGGCATTCAGAATAGATGCATGCCAGAAATTCTCAAACCATGTCTACAGGTAGATTTTTTTTTCTTGATGATCCAAGATTGTGCAGCCTGGCTACATGATGGACTTTCATAATATTCCAGCTATTGCATAAAGAGATAATATTTCAACCTTAAGAGAATCACTTTTATTTTAACTTTCTTTTCAGAAAAGTGGGATAAATTAATCCCCCTGCAAGGCCCAAGGAGACAATACTGAAATATTTATGTTAAACTTTATCCAGGATTTGGCAGGATTTTCTTCCTCAACCACAGAGAATGAAGCTCTCCAACAGGTACCTGAAAGTCCGTGAATTTGTTGGAAATTTTCAGAGTCCTTGGAGAATATTTCCTCTAAGGAATTATTTGAATGTACTGTGAATCCCAGCTTCAATTTCTAGTGTGCTAAAGCTTTGCAGATGAAAGCTCAGAATAAAGTTCATTAGACTTTATTTTAGTTTTGATTTTTTTTCTGAGGTTAAATATTTGCTCTCCATTGATCAATGGATGACTGCAATTTCTTGTTATTACTCTGATAAGTCTTATGGCAGACTATAATTTCCTGTGAAATGCAGTTGTCCTGAGGTGGAACTAACATGCAATAAGCTCAATATGAGAACAGTAATAGAAAAGTGACCGCCGTTCTTTCTTCATAGTCCCCTCCTTGTCCTACTCCTCATCCCACCAAGAGAACTCTCAGTCCTATTGGGGATTATTCAAGTCTCTGACAATACTTTCATCTTATGAGTATAGCTCAAAATCATGCTGTGGGTAACAAGGGAAAAGTTGTTGTAGTGTTGCAACTATTTAAACTTTCTCTGCTAATATGCAGAAGAGAACAGAAGTGAAGAGACGTGAACACAATATGTAAAGCAGGCTGAGAAGGGTCTATGTGAATGAAAAGTAGAGAAATGAAGACAGAGAGAGAGAGAGAGAGAAAGAGAGAGAACAAAATATTGAAATACTTGACAATTAAAGTCAATGTAACAAGCACCCAAAGAAAATAAAACATCAGGCAACATATGTCAGAAATACCACTTATCACTGGAAACAGATATAGTTCTCCTCCTGAGAGCAGGTCTTTTGAAACATCTGGCTACATTTAGAATGAAAATACTGCTCTATAGCTATCTATATGCTTATGATGAGACTGATCACTACATAACAGTATATAGTAACATACTTCTAATAATAGCAACAAATACTGGAGAAGTATTTTGTGAGTCACCTTATTGTTTAAATGTGTTGGGAGAACACATATTGATCCTTACTTGACAACATGTTTATTTTGCTTGTTTGCTTACCACACTTTGGCTTTCCAATTCTCTGTACCGGGGGACTCATAAGTATGTACACTGTTGTACAGGCTTGCGCACATCAGATGCAGAAAGAAGAGCCAAACACTCTCTTCACTCTCTTGTCCTTTGGCAGACAGGCTGTTGACATGCAATTTAAGCTCCATCATTTAGATGTGTCAGGCCAGAATTTTCAAGGTCAAGCTGGTCAAGTAATTTTCTAATCAGAGTCATGATGTTGCTGCAGTTTCAGACACATAATGATTCTGCAGCATGGTCTTAATCAAACTTTTGCCAAAGATAGGGATCTTATGCCTTTGTGTTTTCCATACTTGTCCGTCTATGTTGCCATTAATATCTTAACAATTCAACTCTTCTAATGGCTGGGTGCAATGGTAGATGCTGGAATCTTAGATATTATGGAGATGGGAACAGTAGTTTCAGGAATTCAAAGTCAGTCTGTGTAGCATAAAGAAATCCCAAACAAACAAACAAACAAACAAAAACAATACAGAACAAAACAAAATTCAAAACATTTATGTTTTTCTTTCTTTCTTCCTTTTCTGTTCACAGTTCTTTTATTCCTGGAGCTCCAGAGTCAAATTCCATTATGTACAATTAACTTTATCTGAATCCATATGATACTTCATTTATTGGAAAGGTAAATCAGCTTACTAAAAGTCTTTCATACCTAGGACTGGGAAGATGGTTCAGTAGATCATTCATAGATTGTTCACTGCCCAAGCATAAGGCCTGTGTTCAGATACCCAGTGCCCATAAATAACTCAGGTGTGGCATGTCCAACTGTAGTTTTAGTATTGATGCAAAGATGCAAAGATGGGAAGATCCTGAAACTTGATGGCCAGCCAGCATAGGCAGAAGGTGAGCTTCAGGCACGCTGAGAGAACTGGTCTTGAAAAACAAGGTGGAGAGTGATAGAGTAAGACTCCCAAAAATCAACCTCAACCTCTGGCCTCCACATGCACATACATGGTGTATCATAGGACACATAAACACACACACACAGATAGAAAGAAATGTACATTATATTTA
Source organism: Nannospalax galili (assembly GCF_000622305.1). Classification (NCBI taxonomy): domain Eukaryota; kingdom Metazoa; phylum Chordata; class Mammalia; order Rodentia; family Spalacidae; genus Nannospalax; species Nannospalax galili. The sequence goes on along the minus strand of NW_008343216.1, from coordinate 1,813,649 downwards.
ATTAACCTACTCTTATTTGCAAATAAAATCTACCCATCAGGAGATATCCCCTCTAATCCTACTCTCCAACTGACTCATATCTTCTTGATGTCACAAAATTAGTTCTATATTTGGCAAAATTTTTTTTCAGTAAGTCTATTCATTTTTATTAGTTAAAAAAAATGAAGAGATAGAAATGCCTTAGCTGTGCAGAGCAATATTTTTCTATGAAATTAATTTGTTCTTGAGCAATATTTTTAAAAGGAATTTAACTAGACCTCACAGTGATATGCTAATTTGACGTATTTTCAGAAATTTACAATACATGCATATTGAAGTCATTTTGTGTTTAAACATTTATTTACATGCAGTTAGCACACATGAATATGTAGGGGAAAGTAAATGTTGAAAGGCTATTTTGAGTTATACCCTTTCTTAAATGTCACATTAAATGAACTTAGAGGATCTAACAGCAATACCATACTTGTTCCAGGGAGTCAGAAAACTGCAAAGTATTTGTAGTTCAAGGTAGGAGTGGATTTGTTTGCTCAGAAGTTGTCTCTCCTTTTCAAGGTAGGAAATTGAGTTTGGAGCTGAAGAGCTAAGCTCTTTCCTTCTGAAGATTAGGATATGCCATGCGACACAGGACAGAATGCTTTCCTTTCATCCTATTGATCCAAGAGAGTTCACTTTATCTAGGAGGTCAGTTAAACATAATAATCAATTTCCAGATCTATGACAGAAACATCTAAATTTGGGATATTTAACTTTAGAACCATGACTTTAGAAAAAGTGCATGACTGTTTCTGGGTATGTGACTTGTCTCTTCTTGGTATTTGTGTCACTCATCAGTGTGCATCTCTATCCCTCCCCAAGCGTGTGCTTAATACACGAGTGTGATCACTTTCAGTTGTATATCTTTCCAGAAGAGTGTCATTGCTTAAATATACCTGTGCTGCCACAACCAAGAAAGGGATTAAAGAAAGAAATCACTCTATTTTAGCCAACTGTAACAGTGTGTATAAGGACACTGTATTTGCTGATTTTCTCAGGTCTAGGTCAACAGTAAGTTACACATTAATATAATCATGTATCAGAACAGAATGCCATGGAGCTGTACTCACTTTAAACATTTGAAAATATCTTTTCTTGTTTTAACTCATTTCAAAATGAATATATCGCTTAAAAATAAAATTGTCTCTTTTGTAAAATAATTTTTTTAAAAATAAATCATTTGTTGAGAATTTCATACATACTTATAAGGTGTTTTGATCAAATCCATGCCCACTCCCTCCCCTCCAACTCCTCCCATATCTCCCCATCACTTTTTTCTGAATAAATAATTTTTATTTAGTTTTCTAAGTTTTACAAAAATATTTTTTATATTGTCATATAATACATTACCCCAATTTTATTATCTCAGGTTGTTTGGGTCAGAAACTAGAGTGTCACAGAACTGATTCCTTTATTCAGGTTGTAACTCAAAAGCTGAAATCATTTATTTTATTGAAGGTACTATTAACAATAAATAATTGTATTTCCTTGCATCATTTAAATCAGTATTCTGATAAGTTGCATTCTTCATTGTAAGCAGGGAGGTGACTGTGTTCAGTTATTTATTTCAAATATTGAGATTGAAAAATATTGTAAAAAAATACTAAGATTTATGGGGCTGGAGAGATGGTTCAGTGGTTAAGAGAACTGGTTGCTTTTGCAGAGGACACAGGTTCAATCCTCAGAACCCACATGGCAGATAACTGTATTGTTTTCTTTGTTTGGGGTTTCTGTATGCTACATAGACTGACCTTGAGTTCCTGAAACTACTATTCCCATCTCCATAATATCTAAGATTCCAGCATCTACCATTGCACCCAGCCATTACAAAGGTTGAATTGTTAAGATATTAATAGCAACATAGAGGGACACATATGGAAAACACAAAGGCATAAGATCCCTATCTTTGGCAAAAGTTTGGTTAAGACCGTGCTGCAGAATCATGTGTCTGAAACTGCAGCAACATCATGACTCTGATTAGAAAATTACTTTACCAGCTTGACCTTCAAAATTCTGGCTTGACACATCTAAATGATGGAGCTTAAATTGCATGTCAACAGCCTGTCTGCCAAAGGACAAGAGAGTGAAGAGAGTGTTTGGCTCTTCTTTCTGCATCTGATGTGAGCAAGCCTGTACAAAACTGTACATACTTACGAGTCCCCTGATACAGAGGGGTCTTCCTGGGTTATTTCTCTGAATTGCCAGACTTAATGCTGAGTATGTTTTTAATTTAACTATTTTAGGTGAATTTTCCATTTTATCTTATTGCAATATTTTATCCTGGCACACTGTCATTTCAAGAGATATATGGTTGTGCCACTTTCGGTTTTCAGACAGCATACATCTGTTCAGCTAGCACCTAGACTTAAGTCATAAGTAATTATTAAAAATTCAAAGACATTCCCATTTTCCATTGCTGTCACTACACCCTCTCATATGTTGTATCTGTGTCTATACTTCACACAGTGGAACAACGCAATGTAGTTATTTCTTGAGTGATTTCCTTTAGTCAACACTTCCCTTCATTGTTGTCACTGCATAGTTTTCTGTCATAAAATAACTCTACCGTCAGTAATCAATCTACTTCTAGGAGTTTTGCCATTTTAACTTACTACTCATATTGTCTCTATAAAACCCCATGTCTTTTCATAGCTGTATGTACGTATGTACTTTCTCATGGCCTGAGAGTATGGATTACAGCATAAGGACCCTTGAATTCTCTGATATATTTGCTACCTGTAAGGCTTATGAAATCTACTTAGAGCAAATCCTCTCTGTTTCAGACTCTTGTTTCATAAAGTGAGAATCAGGGAGTGTGATGGCTCAGTAGGTAAAGGTACTTCTTGTACAATCCTGATGATCTGAGTTCAATCTTCAAAATCTACATAAAGGTGGAAGGTGAGAACAGGCTCCACAACACTGTCCTTTGACTTCCACATGCACACTTTGTACATTGTATACATACTCACACAATAACATCAAATAAGAAAAAAAATGGGAGTCAAATAGCATCTAGTACATAGTGTTGTAATGAAGAGTAAATGAATGAAAATTTAAAAGAACTAAAGGACTAAGTGATTAAAATTTAGAGATTCAAATATTTGCAGTGATTAGAAGAAATCTTGTTCTGTTATAAATACCACACACAGGTTGGCTCTTTTCCTTTCTGTTTCATAGAATTAACTCTCAATTTGTTGCACGTTATTCTGCAGTTCCCAAGCTGCTATAGGCATACTTTCTTGCCTGTTCTCATGAGCAGAAGCACAATTCATCATCAAGTCCCATGGCTCTCTATCTAAATGTACCACGACCCTTTGCATATTTTATCATTTTCTATGTTTTCCTCTAGAGTTCATGCGGGGGCCTGAGGCCAGGGGCGAGGCAGGATGGTGCCTAAAGGAAACAGCCCCAGCTTGATCAGACTTGTTTGGCACCTAGAGGAAAGGGCCAGAACATGGCCAGACTTGTTTTGAAGAATTGTTGATTGGCTCTTGCCATTTCCGTGCATCTTGGCAGCCTGGGCTCACCTCACAAACGCTATGCTGTGCTATGGAGAGGAGACTGCATGCTCAAGTTCACCTTTAATATGATTGGAGACTTGGTTGGGGAGGGGATTTTCCTTTGTTGTTTTTGCCTTCATAAGCCCTGTAAGGCTTGCAATAAACTAGTTCCTGCTTGACTGGCTCCCTGTCCAGTCTGATTGTGGGGAGGCTACGGGTAATGGGCAGACAGCTCAGCTCCCTTTCCCCGGCTCCTGTTTCGGGAGAGGATCCTGGACAAGTTCATACCACTATCATCTAACACCTGACTCTTTCTAAATCAACCTGGTTGTTTCTATTAATCAACTTCCACAATAATTATAATGATTTGATAAGCCCACATTATAGTAGATTTTGGATTACAAACAATCACAACAGAACACAACAACAACAACAACAAAATAACAAAACACATTGGCTTCACCTCTTATACCATCCAATGCCAAACATTTCTTTTTTAATAAAATTTATTAACCACACAATTAGTTGAAGCACTTCATTACAACAGCATTGACATATACAGTAACAGTTTCCAGAGCAAAAATATATCTCTTTCAAAATTGGCTATAATTTTTAGGTTCACAGTATTGAATTAATGCAGTTATACATTATTGTATTCAGTATAAATGCTATAAGACATAAAATTGAATGAGGTTTTAACCTTCAAAAATGATCACCATTTCATTTTAAAATATACTATTTCATATAGAAAAACTCATTTTAAATACAATTAACACTTAGATGTTTGCACATGTACCTCTAATTTATATATATCTGGTTATTACTAGTCACAGTCAGTTCCTTCCTGAGATCCTTAGCACCTGAGCGTGGATATAAATTCATCAGGTAGATTTCAATGATAATGGTTTTCATAGCTACTAATTAACATGTAGCAAATTTTTATGCTTTTTCTTCAAATATAACTCATTTTTTAAATTTATTGAGTTTTTTTTGTATTTAATAATCTTATTCATTTTTATGCCTGCATCCCAAATGGCACCTTCCCATAGCCTCCCCTCCCCTGAACCCATATACTCTGTCTTCCCTATTACTGTCCACTGTGTTGTCAGTGCCCCAAGACATTCCTCAGTGCTTGTCCATCTGCTGAGCCTAGTCAGCCTATCTAGAGGTCCTTGTTTTAGGAAGATCATCTCTTCCTCATCTAGCAGCAATCAATTGCCAACATTCCTTTAGATAAGACTGGGGTCTGCTGTTCATTTTACCAGTTTTATGCTGTTACTCTCTGGGAGTCCCTTGGGCCACCCTGGCCAACAGCTCAGAAGAAGGTATCTCCTATATGGTGTGTTTCTTGTTATGTAGCCTTTAGCTATACATATGGACTCTTAAAGAATTATACTGATCACTTTAATCTTTGGTTATACTTTCCTTTAGGGTATTTAAGACCATGTAGTTGGGCCAAATAAAACAATTTGTTTTTATTCTTAAGGTCATTTGAGGATTTGTTCCTCAGGGGTCATGTGGGCTTGGGAGGAGCCCATGGCTCCTTTCTTTTACCAGTTCCGTCTATGTGATATTAAGTCAAAGGTCCTACTTGACCTTAGCTGGCTTCACTTGGAAGCCTGGAAGAAATATTTCCTCTGTGTTGGCAATCTTCTTTGTAGACTGGGCATGGGTTGAAGTCCATTTGGTGGGGTCTCCATGGCCTCCTTGTTCAAGAGAACAGGTGACTCAGCACAGTTAGAGGGCATTTTGAGAGATGCTCCATAGTCCCCTGGAACTTTGTTGACCTTAGAGGGCAAGGAGCAAAAACTGTCCTTTAAGTCCCTCTGACCCTCAAAGTATGGCTGTTAAACATCCAAGAGTGTTAGATCTACCAGTCTACTACTTTTAATTACCATGTGCTACCTACATAAACTTGGGCAAAACCCAAAAGTTCTCAAATAAACCTTGACTAGACATATAGACAAATAAACCTTGACTATAACTTAGGCAAAACCCAAAAATTCTCAAATAAACCTTGACTAGACATATATTTTTTTCCTCGAGCTAGTTGTGTGTATAGTTTGTCAGTAGGTTGTTGGACTAATATTGTTCCGTTTGATCTTTTAAAAAAACTAGCTAGGCATTATTTATCTCTCTCACTGTCAAACCCTTCCACCATGGTTTCCCCCTTTCTCCCATTTCTCCCTTAGTAATACCCTTCCCCTATGGTCTCTCCTCTCCTGAGCTCCTTCTTTACCTTCATCCCCAAAGTTCCTTGTATACCCCTCCCTCCCACCTCCCATTAAAATAACCCCATTTTTATCCATATCTCCCTTATTAACACCTGTTTCCTACTGTTCTTCTTTTTCAGGTTCTTTCTTTTCCTTTATTTCCCTCATTCCTTTTCATTATCCTGGTTCCTGTACTTATGTCTGGATACATACTCACTTATCAGGATTTGGTGCTAGGATCCACATATGAGAGAGAACATATATGTTTTTTGTTTTCTGGAGTCTGTGTTACTTCACTTGGTATAACAGTTTCTAATTCCATCCATTTACCTGATAATTTCATGATTTCATCTTTTTTTTTTTTTTTACTGCTGAGTAGAACTCCATGGTACAAATGAACCATATTTTCATTATCCAATCATCAGTTAAGGGATACATAGGTTGTTTCCATCTCTTACCTATTGTGAAAAGAGCAGCAACAAACAAGGATGTACAAGTGTCTCTGCAATAAGATGAATTCTTTGGGTATATGCCAAAGAATGGTATAACTGGGTCAAATAATAGATTCATTGTTAGTTTTAGTTAGGGTTCTCCACACTGCTTTCCATTGGGGTTGAACAATTTGCAATCCCTCCAGCATTGGATGAGTGTTCCCTTTTTCCCACCTCATCTTCAACATTTGGTATCATTTGTTCTCTTGATCTTACGCAGTCTGATTGGGGTAAGATGAAATCTTAAAGTGATTTTAATTTGCATTTCGCTAATGACTAATGATGTTGAACACCTTTTAAGATGCTTCTTAGCCATATTTATTCCTTCTTTTGAGAACTCTCTGTTCAGACCCTTAACCCATCTTTTAATTGTGTTGCAGGTGAAGATTTTTCACTCTGTACATTTTCTCTTCACTTCCTTTGTAGCTTCTTTGTATGTACAGAAGCTTTTTAGTGTAATGAGTTCCCATTTGTTGATACTTGACTTTGTTTCCTGAGCAATTGATGTCCAGTTTAGAAAATCCTTTTCTACACCTGTATCTTGTATGTTGCTGCCAATATTTTCTTCTAATAGTTTCAGAGTTTCAGGCTTCACATTGAGGTCTTTGATCCGTTTGGAGCTGACTTTAGCGCAAGGTGAAAAATAGGGGTTTAGTTTCATTCTTGTACAGGTGGAGATCCAGTTTGCCAGCACCATTTGCTGAACATGCTGTCTTTCATCCAATGAATATTCTTGGCCCCTTTCTCAAATATCAGGTGGCTGAAATTGTATGTACTCATATTTGGGTCTTCAATTTTGTTCCATTGATCTATGGGTCTATTTTTGTGCCAGTACTATGTTTTCTTTTTTTTTTCACATGAAAACAATATTAGCATTTAATGAACCTCCCTATGTGTCTTTAAGCCACTAGGACATATGCACCCCCAACACTCTTAATCTTCTCCTCAGCTCTTCTGTGGAAGAATTTGGACTTCATGATCATTGGCTGCTTAGGGAGCTATCTTTTCCCCAGAACTTTGTAGTAGCCTGATATTGTTTTTATGACTCTAGATCTGTAATACAGTTTAAAATATGGTATAGTAATCCATCCAGTATTATTCTTAGTGCTCAGGGTTGCTTTGGCTATCTGAGGTCTTTAGTGCTTCCATATGAAACTTAAAATGTTTTTTCCTATTCTGTGAAGAATGTCATGGAGATTTTGATTGGCATTGGATTGAATTTATAAATGGCTTTCGGTAGGATGGTCATTTTCACAATATTAGTTCTTCCAGTCCATGAGCATGGGAGTTCCTTCCATCTTCTGAGGTCTTCCTTAATCCGATTTAAAATTTTCATTGTAGAGGTCTTTAATGTCTTTGGTCAGTTTATTTATTTATTTATTTGTTTATTTATTTATTTTGCAGCTGTTGTGAAAGAGAGTGTTTCCATGTACTCTTTCTCTGATTGCTTATTATTGGTATATAGAAAGGCTACAGGCTTTTGTAGATTAATTTTGTAAGCTGCCACTTTTCTGAAAGTGTTAATCATGTCTAGGAGTTTTCTGGTGGAAATTTTGGCATCTCTTAGATATAGTATCATACCTTCTGTAAAAAGGGATAATTTGATGTTTTCTTTTCCAATTATTGCTCCTTTAATTTCCTTCTCTTGTCTTACTGCTGTTGCAAGAGTTTCAAACACTATGTTAAAAAGTAGTAGAGATAGTGGACATTCTTGTCTGCTTCCTGATTTTAATGGGAATGCTTCCAGTTTTTCTCCATTTGGAATGTTGGCTGTGGGTTTGTTGTGTATGGCTTTGTGTTGAGGTATGTTCTGTACAGCCCAGTTTCCTCAAGGACTTTGAACATGAATGCATATTGAATTTTTTCAAAGGCCTTCTCTACATCTGTTGAGATGACTATGTGGTTCTTGTCTTTGAGTCTATTTATGATTTATGGCATTTATTGATGTCTGTGTATTGAACCACCCCTGCATCTCTGGAATAAAGCAGACTTGGTCATGGTGGATGATCTTTTTGATGTGTGTCTGTATGTGATTTGCTAGTACTTTGTTAAGAATTTTTGTATCTGTGTTCCTTAAGGATATGGGTCTATAGTTTTCTTTTTTGGTTTTGTTTATATCTGGTTTTGGTACTACAGTGATGATGGCTCATAAAAGTAATTTGGAAGTTCTGCCTCCATTTCTATCTTTTTGAATAAATTAAGTACTATTGGATGTAGATCTTCTTTAAATGTCTGGTAGAAGTCTACTGTATATCCATCTGGTCTTGGGCTTTTTGTAGCTGGGAATTTTTGTATTACTGTTTCAATTTCCTTATGTGTTACAGGTCTGATTAAGCTGTTGATCTCCTCTTGGTTTAGTTTTAGTGGTTCCCATGCTTGTAAACACCTGTCCACTTCTTTTCAGTTTTCAAATTAAGGAGTGTATAGGTTTTTAAAGTATTTCCTTTTGGTGTCTATTGTGATGTTTCCCCTTTCATCTCTGATTTTGTTGATTTGGAAGTGTTCTTCCTTTTGTTTGGCTAACTGGGCTAAGGGGCCAAATATTTCTTTAAAAATATTTTGGGATTTTTTTGTATTTCATATCATAGTTCTTAATAATTTAGACACCCTCCCCCATCTGCACCCCCAGTATGTCCTCCCTTCCACAGTATTTCCTGCATTCTCTTATATATGTTGAGTCCTTGACGGTCAAGCATTCATACCCAGAAGTCCTTCCCTGTAAGGTCATTCACTGGAGTCTAGTCAGCCTATCCAGTGTCTCTTTCTTAAAGAAGATCAATTCTTCCTCACCTAACAGTAATCAGCTGCCAATAGTTCACAGACTAGGGTTGGGGCCTCTTGCCCATTTCCCTCATTCTATTCTGAATTTTCATCTGACTGAGTCTCATTAGATCTTATGCATACTGCCCCCATTGTTGCAAGTCCATATTCGCAAGTTCCCAGTGGCCTGAAAGCCTCTGTTTCTTTTTGTTCATGCACTAACCCTGATCCTTGTAATCTTTCCACTCCTTCTTCTGTAATGGTCCCTGAGCCATATATGGATGAGGGTTAATATAAGAGTCCTATACAGGGATATGTACTCTGCAGTCTTTAATTTTTATCTGTGTGTGTGTGTGTGTGTGTGTGTGTGTGTGTGTGTGTGTGTGAAGGTACCTGCAGAGGGAAGAAAAGGCTGTCAGAATCCCTTCAGCTAGAGTTATTATTGACTGCTATGAGCTGCTTGGCTTGGGTGTTTTGACCCAAATTCTGGTCCTCTGTAAGAGCAATAAGCACCCTTTATAGTCACTGAGCCATCTTTTCATCCCTCCTCCCCAGAGGTCAAATATTCTCTTTATTCTCTCATCTTAGTTTCATCTAATTTTCTTCTGTACTCTTTACAGAACTCTAATTACACTGGAATTTCTCTTCTTCCAGTTATCCAACTTTATTCTACCTTAGGTTTGAGATTGGTCACTCCTATACAGCAAATATATGTCTATGAACAAATATATGTCTATAGATATTTGTCAGGCTCCATGTTTTATGCTCTTTAGGTTTCAGCTTAACTTTTCTTCCATCTCTCTGGTTTCTTTAGACTTCTGTCTCAGGCAGCTTCCATTAATAATTATTATTTTTGCTATATAGCCTTCAGCTATACATATGCATTCATATATTTATTGCATGTGTATTTTTTCAATAGGATTCTTAATTAATACATTTCCCTCTGGTTTGTCATACCATATTAATACTATTTATTATTTCTCACTATGTCACAGCCCATGTATAACTCTCTCAACTCTCTCCCTAGTGAAGCTACCCCACTTTTCCCCATTTCTCCATGATAACACCTGTCTCTTTCCATCTCCCTGTCTCGCAACTTCTTCCCCTTTATCAACATGCTACTTTTCCATTTTCCTGGCTCCTACGATCACATTAGGATATATACTCAAATCTAGGGATGTAGAGTTAAGATCCACAAATGAGAACATATACCACTTATTTTTCTTCACTTAGTATAACAGGCTCTAGTACCCTACATTTACACACTAATTTCATGATTTGTTTTTTTCTACCATGGGGATAAGAACTCTGTTATGTAAATATACCATGTTTTTATTATCCATTTATCAGTTGAGGAACTTTTATGTTGTTTCCTTAGCTTTTGTGAAAAGAGCAGCAGCAAACATGGTAGTGCAAGTATCTTTGAGGTAGGATGAAAGCTTTGGGTATATGCCAAGGAGTGGTATAAACATATACGGTAGATTTACTTATTTATTTTTTTGAGTACTCTGTACTGATTTCCAAAGTGGTTGCACCAGTTTGAAATCACACCAGCAGTGGATGAGGGTTCTTCACAGAGATCCCCCTGCCTCTACCTCCCAGGTCCTGGTATTGAAGGCCTGAAGTATCACATCCTGTTTAAGCTAACGTAAGCTTAAGCATTCTGACAGTGTCAGGCAGGAAAAGCATCCCTTTGAGTTGTTGGTCAGAGTAGTCCAAGAGACTTCTAAAATAACACAAGATATTGCCACAACCCTTGATTATCACCCAGAACATGAAGGTAAGACACTATTGCTGAAGACAGGACATACTTTGAACAGAGGACTTGGAGCAATGGAGCTGGAATTGATATGGAAACCTCCTTCCTGAAGATTAGCTCTCATAGTTTTGGAGACCACTGTTCAAGCTGCTAAGGGAGAAAAACAATCAATGTTCCAACCCCAGGTTTCAAGGCTAATAACCAAAATGATGACAAGCACAGCAAACTATATGGTGCAGTAGTGGCACTTGTGCCTTGGGCATAATCAACAGCTTTCTACTTAGGATTAAGGCCTGCTCCGTGGTTGGAACTCATATGTGGCATAGTAAGCATAGCCAAATACACATAGAGTGGTCACAGATTTTAGACAAAAACCCACTTTTGCCACATCCCCAGCCAAACTCAATTTCTTACTTTATTCTAAATATGCATCATCATATTTACAGAGAAGTATACACTTCACCCCTCATCAAAGATGCTTCATTTTGTAGCAGTTGGAGACATTTACAGAGTTTTAGAACTGGTCAAATGCAGAGAATAACTCTGTGAGACACTTAGCCTTAAGTGACCCATCTTCAATGCAACTTCTACATATAGGATGAATGCATCTCTCAACTCTCACCAGAGAAGATTCTTTATATAGTAGATGGTGATTAACACTGAAATCCACATTTGGCCAATGTGCAGAGAAGACAAAGCCTCAGAGTGCTTATTCCTGATTAGGACACCTATTTCAAACTTCTGCCTTTCAATACTCGGGGATCATTGCAGAACAGGAGGTGGAAGGATTGTAAGAACCAGACGGGGTAGATGATCACAAGAAAACAGAGTCTTCCAGAAAGCATGTCAGTTACACATATGAACTCACAGCAATGGTGACAACATGCACAAGTCTTATGCAAGTGCATACCAGACAAAGTCCCAGAATAGACATGGGGAAGTGGGAAAGAAATCCCAACTCAACTAAGTAATTTATGGCAATATTGTTGTCTGTTGGGAGGGGGAAAGACAGTGTCTTACAGGAATGGGACTCTTGGTGGGACCACTAGATGGGCCTATACTGAAGGAAATTTAGAAATACAAATCAGACTCTATAGCCCATAGTATATATATGAAAGTACATTAAATTGAGTGGGGACAGTGGGAGGAGGTGTGGTTAGGGGAAGGGATCTAATTACCATCAAACTATATTGCATGAAAATTATACAAATGTAATTAAAAATCATCTTGCATTTTCCTGGTTTCTGCAGTTACATCGGGTAATGGAGGGGAACCAGAGAGGTAAAGGGAAAGAAGGAACATGAGAGAGAAGAATACTAGGAGACAGGTGTTACTGGGGGGTAGATTAAAAAGGAGTAGTTCAAGGGGAGGGGAGGAGGGCTATATAAAGAACTATGGGAATAAAGGGGAAGAAGGACCTCAAGAGAGGTGGGACCATAGCATATAGAAACTATCAAAGAAGCAATGGGAAAAATGGGGATATTTTAAATGGGGAGGGTGGGGAGGGAGGGTAATACAGTGAGAGGAAGAGGAGAGATAAAAAATTTCTAGTGCTCTGTTTCCTGGGCCTGCAGGACCCACAGGCCTCTCTCCGACCCACAGTCTTCTTTCTCCAGGGTAAGTTGATTGGGCCCTCTACACCTTTATGCCCCCAGCCTCACTCACCCTCTCATCTCCTCCGCCTGTCTCTCCTCCTAGAGGCCAAAGTCTATCCTAGAGGGATCCGGACCTTAGGAGAAAGGCTGAGAACATCTGATCCTCATCTGACTTGGGCCTCTGTGGGAACTCCTGAAGACAAAAGCAATCTGGCAACTCTAATATAAAATCAAAAGAGAGAACCGGAAGCTTAGAGGAACCAGCCTTGCATGCCCAAAAATTAAACCACAAAGACACTTAAGTTCACTAATAGACGCAAACCTAAACTTGAAGGCTTGAGTCTCACACAAGAATCAGAAAGTACAAAAGAAATTCACATGGCAAAATCACAGAGAAAAAATAATTACATGAAAAAACGAAATACCATATCTTGACAAAACAACAATAGTCCTCTAGAGGAGTACAATGAGAACCCCCTAGTTATAATGCAGGGCATGGAACTCAAAAGAACAATTATAAACATGATAAAAGAATTCAGTGAATTTAAAGAACACACAAAAAAAAAGAAATCAAAGAACTGAAGGAAGATAGGGATAAACTTCTGAATGAATTCAGAAAAGAGTTAGAAATATTGAAGAATACTAAGGTTGAAATGAAGAAGGAAGTGAAACACTCAGTCAGCCAATTAGAAAGGACAGTAGAAAGCCTCACCAACAGGATCAATGAAATGGAAAACAGAGTATAAAGACTGGAAGATAGAGTGGATGAACTGGATCACTCAAGCAAAGATTATGAAAAATTTAGAAAATCACAAGAATAAATATGCAGGAATTGTGTGACACCACAAAAAGACCAAACTTATGAATCATAGGCATACAGGAAGGAGAAAAATCCCAAGATAATGGCATGGACCAGATCTTCAACAGAATCATGGAAGAAAATTTCCGCAAATTAAAAAAAGACATGTCTATACAAATACAAGAAGCATATAGAGCACCAAATAGGCAAGACCAGAAAAGAAACTCTCCACGGCACATCATGGTAAAAAGATTACATGTACAAAGAGACAATTCTGAAAGCTGCAAAAGAGAAACAACAAGTCACATATAAAGGAAAACCCATTAGGATT
>NW_008343216.1:1793866-1799666 GCF_000622305.1 Nannospalax galili | reverse complement strand
ACCAAGCAAATGGTAGTAAGAAAAAAGCAGGTGTAGCAATTCTAATATCTGACAAAATAGACTTTAATCTAAAACTAATCAGAAGAGATAAAGATGGCCACTTCATTCTGATCAATGGAACAATAAATCAAGAAGATATTACAGTCATGAACATATATTCACCAAACTCTGGTGCACCCAACTTCATGAAAACAATACTACAGGACTTTAACACCCAGATTAATCCCAACTCATTGACAGAAGGGGACTTCAATACCCCATTGTCTCCATTAGATAGGTCAAAAGGGCAGAGAGTTAACAGAGAGACATCTGAATTAAACAATACCATACATCAAATGGACTGAAAAGACATCTACCGAGTATTCCACCCCAGCACCAAAGGATGTACTTTCTACTCAGCACCCTAAGGAACCTTCTCCAAAATCGACCATATACTGGGGCACACAACAAACCTCAACAAATACAAAAAGTTTGAAATAATTCCATGCATTCTATCAGACCACAGTGCAATAAAGCTTACAATCAACACCCGAAGAAGCCAAAATCACCACACGAACACATGGAGATTAAACAACACACTCCTGAATGATGAATGGGTCAAAAGAGAAATTAAGAAAGAAATAAAAGTATTCCTGTAATTAAATGAAAAGGACAATACAACACAACAAAACCTCTGGGACACGCTGAAAGCGGTTCTAAAATTGGAAAGAACACAAATAAATGACTTAACATTGCAACTCAACACACAGAGAAACAACAGGAAATGAAACCCAATCCCAGAAGACAAGAAGAAATACAAAAATCAGGGAAGAAATTAATGAAATTGAAACAAAGAAAACAATACAAAGAATCAACAGTTCCAAGAGCTGGTTCTTTGAAAAGATAAACAAGATTGACAGACCTCTAGCCCAGTTAACCAAAAGAAAGAAAGAGCACCTCCAAATCAACAAAATCAGAGATGAAATGGGAAACATCACAACAGACACCAGAAAGATACAGAACAGTGTAAGGTAATACTTTAATAACCTATATGCTACTAAATCTGAAAATCTAAAAGAAATGGATGAATATCTAATGGCATGGGAACCTCCAAAACTAAACCAAGAAGAGATTAACTGCTTAAACCGACCCATAACATATAAGGAAATTGAAACAGTAATACAAAATCTCCTGACTAAAAAAAGCCCAGGACCAAATGGAGTTACAGCAGAATTCTATCAGACATTTAAAGAAGATCTACATTCAATACTACTTAATTTATTCAAAAAAATAGATGGAGGGAGAACTTCCAAATTCCTTCTACAAAGCCAGCATTGCCCTAATACCAAAGCCAGGTAAGATACAATTAAAAAACAAACTATAGACCAATATCCTTAATGAACACAGATGCAAAAATTCTCAACAAGGTATTTGCAAACCGCATACAGACACACATCAAAAATATCACCAAGATCAAGTTGGTTTTATCCCAGGGATGCAGGGATGGTTCAATATATGTAAGTCAATAAAGAACATAAACCATATAAATGGGCTCAAAGATAAGAACCACATGGTCATTTCAACAGATGAAGAGAATGCCTTTGACAAAATTCAACATGCATTTATGTTCTAAGTCCTAGAGAGAATTGAACTGTACAGAACATACTTCAATATAATTAAAGCCATATATAACAAACCCATAGCCAACATCATTCTAAATGGAGAAAAACTGGAAGCATTCCCATTGAAATCAGGAACCACATAAGGTTGTCCACTATCTCCACTTCTTTTTAACATAGTGATTGAAACTCTTGCAAGAGCAATAAGACAAGAGAAGCAAATTAAAGGAGTAATAATTGGAAAAGAAGAGATCAAATTATCCCCTTTTGCAGATGATATTATATAAAAGAAACACCAAAAATTACACCTGAAAAGTCCTAGAAATTATTAACAAGTAAAGTGGCAGGTTACAAAATTAACCTACAAAAGTCTATAGCCTTTCTATATACCAATAACAAGCAATCAAAGAAAGAGCACATGGAAAAACTCCCCTTCACAATAGCTGCAAAAAATAAAATATCTAGGAATAAACCTGACCAAAGACATTAAAGAGCTCTACAATGAAAATTTTAAATCAGTAAAGAAAGAGATTGAGGAAGACATCAGAAGACGGAAGGACCTCCCATGCTCATGGATTGGAAGAATTAATATTGTGAAAATGACCATTCTATGAAAAGTCATTTGTAGATTCAATGCGATGCCAATCAAAATCCCCATGACATTTTTCAGGGAATTGGAAAAAAAAATCCTAAGATTCAAATGGAAGCACAAAAGTCCTCAGATAGCAAAAACAATCCTGAGTATTAATAAGAATGCAGGGGGGATTACTATACCAGTATTGAAGCTGTATTACATAGCTATAGTCATAAAAACAACATGGTACTGTCACAAAAATAGACCCATAGATCGGTGGAACAAAATTGAATACCCAAATATGAATATATGCAATTTCAGCTACCTGATATTTGGCAAAGGGGCCAAGAACATTCACTGGAGGAAGGTCAGCATGTTCAGCAAGTGGTGCTGGCATAACTGAAAGTCAATTCCAAATGGATCAAAGACCTCAATGTAAAGCCTGAAACACTGAAACTGTTAGAAGAAAACATTGGAAAAAAAGATATAGGTAAAGATAGAGTTTTTTTTTATATACCTAAGAAAGATACAGGTATTGAAAAGGATTTTCTAAACCAGACATCAATTGCTTAGGAAAGAAGGGCAAGAATTAACAAATGGGACCTCTTTAAACTAAAAAGCTTCTGTACAGCAAAGGAGGCAAACAGGGAAGCAAACAGAAAACACACAGAATGGAAGAAATTCTTTACCAGTGACACATCTGACAGAGATTTAATACCCAGAATATATAACTAACTCAAAAAACAGAGAATCAAGATAAGAAGCAACCCAATTAAAAGATGGGCTAAGGAGTTGAACAGAGAGTTCTGAAAAGAAGTAAAGATGGCTATGAAACATCTTAAAAAATGTTCAACATCACTAATAACTAAGGAAATACAAATTAAAACCACTTAAAGATTTCATCTTACCCGAGTCAGACTGGCTAAGATTAAGAGAACAAATGATTCCAAATGTTGGCGAGGATGTGGGGAAAGGGGAACACTCATCCACTGCAGGTGGGGCTGCAAACTGGTTTAATCCCTATGGAAACAGTGTGGAGAACTCTTTAAAAAATACAAATGAACCTAATATTTGACCCAGTTATACCATTCCTTGCCATATACCCAAAGAACTTATCCTATTGCTGAGACACTTGTACATCCATGTTTGTTGCTGCCCCTTTCACAATGGCTAAGAGGTGGAAGCAACGTAAGTGTCCCTCAACTGATGAGTAGATAATGAAAATGTGATTTATTTATATGATGGAGATTTACTCAGCAGTAAAGAAAGATTAAATCATGAAATTTGCAGGTAAATGGATGGAACTAGAAACTGTTATACTAAGTTAAGTAACACAGACTCAGAAAACAAAATTGACATATGTTCTCCCTCATATGTGGATCCTAGAACAAAACCATGATAAGTGAGTATGTATCCAGATATAACTACAGGAACCAGGATAATGGAAAGGAAACAGGGAGGTAAAGGAACAGAAAGAACCTGAAAGGGAAGAACAATAAGAAACAGGCCTTAATACGGGAGATAGAGACAAAAATTGAGTTAGTTTAAGGGAGCCTGGGAGGGAAGGGTGTATGTCACAGTTCAGTGGCCACAGTTCAAGACTGGTGGGATTGGAGACCCCGACAGATATAAATTAAGACACCGGAGATGCAGAGGTTTAGATGCCAGTGCATATTTATTGTGAATCAAACAGAGAGTATATAGGAATCAGATCAGGAGTAACCAAGAAGTAACCAAGGAATCACTAAGGATACATTACTAACAGAAAGTAACCAGGGAATAACCAAGGATGCACTATGTTACTACATTACCTCACCAGTTGAAACTCACATGAAGTTACAGTATCCAAGATTCAGCTACGTAATGTTTACAGTATCTAAGATGTAATGTGTACTGCTTATGATTACTCTTAGCAACTACTAGAATTCAGTAATCTTACATAGAAACCAGGCTGTCAGTGCTGAGAGACTTCGGTGCCTATAAACTGAAACAGGACTCTTTAGTTATGTTTCTAAGATTGCCAGTTAATCAGGGAAGCATAGCATGTCAACCCTGACCACAGAAGCAGCGAGCTGGGAAGCTCTTGAAGTGGCAGCCTTCTTTCTTCAGTCTTCTTTCTAAAATGCCTAAGTCAAGGTAAGCTGTGGCAGTCTAGTAAAGCTCCCAACAGGTATACAAAGAACCTAGGGGATAAGAGGAAAGAAGGAGCTCAAGAGAAGTTGGACCATAGGAGAAAGGTATTATTAAGGGAGAAAGGGGGGAAATGGGGGCACCTTAAGTGGGACAACTATGGTGGAGGGATGAGACAATGAGAGAGATAAATAATGCCTACCTAGTTTTGAAAACCAGAGGGAATCATATTACTTCTAAAACCTACTGACAAATTATACATAGCAGATCAAGAAATATACTTCTAGATAAGATTTATCAACAATTGGCCTTTGCCCAAGATTTATCTACATGACACACAGTAATTAAAAGTACCAGACTAGTGGAACTAATCCTCTTGTTTGTTTAACAGACATACTTTGAGTCCTATACTAATTTGGTAAGTGGGACATAAAGGACAGTTTTTGTTCCTTGCCCTCCTAGGTCGACTAGTACCAGGGGACTATCAGCATCTCTCAAAATGTCCTGAAACGGTGGTGGGTCACCTGTCCTCTTGGTCAAGGAGGCCAAGGAGACCCCATCAGATGGACTTGAACCAGTGTCCAGTCTACAAATAGGAGGGTCAACACAGAGGAATCACTTCCTCCATGCTTCCAAGCGAAGCCAAACATGTTTGAGCAGAACCTTTGACTTATCTTCACATAGGTGGAACTGGTAAAAGAAAGGAGCCATGGGCTCCTCCCAAGCCCATTGGACCCCTGAGGAACAGATCCTCAAATGGCCTTAAGAGTAAAAATAAATTGGTTTATCTGGGCCAAATATATGGCCTTAAACACCCAAAAGGAAAGTATAAACAAAGATTAAAGGGGTCAATATAATTTCTTAAGAGTCCATATGCATAGATAAAGGCTACATAGCAAGCAGCAATGCCAGATAGGAGATACCTTCTTTCGAGTTGTTGGCCAGGGTGAACAAAGGGATCCCAGATAGTAACCAAGCATAGAAATGGAAAAATGAACAGCAGACCCTAATCTTATCTAAGGGAGTATTGACAACTGATTGCAGCTAGAAGAGGAACAGCTGACCCTCCTAAAACAAAGAGCTCTAGATAGGCTGTCTAGATTCAACAGAAAGGCAAGTAGTGGGGATTCGCTGGGGTGCCAACAACACAGCAGACGGTAGCAGGGATATCAGAATATAAGGACTCTAGTGGGGGGAGGAAGGCTATGGGAGGGTGCCAACTGGGAAGTGGGTGTATAGGTGAATAAGATGGTTTGGAATGTTCTGTGTGATATACAAACACACACAAAATCAACAAATTTTTAAAAAAATGTATTATATTTGAAGAGAAAGCCTGGAAATTTATGTCATGCTAATTAGTAGAGGTGATAAACATTACCATTGAAATTTACCTGATGACTTTATAGACATACACAGGTGCTAAGGATCCAAGTGCAACTGATTATGACTAGTAATAATCAGATACATACAGATTAGATACATACCAACATCTCAGTGT
>NW_008343216.1:1786361-1793822 GCF_000622305.1 Nannospalax galili | reverse complement strand
AATATATTCTAAAATGAAATGGAGATCTTTTTTAAAGGTTAAAAAACTCATTCACTTTTACCTCTTACAGGGCTTATACTGAGTTCAGTATTGTATAATTGTATTAATTCAACTGTGAACCTAGAAAATTGTACTCACTTGTGAAAGAGATGTACTCTTGCTCTGGTATATGTTACTGAATATGTTAAATCTGTAGTGAAATGCTTCCCCTAATCATGTAGTTATTAAAAATTAAAAAATAACGATTAAAAAATAATAATTATTAGATGTGAAAAACATTACCATTGAAATCTACTTGATGACTTTATATCCATTCTCAGATGCCAAGGAGCTCGGAAAGTAACCGATTGTCACTAGTAATAATCAGATATATAAAGAGTAGAAACGCATGTATAGACATCTTAATGTCAATTGTTTTATTGAAAATGAATTTTTTCTGTATGAAACTGTGTATTCTAATAATGAAACAGCAGTCTTTTTTAAAGGTTAAAACCTCATTTAATTTTATGTCTTATAGGATTTATACTGAGTACAATATTGTATAACTGTAATAATTCAACTGTAAACATAAAAATTTACAGCCAATTTTGAAAAAGATGCATCTTAGCTCTGGAAACTGTTAATGAGTATATTTTAAAGCTGTAATGAAATGCTTCTTCTAAGTATGTGGTTATTAAATAAATAATTAACTGGAAAAAAATGTTTCGCTAGTATAAAAATCATAGGGAATTGTATTTATCCAGAAACCTACTGAAAACTTACATATACAATATCCCTACATGAGTCAAATATAGCTGAAGACTACATAAAAAGAAACAATGCCAGACGAGAAACCTTCCTTTTGGTTGCTGGCCAGGGTCATTCAAAAGACTCCCCAAATTGCACATGCTATTGCCACAGTCCTTGTTTTCCTCTCAGAACTTGAAGGCAAAACCTTATTGCTGAAGACAGGACATACTTTGGACATAGGATTTGGAGCAGAGGAGCTGGGACTGACCTGGAAGCCACCACACCTGAAGGCTAGGTCTCATAGATTTAGAGAACACTAAGCAAGCTGGTAGGGGAGAACATCAATCAATGGTCCAAACCCGGCTTCAAGGCCTCAAAACCATGTCAATCACCAGCATAGCAAATGACATTGGTGCAGTAGTGGCACTTTTATCTTGGGAGTAATCAACAGCTATGTAATTGAACTTGAAGCCCACTCAATGGGAGGAAACTCATATGTGATACTATAAACCTAGCCAAATGCACATAAATGGAGAGGACATAGATCCTAGAGAAAGCTCCAAGGCTGTCACATCTCTAGACAAATGTAATTTTCTACTATCTTTAAAATATAGATCCTTAAATTTATAGACAAGTATCCCAGTCACCACCCCTCAAACAAGTTTCTCATTCAAGAGATAGAGATAATTATAGAGCTCCACAGCTGGTCACGCAGAGATTGTCTCTGAACTGCCCAAGTCTAAGTGGCACATCTAGGATGGAACCTCTACACCTAAGGTTCATGGAACATAGAACAAGGGAGGAAGAAAACACTTTGTGTCTTTCAACTTTCATCAATAAATCTCCCTCATGCAACAGAGGCACAGGAACACAAAAGGCCACAAATGGCCAAAATGAAAAAGATAAGAGTCTGCAGAGTGGGGGTCTTTGCACAGGACTCCTATATTAATAGTCACCCACCCAAAATAAGGGACCATTGTGGAAGATGGGGCAGAAAGATTGTAGGAGCCAGGGAGGATGTACAGGACCATACAAAATGGTCCTACAGGCACCTGGGACCCTTCTCATACAAACTTACAGCAATGGTGTCAGCATGCTCAAAACCCATGCCAACTTAAGCAGACAAAAATCCAGCAAAGAACTGTGGAGATGAACAGCAGACCCCAATCTTAGCTGCAGAATTATTGGCAGCTGATTACTGCTGGTTGAGGAAGAGCTGATCTTCTTAAAGGAAGGGACTGTAAATAGGATGACTAAATCCCAGTGGATGAACTTGCAGTCAGGGACATCTGGGGCCACTAA
This sequence comes from Nannospalax galili, assembly GCF_000622305.1. Classification (NCBI taxonomy): domain Eukaryota; kingdom Metazoa; phylum Chordata; class Mammalia; order Rodentia; family Spalacidae; genus Nannospalax; species Nannospalax galili. Next base: position 1,791,791 of record NW_008343216.1, on the reverse strand, counting down.
CTTTACATGATAGGGCTTAACACAAATCACAGAGTTTATGAACTTCTGTGGAGGGTTATGGGAGGGTACCAAAGGGGAAGGGTGTATGAAGATGATTTTATGTATGAAATACACAAAAATTAAATAAAAACACTAAAAATATCATTCTTTTAGTGTTACCTTTCATAGTTTGTTCACTGCATCCATTTGTATTTGGAGTAATCTTGACCATTCATTTGGTCACTTACTGTATTATTTCCTTATCTAAACATTGAAAGTTCCACAAGAGCAGAGGTCTTATGTATTTTCCTTATTAACTCTTATGTTAATACATGGTAAATTGTTCAGTTTAAATAAACACCTGGAGTGAATGAGGGAACGAAGTGATAACCACTAAACTTCCTCTTGAAGTTTAATGTTGATATTTTTTCAAAAGAGTATTTTAGGGTGAAATGGACTAATAAATATATAATGAAAATGTACACAGAAAAAACACTAAATATATGACTCTGATCATCATAAGTTCAGATTAGAAAGATCGCCTGAATGCCAACATGACCCAGTATTTATTAGTTTATATTTATAAGACTGTTTAGATTCAAGTGAATAGTGATTACTGGGAAATAGGAAAATTGAAATAGCGTATTTACTTTTCCAGATATGGGTGAATTTTGCCTTTAAAAATTCAAAAAATGAGCCATGATATTTTTTCCATAACACAGAGAACAGAAATTAGAAATGAATTATTTCCACATAATATGATCATGAATACTGATTACATGCAATGCCCATTGATTATGGGGTCCTTCTTATCTTTTATTGGTAAACACACAAAAGCACCCTACAGTTACCTTTTTATAAGCATAATATAGCAATAAATAACACGAGTGTTAGAAATCTAAGATCACAATTTTGTTTCATTTACTTTTAGAAGCATTATTTTATTTCTCACCCAAGGACTCCTTAGCATGTCTAATATAAAATAAACTTCTTTACATTTTTCTGTTGAGAAGCATAAGAGTTTAACAGCTTCTTCAAGATGACAGGGCTGGGTCAATAAAACTTGGAGAAAGGTTGCAATTTGAAATGTTCATCTTTTAACTAAAAGTTTCATTTTTATCCTCTTAAAGGAATTAATTATTTTAATATGTTGAGAAAATTAATTTTCCTTTTACAATACTGCTTTGAAAATTATTGGATAATTACTACAAAACCACTCCCATTCAAGCTTAAGTAACACATGGGAAAGGAAACTTTACTTAGACTTCACTGTTTCTTTCTCTCTGTTTTTGCCTTTGCAGACAGTCTTCTCACTGACACCTGGGTGAGGAAAGAAGCATTAGAGCTCTATGAACTTGTCATTCTTAGGTTCTACTGCTGAGCAGGTAGATATATGGTTTGAATTAACACACATGCTACTTATATTTTCCCAGTGATGTTATTACTGGTGTCATAAGACCTAATATTAATACATTTTTTTATGGTATGAAGCTAAATATGAAGGCCTTTGAACTCTGGAAAGGGCCTAACTTGAAAAATAGCATGTGAGATTTTATCTTGGCTTTAACAGAAGTAATGAGAAGAAAAGGTCAAACAATTGTACTGTTTAGTCAATAAATACAGCATATTAAATCTATTCACCATAGTAAAACTCTAAATCTTCTATTGAGTGAATACTGAGAACGCTACACTTTTCTCAGTGCTCTTAGTTCATTAATTAGGTAACTTCTATTCTGATCTCCTTCCCTCTTTTAGTATTAATATGCTTTAACTTATCGAGGCTTCTTTATTCCTCACTACTTACTATCTCTACCACATTATAAGATCTCCTTTGTCACAGTGTTATTTCCTGTTTGTCTCTTTCCACTCAAATGAGCAATCCTTGAAGACATGTATCTTTGTCTTAACGGTATAGACTAGGCTATGCTGTAGTAAGAGACAACTCAAAAGTTGATGGCTAAAAACAATAGTCTGATCTTTTTCTAACCCAATGTACATCATAAACTTTCTGGAGGTTCTTTATATATCATGCAGGAATTGAATATTACAGTTTTCATCTCAAAGCATGATTCTGTGATTACAAAAACTGGAAAAGAAAGTGTGGTGAATTGCTTCCCTGAGCTTAAAGCTTTCACTAATAAGTGATGCATGTCATTTTCACTCACATTTCCTTGAGCAAAGACTGTCAAATGGCCATGCCTGATTTCAACAGTGTTAGAAAGGAGAATAAATCATAGGGTACAGAGCATAATTTACCACATCATTTTCTTTGAATGCTATATTCCAAATATTGGTATGTAGAAGACCATTAAAATATTTGCATGACTCAAGACTGATACCATCATATTATTTATAAATAAAGAAATAGGTGCTCAGAGTAAGGAAACTTGGCACATTGAAGGAAGAGCAGGATGTGAAGGCAAACTAACATTTTAATACATTTACATTTACATTTATTATTTTGTTTTTGGTGTTTTTGAGACAGGGTCTCCCTGTAGCCCCAGCTGTCCTGGAACTCACTATGTAGACCAGACTGGCTTTGAACTCATAGAGATCCGCCTGCTTCTGCCTCCTGAGTGCTGGGATTAAAGATGTGTACCACCATGCCTGGTTTACTTTTAAGTTCTACATTGATAAATTAATAAAAGATGGGTCATTGTACTGAGCTCAAAATTTTTCTCAATGGTAGTTGCTAGGTATGATCTGAATTTTCTTTAAAGAAAGGTAGCATTAATTAAGAACACACACTCACTCCTTCAGTGGTGTATTCCTCTACACCCCTCTAAAGCCTTTTGTAGTCTGAAAATTTTGAAGCCATAAGGAAGACATTTTGACTAAGATCCTAAGGTTAGAGGAATAGGTTATTTTATGGGCAAAGCTATTAATATTTATTTTCTCTGAATTAAATATTTACAGGATATATATTTTACAAATAGGTACAGGGCTATGTATTTTGCATTTTGGCATTGTCACAATGCAGGAGAATGTAATTTTAATGATTTATAAAACTGGGTGATATAAGACTTTTTTCAGAGGGGTGGTTGGAACAGTCTCCCTGTACCCCAGCTGGCCTGGAACTCACTATGTTGGCCAGAGATACTTTTTAAGAACTTATTTTACTGTGTGTGTGTGTGTGTGTGTGTGTGTGTGTGTGTGTGTGTGTGTAAACGCAGGTGTGCACATACTGTGGCATGTAGGTAGAGTCAGAGAACAACTTTCAGAAATTGCATTTATTCTTCCATCATGGGTTCTGGAACTCTAATTCAGGTTGTTAGGCTTGTGTGGTAAGTATTTTTATTCTCTTAACTATCTGGTCATGTCATCATAATACTTTTCAATACAGATATCTTGAAAAACACACGTAAGTTCACATAATGATTTGGGTCATGCTGGAAAAATTCTTTAAAGAAATCATTGAAATTGGCAAACCAAATAAACTTAGTTTTGTAGCAGGGAAAATAGTATAGTCATATTTTTAAGAGTCAAAAATATTGACGAATATGAGTTAAATAAGGAATTTCTTGTTTGAGAGCAAAGTGTTAGTAGTTTTATAGAAAAAACTAGTGCAAAATGGCAAAACATGTTTAATTTCATATGTGCTTTAGAAAGAGGAAAAATATAGGAAAACATTATAGATCATTCTGGTTTCCCATTTTAGAGTTTGACTATAATGCCAAATGTAGGTGAATATCCTAAAACCATTCCTTGGTCCTCTAAATATCCACCAAGGTCATCACTTTGTGATAAAGACTTAAGTAAATAAAAGGACCACAGATGTTTACGACAAAAATTAAATATGTTTTAGGGTTATCTTATATTATTTTGATGGGTATTGAAGTGATTCCATCTTTTCTTTAAAAAGTATGTCTGGCGAATGTATATTCCAGTAAATTTTGATATCTAACATATCAGTCTGAATCTTTGTATCATTTAATGAAAACATAGAGCTTAATTAGAATTACCGTGCACAAGAGATAACATTCCTCTCAGATTCCACAGGTTGCCAAATCAAAAACCCAGTGCCAGGTGTGGGACACTTTCCCTTGAGTTGTTGCTCAGAGGTGTCCTGAAGACAACCAAATCAATACTTTTTACTCTTTCTTGCACACTAGAACCTGATGCTAAGGCTCTGTTAGGAAAGACACTACACTTTTTTGTCACAGACCATGGAAAAATGCAATTGGTACTGATGAAAAGGCCCCCCCCCACAGTACCAAAAGGTGCTATAGAGAATGCTGGGGTTACACTTTTTTGTCACAGACCATGGAAAAATGCAATTGGTACTGATGAAAAGCCCCCCCCCCCTCCTCACAGTACCAAAAGGTGCTATAGAGAATGCTGGGGGTGGGGGAAGTCATTAACAACCTTAGTCAGCTGTGAAAATAGGACCCTACAACAATGGCTCACTTGGCAAGATATGCCTATGCATGCAATAGTAGCATGAATGTTGTGAGGGCAACTAAGTTTTTTTAATTGAATTTAAGACCTGCTCCAGAAAAGGAAACATATTCTTAGTACTGTCATTCTGTCAAAGAAAACATATCTGGGGAGCTCATAGACTCCAGGTGTGACTCTCCTACTCCTATTTTTGTTAAAAGAACACAAGATTAAACCCTGTTCTTTAGATTCAAACCTGTAGATTAGTACAGTTGTCAGATTTCATCAGAGAAGCTTTTTTGTGCACTGTATGACAGTTAATGCAAAAACTCACAACTGGTCAAATTGTAATAAGTATTTGTGGAGTGTTCTCACAGATGGGACACTTACATCACACCCACTTCTTCTAAGGCTCAAGGGAAATTATGGAAGAAGGCATAGAAATAATGTAAGAGTCAGAAGGCAGGGGGGACTTGGAAAACAATGTCTTGGGAACATGACAAGGCTGCTTCCCTTATGAACTCACAGTAGCTGTTATGGCCTGCTATCTGCACAAAATTAAGTCGGTCAATATTCTAGCATGGATGTGGGAAAGTCTCATGAGCCCTATTATTACCTAAGGAGTTTTGAAAGTTGAGGGCTGGTGGGGGAAGAAGAACCCATTTTCTTTAAGAGTGACCATACTCTAGTGAGTGGCCCCTCATTCATGAATATGTGGGAAACACAAATTGGACTTTGTAGGTTGTTTAAAAGATAATATGAAGTTGGGAGGGTAGAAGTTAGGTAGATCTGGAATGAATTAAGAAGAGGAGTTTGAGGGAAGAGTCCTGGGGTGAATATGATCAGAATATGATTGAAATATAATACCAATGAATTATAGTACCATTGGAAATTTCCAGAGGAGTCACAGTATATTCTTGTCATGAAACATCCTATTTTCTATTTGGGTAAAACTGATCATATGCTTGATGAGTTCTTGCATTTCAACATTGTCATACACATCCTTTGACATATGATATGCAATATGTAAGTAGAAATTCATATTTTATAAATTATGTATGGTTCTTTTTTATA
>NW_008343216.1:1774906-1786333 GCF_000622305.1 Nannospalax galili | reverse complement strand
AATTGTTTACTAATAGGAAATGATCTAGAAAATAAAACAATACTCAGGAAATTGTTCAAAGTGTCTCAAATAGTAAATGTAGGAACCAAGATGTGAGTCCTTATTTGTCTGGGATTACCTATTTGACTATTTCTAGAGAGTTCTCAGGGACTGAAGAGAGGGTTCAGTAATTATGAGTGCAAACTGTTCTGGCAGAAGACAGGAGTTTGATTTCCAGCACCTTGTCTCACAAACTCTTGTAGCTTTAGCTCCAAGAAGATTTGAGATCTCTGGCCTTGCATATCTTCACTCATGTAGAGGGAAAACAGAGACACACAATTGAGAATCTAAAAAAAAGTGAAATATGTTCGGCTCATTTTAAATTATCAAATAAACATCAGTTTTTAATACTACCCAATTATACTCTGTTAATGAAGCAGTAAAAAAATACATCAAGCTCATTAGTTGTATTTATAACTTCTATTAGTTGGTTAGTATTTTGGCTATTTCTTTGTAAAACACACTGTAAATGTGAACAGAACATCATACCATTGCTTTTCTTAAGATGTCAGAATTTTATTGACTTTCCCATTGTATACATAATAATGCAAAAGTCATTGTTAATGAAATTTATGGGTCTCTCACTTGAATTCTGAGTTAAGCCCAGGCAGACCAAACTAAAATGGAGTCTTTTATGTTATAACACTACATCACTAAACCTCTACTGCATTTCTGGCCTTTGTAGAAAGCAGGAGAGATGCTAGCCAAATTTCCAAATACCAAAGTTAGGCTGGCAGGAATCTTTAAGAGCAACACATTCCGAAGCTGTGTATATTAACCAGTTCACTGTATGTGACTTCTTTATAAACAACCACTGTTACTGTTTCACTATTCATAAAGTAGATCTCTCTATTTGTAGCTGGGATATATTTTATGATTCATGATTCTCTAAAATAAAAATTAGATCATTTAACTAAATCAATTGAAACTTTATCTTTTGAAATCACCTTAACCAAAACCTTCTCAGAATTTTCCATCCCCAAAACACTTTATTTAGGACTGAGAAGACTCAGTAACAGCACTTGCTCTGTAAGTATGAGAAACCATGGTAGGATTCTAACCATGTAGAAAGCTGTGCATGGTTGTGCATATTTGAAAGAATGGCATTGGGTGGTAGGTACAGACAGGCAGGTCCCAAGAACTCACTGGCCAGCCAGCCTTGCTGAAATGGTGAGCTTCTTGTTCAGTAAGAGAACTGGTCTCAAGGCAACAAGGCAGAAAGCAATAGGCGACATCCACTATCCTCTGATCTCTACATGTGCAGAGTGAAATACTCCCATGAAGGCACCACACATACACAGACTCGCAGCATTCACATACACAAAACATGCACAAATGAACAGCAAACACGGCACACACAAAACTTCATTTTATAGTTTTGTGGTTTTGATAATCACCAAAAACAAATATATTGTTTACTGATATGTAGATACACAGATATATCATATTCAAATGCTGAATGATGAGTATGATAACCCATTAGAATTCACTAAATCTATTCTTTGGGTTATGTATATTTTAAAGCAAACTACTTTAATGAAACAAATGTTGAGTAGTATTAAATAAACTCAAATTCTTATCCATAAAAAGTCTTTCTGTTTAGTGAGGTGAGGCAAGGATACAGGAATAATTGGACCATAAAACTGGAAGCACCCAGGAAGTACATGAGCGATGGACTTCTTGACTTCTTTCCACACTATAATGCTTTGCTTAAAATGGAAGCGTCTTTGATTTGTACAAATATGTACAATGAACATAATAATGTGAGAGGCAATGAAAACATCACGAATCTTAAAGAACTATATATATAAATAAAGAAGCAATTAGGGAAATCATAGCCATAGTTTAGTGCATATATTTTAGATCAGTTAAATGTTTCTTATAATTTAACTGAGAATATTTGCCTCTTTGACTTGGAAAATAACCTAAAATTAATCATTTATTTTCCATCTTTTGTTCTTCTCTCTTCGTCCTTCTCTCATTTTATGTCAAGTGTTTTTACATTATAATTTATCTGATATGTTCCAGGTGTTGAACTAATAATTGTGTTGTTTCAAGTGTTGGCTCTGTGGAGGTAAAGAAAAATGAGGGCTGAGTGAAATCCTCTAGTCACCATCACTCCACAGACACTAAGATAGGCAATGATATTTTAGTGAAACCACCAAAAGCATGGGAAATAAAAGTAAAAATAGTACTGTAGCAATCTAAAAGACTTCTGCACCAAAAGGAAACAATGAATATAATGAAGAAATAGCATGCATAATAGAAAATATTCATAAGTATTATATTTGCAGAAACTGATATTCAGAATATATAAAGAGCTCCAAAATCCAATAGCAAAACCAAAGAAACAATCTTTACTAAAAGTGAACATAGACCAAAATAAACATTTCTGAAAAGAAGACATACTCATACTCAACAAGTATATGGAAAATGCTCAGAGTCACCAATCTTCCAAGAAATGTAAATTACACCTCAGAAGGAAAGAAAGAATATTATCAGTAAGATAAAATTTAAATCCAATTGAGAATGTGGAGAAAATGAAATATTGTTATTTGGGTTTATATCAGGCCATTCGTGATGGAAAATAATGTAGAAGTTCCTTAAAAAATGATCACAACCCCTATCAATTCCAATCCTGTTGCATCTCCTAAAGAAGTGACGTCTGTATAATGGAAAGTCGTCCAAGCTCCCCTGCTTGTGGTAGCACTAGTCACAATAGAAAACAGAAGCATTAACTGCCTATCAGCGGAACAGTCTATCAGAAAATGTGATACATCCAAAAAATGAAATACAATTGAGCCATGAAAGAGTAAATTCTGGCAATTATGACATCATGAATTGAAAAGAACATTATGTTCAGTTAAATAACCCATGGACAGAAAAATAAGCAATGAACAATCTCACTCACACAAAGGATGTAAAACAGTTGATCTCATAGAATTTGAAAGCAGAAAGGAGGTCTTCAGAAGCTGGAGAGAGAGGTCCAAGGGATCGGGATAGTAGCAGCAACCCACACTGCTATGCTTTTCACAAGGAAGAAGCTGTAGTGCTTTATTGTATAGGTGGATAAATAAAGCTAATGGCAATGTAAATTTCTAAGTATAGAATATTTTTAATATATTTATAATGAAGACATGATAGAGAATGATGAATATTTGAGGAGGTATGTATTTCAACTTGTATCAGTCATTTTTTGGTTGCTGTGATAGAAACACTGACCAAAAAAACTTATAAAAGAGTTTATTTGACCTTATGGTTCCAAAGGGGCAAGAGTCCATCATGGCAGAGAGGCATGGTGCCAGAGGTGGCTGGAGGAGGAGCAGAAGCTAACCTCTCATGTCTTCAAGCAGGCCTAGGAAACAAGAGAGCAACTCAACACCCAGCTAGGCTTAAGAACTCTCTAAACTCAACCCAGTGATGTGCTTCCTCCAGCATAACCACCCCTTCTAAGACCTCCCAAAACAGTGCCACCAACTGAAGACAAAATGTCCAAATACTTGGAACCTATGGAGAACATTCTCATTCAAACCATCACATTCTAATCCATGGCCCCCATTGGCTCATGACCATATAAAATCTAAAATTCATTTAGTCCAACCTTAAAAGTCCCCATAGTCATTACCAGTGTCAATACTATTCAAAAGTCCACAGTCCAAAGTCTCTGCTGAGATTCAGGGAAATCATTTAATTGTAAGCCCCTGCGAAATCAAAAGACAAATTAAGTACTCCCAACATTCAGTGGAAACAAACATGCATTGCCATTCCAAAAGGGAATGAGGAATAGAGGCATGGTGTGGAAATACTGGACCAAAACAAGACCACCATCTTGGGTGACTAATTTTGATTGTCAGCTTGACTCAATCTGGAATCAACTAATATTCAAGCCAGTAGGCACTCTTGTGGGGGATCTTGTTGATCATGTCAGTGCTGGAGGCATTATTATACAGATTTCAAATTATATTACTGAGATATAGTCATAAAAACAGTATGGCATTGGTACCTCTAAAGAGACATGTAGGTCAATGGAACCAAATAGAAGACCCTACATGAGTGCACAGAAGTTGAGCCACCTAATATTTAACAAAGATGCCAAGAACTCATTGGAGAAAAGACAGAATCTTTACAAATGATGCTGGCAAAACTGGACCTCTGTGTGTAGAAGAATGAAATTATACCCATGTCTTTCATACTACATGAAAGTCAATTCCAAATGGATCAAAGACCTCAATGTGAATCCTGAAACAACAGAACTGTCAGAAGAAAACATAGGCAGTACCCAACACCATAGAGGTGTAGCAAAGGACTTTCAAAATGGCTAATACATTAAAATGTGTTCAACATCATTAGTAATTAGGGAAATGTAAATCAGGACTACTTTAAGATTTCATCATATCCCAGTCAGAATGACTAAGATCAAGAGAGAGAGAAAAAAAGACACCAAATGCTGACAGGGAAAAAGGAAGCCTCATTCACTGCTGGTGGAATTGCAAATTGGTGCAACCACTATGAAAATCAGTCTGGAAAACCTTAAAAATAAAAAAAAATATGGGCTGAAGAGGTGGCTCAGTTGTCAAGAGCACTGGTTGCTCTTGCAGAGGACCCAGGTTCAAGTCCCAACACCTATATGACAGCTAAAAATCATTTTTAACTTCAGTTCTAGGGGATTTGATGCCTTTTTTCTGACCTCTGCACGACAGGGGTGCACCTAGCTACATGCAGGCAATACAATCATACACATAAAATAAAAAATAATAAAATATTTAAACACTAGAACTAAATCTACCACATGACCTTGGTGCACCACTCCTTGGCATATATTCAAAGGACTACACAGATACTTGCTCAGCCATGTTTGTTGTGGATTTTTTCAAAATAGCTAGGAAATGAGTGGATAATGAAAATGTGATAAATTTATACAATGGAGTTCTACTCAGCAGTAAGGAAATCAAAATCATGAAATTTTCAGGTAAATGGAAGGAACTAGAAACATTTTAAATGAGATAACACAGGCTCAGAAAAACAAGTGATATATGTTCTCTGTCTTTTGTGAATATTAGCTCCAAATCCTTAGATATGAGTATATATCCTGATGTAACCATAGGAGTAAGGAAAATGTAAAGAAGCCACGGGGTAAAAAGGAAGAAGGAACTATGGAGGAGGGGTTAGTAGGAGACAATTGTTATCAAGGTGGAAATGGGGTAAATAGGGAAAATTGGGGATACTTAAATTGGGAAGGGAATAAGAAGAGCTATACAGGGGGAGAGAAATGAGAGATAATGCTTAAGTGGTATGAAAAATCAGAGGTGAATGCATTAGTTCAAAAGCCTACTGCAAAAGTCACTATATATGTATATATATATATATATATATGCATGTGGTTTATTACCTTCAGTTGTGTACACACTATATATAACCTTCAGTTGTGTACACACTGTGTGTGTGTGTGTGTGTGTGTGTATAGCTGAAGGCTGCATAACAAAAAACAGTGACTGGCAGGGGGAAACCTCCTTTGAGTTGTTGGTCAGGGTAACCCAAGAGAATCCCAAAATAACAAAGACTATGGCCACAGCCCTTCATTGCCTCTTGGAAATTTAAAGTAAGACCCTATTGCTGAAGATAGGACATATTTCAGACAAAGGACTTGGAGTCATTGAGCTGGAACTGATCTGGAAGCTTCCTTCCTGAAGACTGGCTCACTTAGGATCAAAAGATACTGTGCATATGGCCAAGGGAGAAAAGCAATCAATGATCCCATCCAGCTGTACAATGTATGTACCACAACAATGAACAGCCTGGCAAATAATCTGTACTCGTACACTAGTAGCCCTTTTATCTTGGGGCTAATCAACGGCTGTCTAATTGAACTTAAAGCCTGCCCAATGGGAGGGAACTCATGTGCAGTAGTGTAAACATAGCAAAATACACATTTACATAGTAGTTTCCTTTCCATATTCTAAATAAGTAACTTCATATTTACAGACAAGTGTACCTCTCACCACTCATCAAAGAAGCTTTTTTTTTTTTTTTTTGCAAGCAGTTGAAGACTGTTACAAATTTCCACAACTGATCAAATGGAGAAAATAAGTGTCTGTGAAGTCCCCATGCTTAATTGACACATCTACAATGCAACTCCAACACCTCATGGTCAGTGAACACAGCAGAAGAGGGGGAAGAAGTAATGTTAGCACATCTTTTAATTTTCACCAGGGAAACTTCCTCATGCAACAAATGGTGATTAATCCAGAAAGTCACAACTGGCCACAGTATAGAGACTAAGACTCAAAGTGCTTATCCCTGAATAGGCAGCTATATAAAAGCTATGCCACACAAGCCTCAGGGACCATTGTGGAAAAGGGGGCATAAAGATTGTAGGAATTAGAGGTAGTGAATGACCGTAATGAAACAAGAGTTTTCGGCAGACACCTGGGAATTTACTCATATGAACTCACAGCAATGGTAGCAAGCATGCATAAGACTTAGGCAATCTCAAATCAGACCAAAACCCAACATAGATGTGAGGAAGTGGGAAAGTAGGCAAGAAACCTTACCTTAGCTCAGGAAATTTAACAACTGCTAACTGCTGGGAAAGGGAGAGTTGACTTTCTTCAAGTGTGTGATGCTATATATGTTAACCAGGCTCCTGTGGATGGATATACACTGAAGGACACTTGGGAACACAATCTTGACTCGATAGGCCTTAATATATATATATATAAAAGAGTACATAAAATCAAGCTTGGGGCTTTGCTTTAAGTGGTGTGCAGATAGGGGAAGGTGTCTAAATATAATCAAAATACATTGCATGAATTTCACAAAAACTCAGTAAAAAAGAAATCAAATGTCATTAAATGTTAGGCCTAATAGTGGAATAAAAGGAACACTTATCATTGTTGGTTTGAGTGAAAACTGGCAGCCAATATGGAAACCAGTATGGAAACCAGTCTGGAGATTTCTCAAAACAACAACAACAAACAAACAAACAAAAACCAAACCAAAACAAAAATCCCAAAGAACCATCCTGACCCAGTCATTCCACTCCTGCACAGTATTCCAAAGACTCCATATCCTTCTACAGAGATAGTGTGTTCATTGTCTGTTCATTCCCAGTAGCTAGAAAATGGAATCAGCTTACATTTCTATAAGCTGATGAACAAATAATGAAAATATGATACATATCCACAATTAAATTTTATTTTCCTTTAAAGAAAAATATAATTATGAAATTTGCAGGTAAATGGATGAAATTAGAAAATTTTAATTGAGAGAAGTAACCCAGGCATGTAAAAACAAATGCCATCTTTTTTTCTCATATGAAGATTCTAACACTGAATCTCTAATTTTGAGTGTTCAACTTGGAGCACTTGTAGAAATGAAGAAACTAAAAATGGCCCACTTGGAAGGGAGTATATTAGGGGTCAAAAATTCATGGCAGAGGAGATGATAGGCTCCAAGTTAGAGCTAAATACTGTTGTTTAGCAAACTGATGTAGCATCAAATTTCTTTCCATTTATTCATGTTTAGACTCATAGACACTACTCTCAGCCTTAATCAGAGAAACCTACATTTCAGTGAATGGTAGTGAATACAGGGATTCATGGCTGCACAAGTTGCTGAAAATAAGTGACAGAGTGCCCAGCCCTTAACAGTACATTTATATCATCCCATTTAAGGTTCAGTGTACACTGTGGAAAAGAAGGTGGAAGGAATGTAAGAGCAGAAAGATGTGAAGAAAAACTGAAAAATGTCATCTCCTGGACAATAAAAATATAGCCATTGCACCACTAGCTCCTAGCAGGTGTATATGCCTCCACTGGATCTGTGCAAGAATGGCCCAGTCAACAATCAGGCCTGGGTGTTGGAGGGGGTTCCTAATTTCCACTGTTGGACTATTTGCTACTGATAGATACAGTGAAACTGGGAAACATTGCCTTCAGTTGTGTACACATTGGTGACACCATTAGGCTTATGGGATAGTGCCAATTCAAGTGCCACACAGATGGTTCTGGTTAAACTAAATTGGCCCCAAAACAAAGCCAAAAGTCATGAATATGGGAAATGGACTAGTGGAGATGAAGGCAAGTTGATAGGAATGGGAGATGACAAAAGAGCATGGGGGGGGGAGAGCAATCACAATCCATTCTATACATATGCTAAATTGTCAGATAACCATATTAACCAATCAAAATATCGAAAGCCATAAATTTAATCTCTACACAATACTTTTTAATATGCTCAGATTGTAAATAAAAAGTGATTCAATACAATCAGATACTTTTTGGTTTTTTTTGAGACAGGGTCTCCCTGCTGCCCCACTGGGCCTGGAACTCACTAAGTAGACCAGGCTGGACTTGAACTCACAGAAAGCAGCCTGCCTCTGCCTCTTGAGATCTGAGATTAAAGGTGTGTGCCACCACACTTGACTTTCAAATATTACTTTTTAAAATTTTTTAATTTTTTCTTTTCACAATAAATATTTTTGAATTTTTGTGCATTCAATACAATACACATTAATCATATTTAGACCCCCTCTCCATCTACATCCTCCAGTTGCCCACTTCACTGGATTTCATGCATTCTGTCATATGTTCAGGCCTATCATGTCAAGTTTGTGTTCCCATATGTCACTCAGTGCAAGTTCATCCCTTGGAACCTGTTCAACCTGTCTAGCATCACTCCCTTAATGATGATGAACTTTCCCTCATCCACCAGGGATCAGCTTCCACTAGTCCCTCAGCTAAGGTTGGGCATTCTTATCTTTTTCTCCAGTTCTATACTGAGTTTTCATCTGGTTTGACTTTTCATGTATACAAGAGTTTAAAATATAAGTGTAGAATAACTAAATTCCTAAATAAGGGGGACTTGTTAAAAAGGACTCATCATATTGTAGAGAACTTGTATATCCATGTTTGTTACTACTATTTTTATGATAGCTAGGAGATGGAAGCAACCTAAGTGTCCCACAACTGATGAGTGGATAATGAAAATGTGGTACATTTATACAATGGAGGTCTCCTCAGCGGTAAAGAAAGATGAAATCATGAAATTTTCAGGTAAATAGATGGAACTAGAAACTGTTATACTAAGTGAAGTAACACAGACTCAGAAAAACAAATGAAGGTATGTTCTCCCTTATATGTAGATCATAGCACTAAATCCTTATAACTGAGTATGTAACCATACATAACTATAGGAACCAGTATAATGAAAAGGAACCAAGGAGGTAAAGGAAAAGAACCTGAGAGAGAAGAACTGTAGGAAATAGGTGTTATTAAGGGAGAAATGAATAAAAATTGGATTACTTAAATGGGAGGGGAAGGGAGGGTTATACTAGGAACTTTGGGGATAAAGAGAAAAAAAGAGCTCAACAGAGGTGGAACCATAGGCTATTGGTATTATCAATGGAAAAATGGGGAAAATGGGGGCACTTTAATTTGGGAAACCATGGCAGAAGGGCTAAACAATGAGAGAGATTAAAGAAGTAAAAAATGCCAAGCTATTTTTAAAACCAGAAGGAACCATATTACTCCAACAACCTACTGACAAATTATACATACACAATCTCTACGTGAGTCCATGTGTATAGCTAAAGGCTACATAACAAGAAACAGTGCCAGACAGAAATTACCTTCCTTTGAGTTGTTGACCAGGGTGGTCCAAGAGACTCCCAAATTACTGACTATTGATACAGCCCTGAAGGCCTTCCAGAATTTGAAGGTAAGACTCTACTGCTGAAGGCAAAATATACTTTGGACACAGGATTTGGAGCAATAGAGCTTCAACTGACCTGAAACTACTTACCCTGAAGACAAGCCATCATAATTTCAGAGAGCACTGTGAAGGTGCCAAGGGAAAACATCAATGGATCATCCAACATCAACTTTGAGACTAAATATCCACATCAATGGCCAGCACAGCTTATGTCATTGGTGCAGTAGTGACACTTTTATCTTGGGGGCAATCAACAGCTACCTATTTTGACTAAATGCCCACTCAAAAGGAGGAAACTCTGTGTGTTACTGTAAACATATCCTAAAACACATGGCTGGAGTTGCCATAGGTCTTGGAGAAAATCCCAAGACTGTCCATTGCAGAATAATGTGATTTCTTATCATGTGCAAAATGCATATCCTTATATCTACAGACAAATATCCCAGTCGCCTCTCATCAAATAATCACATTTTCAACTAGTCAGAGACTATTACCAAGTACCACAACTGGTCACCCATGGACAATGTCTATGAATTGCCTAGGCCTAACTAGCACATCTACAATGTAACCTCTATACCTAAGGCTCATGGAACATAGAAGAAGGGTCAAGAAGAGGACACTAATGAAGATCTCAGTTCTCACTAATAAAGCTCCCTGATGCAGCAGCAGTCCAGGAACACAAAAGGTCACAAATGGCCAAAGTGTCGCCATCAAGAGTCTGCTGAATGATGGTCCTTGGACAGGATCCCTTTATTAGACTTTACCCATCCAAGGCTCAGGGACCATTGTGGAAGAGGGGGCAAAGATTGTAAGAGCCAGGGAGGAGGTGCATGACCATATGGAAACAGAGTCCTACAAGGTCCTGGGAACTTGCTCATATGATTTTATGGCAATTGTGTCAGCATACACAAGTCATATGTGCATTCAGGCGCACAATAACCCAGCACAGAATTGGGGAAATGAACAGCAGACCACAATGTTATCGGAAGGAATGTTGGCAACTGAAAAAAAATATATTAAAAAAAGAAGGGTTTCATCAGAAGAGGAAGGGGGCATGAGAGATGGTGATGGGGAGTAAAAACAACTAAAATTTGTTATATAGCTCTGTATGTATGAATCTGTCAAAAATGAAAACCAAAACCAAAAGTACTCCTATTTCTGACAGGCTACTAACAGTAAATTCATATGTTTCTTTATAAGGAGTTTTAGATGTTGACACTTTCCATATTATTATGGAATACTTGTTATAGATATAAACATGATTCTTTCTATAGTACATTTCATTTAGTATAATTATGCAAAATTTAAAAAGCATTGGCCTGTTCCTTAATGCTAATCTTTGATTATGGTATTATGCATAGATTCTCTAAATTTATAGCATTTATCTTCTATTAAGTATTAAACTAATCTATCAAAAATCTTTTTAACATATCCTTTTCACAATTTAAAAATATTTTTATTGATCTTTTGTACATTTAATATAACAGTTCTTAATCAATTAAGATGCCTGTCCCCCATCCATGTCCCCACATTGCCCACAACACTGGGCCTCACATACTCTGCCATACATGTTAAGTCCCATTCAGTCAAGCATTTTACCTGAATGTCCTTTGGTGAACGTTCATCCACAGGAGGCTATATTTTGTTTAACACTTTAGATGATTTTATATATATATA
>NW_008343216.1:1765374-1774853 GCF_000622305.1 Nannospalax galili | reverse complement strand
GATTTTAAGTCACTTGTGACCCTAACCTTTTTTCATATAATTCTGTGTGAATTAAAAGAAATTAGGACTTACAAAGTCTCTTTTTATGTGTTTCAGTTTTGAATAAAGTATGATTCACTTTTTTTTTTTGCATTGATGCTTTTTAAGCTTACTCTGTAATGTTTCTTCAAAAGAAAATATTCCTTGGTGATTCCTCTAGCAAACAGGTGGTGTTGCTTCTCCAGTGTCAAGGTGATAGCCACCCAATCACAATCAATTCTCACGTTGCATGCAGTGGAAAAATAACAACTGTAGAGTAAGTCAAACAATCTTGATAACATGAAGCCGGTGCTCATATTAGCATTTCTAAAGCAGAGAAATCCATTTACAGAAACTTGATTTACAGTAATTTTAACCTGATTTATCCTTCATTATAAGTAAGTGCACTACCCAAGAGATATGTGAATCATGATGTTTATTGAAATAAACATATTTAGAAGATTATGATCTTACAGAGAATCTGTTATTACTGTCCTTGAACAAGACTTTTTAGAAATCATTAGCTGCCTTGCTTTAAGTGTAGTGATATATATCTGTGAATAGCAGTATTTTCTTTCCACAGGTATAAAAGATTACACAATTCTGGCAGGAAATTAAATTTTTATTAGTAACATGGAATTAGGTTTTATATAATGCACCTAGAGTACATTTTAATAAAAATAATATATGTGTGTGCAAGCCCATGATAATGAACAAACATATAGCATTATATGTAATTTTATGCACATATGTATGCATGTATTACACATATAATTCTCTCTATATTTTACATATGTATGCATATTATGTAAATATATAACTGTTAATATATTTTTCTATTATATATAACAGCAAGTGAAAAGTTCACATATGTATAAACAATATTGGAAATATTTAGGCCATACATACATAGTTATATATTACTGCTCTTTGATGGGATGAAATATCATGTAATTTTAAATGAACAGTTCACTTTTATGTATAACAATAGAAAAATTATTAGCAGAACTTACTATTAATATTTAAAAACATTTTGTTTAATATTCATAAAAGCATATCATGTATTTGGATTAATCCACACCATCTCCTCCTGTTTGATTTTTCTCCTATGCACTCTACCACATTTATTTTACCCGAACCTCATGTGTTCACTTTATTTTTAAATAAAAATATTTAAGCATTTTGATCAATTCTGACCACTACTCTAAAGTAGGGTTCATATGCTAGGCACTGTGATTTTTTAATATGGCCTTCAGCTATACACACACACATATGTGTTGCATATCTATTTTTAAATGAGGGCTATTAAAAAATGCATTTCCTTTTGGTTTTTCATATTATGTAAGTTACTTCTTTATCCCTCATCTCTTTCTCTTTGCATAGCCATGCTTTCTCCATTCCCAGTTAGTGTAACTTAATACTCTCCATTTCCCCCTTGATAACGCCTGTCTTCTACTATCCACTCTTCTGAGCTCTTTCCTCCTCCATGTCCAACAGTTCCAGCCCAAAATGATACTTCTATTAAACAATCTCTACACCAAAGGCTATAGGAATATCTAAGAAGATACATAGAAAGATTATAAGAGCCAAAGGGGCAAGACACCTGCTGTTATTTAATGCATTCTAGACATGATAGCAAAGCTACACCCATGGACACTCCGCACGGTAACCTAACAAGATATAATGAGAAAACAAGTTGACATTCCAACTTGGATTTACATGGTCCCATCTCAAGATGAAGAGTTACAGGCAGTCAATGAATACTCAGAAAGGAAGAATCAGTTCTCTTCAGAGTCTAGCTTCCTGAGGTATGTAAGTGAGCAGCTGTAAACGCATGTACACATTAGCATCACTAAATGGACTTTCTCTCTCTCTCTCTCATATATATATATATGAGAGAGAGAGAGAGAGAGAGAGAGAGAGGACAAGAAATTTTGAGGGAGTGGGTGAGACATAGGATGAGTTAGAGGAGAACTGGGAGAGGTGGAAAAATACAAATACGATGCTTATGTATGAAATCCTCAAAAAATTTTAAAAAACTAAAAAAAATGAGTATAATAAATGCTGCCTTTATGTACATAGATATGAAGCCATGAACTGGAACATGGGTAGCCTCTCAGGGCCTGCATCCATGAAGGAAATTAACTCTCCCCACCCACATGTGGTGGGAATTCAAGCACCTCTCTCCTATGCATGGTGGAACTTTGCTTGGCTTCTTCAAGTGTAAATGTTGTGCATTCATATCTAGTCATTGTGAGTTCATGTGTGCAACTTTACTGTCATGTCCACCAAATACTATTTTGCTACAGACAGCTGCTGCCTCTGGATTAAACAATAGTTCTGTCCCTTCTTCCATGATGAACCCTAAACCTTTAGGGAAGAGGCTGTGATATAGATGTTCCATTTAGAACTGAACAATCTATAGTCTGTTATTCTCTGCACGTTAACCCATTGTGGGTCTCTGTATTAATCATGTTCTATACAAAAAGAAGCTTCTCCGATGAAGGTTGAGTGATGTACTAATCTATGTGTATAAAGATAAGAACTTTGAGGCAGTTTACTACTATGTCTATTTAGCAGAATAATACCAGGATCTCCTCTAGGGTCTATGACTAGCAAGCTATGTGTGTTTGACCCCATTAAAAGTACTAGGAATGTGTTGTATCTTGTGGAGTGGGCTTTAAATCCATTTAAAAAGTGGCTTGTAACACTTGTGCCCCTATTTTACCAGGGGAATAACTTATTGGGACAATTACTGTAGTTTGCTAGGTTCACAGCTGCATAAGAGTATTGATGCTTTATTTCCTTGTAAATATGGTTTAATAATTTTTATATGTTGAAATATAATAAACATTACATTCATGATTGTGTTTGCAATTTTACAAGACCTATATTTCCTTTCAACATTTTATAAACTCTTCCTTTTGAAAACAATATTTGGCCATTAAAATTAATTTTAATCTACTTGTGTTTTGTTCCAGTGCTTGCAAACTTTCTCTTGGTAACATTTGGGCTAGGTTTCATTAAGATAATTCCAAACAGTGATCAGAGATCTTCACTGTGAAGTTGAGAAAATGATATGGGAAAAGGAAATGCTAGAGACAGTGAGGAATATACAAATCCAGAGGGTCAGAATTCTAAGATATTGGTTCCCAGAGAACTGAAGGATGAAAGAAGTGTAGACAGATTAATGTGATTTGGGAAGGATTTATTTACACTTTGATTCGAGCATAACTTTCAGAAGAGCCAATTCTCATAAAAGTGTGAGAAAAATATAATTCTGTAAAGGAAAATTATTGTTTACATGTGATCTTGGCCTTAAAACTTTTTTTTTTTGCTCTAAGAGATTCATATATATAGTAAAAGGCTTAATACTCATTCATTGCTTTAATGGTCACTATCCAAATTTGTAAATGATATTAATGGTACTTATTCAAGTAGACCATGACTTACACAAATTTGACAAATGCACATACATTTACTCTACATTTTCATTTATAATGCTAAATATTGAGCATTTAATAATTTTTGCAGAAAACTCTTCTAGTGTGCACAACAACATAAATTTAAAATTCTGCAAACTAAAGATAATGTGAGATTTATCCTTTGGTGGTGGTGGATTTCTAGTCTTAAGAATTCTGAGCAGTGGATGAATGACAGATCAGTAAAGGATTCAGAGAAGAGACAGTGATGCAGAATGCCTTGGGGTGCTAAAGTCAGAGACACTTGAGATGTTTTTGTGGAATCCATTAACAGGGAAAATCAGCAAGAAAAAATCCTTATGTTCCAGGTAAGAGATTGAAAAAAGTGGACATGGGTCACAACTACACTAACACTCACTTTTGTAGATATAGTTTTGTGAATTTCTCTCACTCATCCTTGTGCATGTGTGTTGCTAGGGATGAGCTGAGGTTTAGGCAATCTGTGCATTCAGTCTTATGTATTATATCTATGATTTTTTCTAGGACATGACAATCTTTATAACTTTAATTATTTACCTTATGTATCTTTATCAGAAAAGGTTTGTCAGTGCCTGATATAGATAGTAATGTTTTAAAATATGTCACTAGCACATTAATGATAGTACTTTAATGCTCAAAAGTAAGAAAAAATATATCATTATTATTTTTTTTTGGTCTTTTTGAGACAGGGTCTCCCTGTAGCCCCAGCTGTCCTGGAACTCATTGTATAGACCAGGCTGGCCTTGAACACACAGAGATCTGCCTGCCTCTGCATCCCGAGTACTGGGATTAAAAGCGTGCATATCATTGTTATTTTAAGAACACTGAACTACAGTTATCCTATTTCCTTTAACTATCTAAAGGCAGAACATATGATTAGTAGTCCTAGTAAGGGTTTTGGAAAAAAAGATTTTCTTAACTATCTTTTCTTAAAATGTATTCCCTATATCCTAGATATGTGTATGCCTCCCCCATCATTCAGGAATTCATTCAAGCTTTATTTCTTAAACATAATTTTCCTTTCCTTTCCTTTTTTTGGGGGTGGTCTCCCATAGCCTACCTGGAACTCACTATGTAGAGCAGGCTGACCTTGATCTCACAGAGATCTATCTGTCTCTGCCTCCCAAATGCTGGGATTAAAGGTGTGTGGCACCATGCCGGTGTAAACATAATTTTTATTTTATCATGATAATAAGTATCAAATAGTTATTAGAGGTTGTTTCTGTCATTCTGAAATTTTTAGGATACTTTGGTAATTTCTTTGGAATTCCTCCCTGGCTTCTTAAATTTAGGCAGTCAATGATGCTTCAATTTTCACATGTGCCTTTAATAAAGGGAGAATTTATGTAACACAGGATGGGTTTGTGATTAACAGATTCACTTCAATTTGTCACACAAATTTTCATATTTATTTCAATGACTGAAAAATAAAAACATTTGAAAATCTTGTAAATCATTGTCATAGAGAGCTAGTTTAGCTTTTGGTTACTGCCAGGAGAGCAAGAAGACAGGGAGAGGCAGCATTGAGAGAAAATTGGGAACGTTTTGTGCATGTAAGCATTCACAGTTATAAATGGTCCACTTTGAACTGATTTATTTGTATCCTACAGGTTCTCCTAAATTGTGCTTACATTTTCAATTGATTCTTGAAATGTTTTAAACTTTCATGTATTTCTACAATGAACAATTGCTTACATAAGGTTATAAAAGCTTGGAGAATAAGAGTCTTCAGAGTGTGGGTTTTTGGATAAGACTCCTTTATTAAACTCCACCCACTGAGGGGTCAGGGACCACTGTGGAAGAGGGGGCAGAAAGACTGCAAGAACCAGGCAGGAAGCACATGAACACATGGAAGTAGAGTCCTACAGGTGCCACCACCTTGTTCAGATGAACCCACAGCAATGGTGTCAGCATGCACAAGAACCAAGCAAACTAAAGCAGACAAAATCCCTGCACAGAACTGTGGAAATGGACAGTGGTCCCCAATGTTAGTTGAACAATTATTGGATGCTGATTACCACTGGGTAAGGAAGCACTGATCTTCTTAAATGGAGGGACTCTATATAAGCTGACTAGACTTCATTGGATGACCTTTCATTGTGGGACATCTGGGAATGCTAACTTGACATGATAGGCCTTAACAAAAATGACAGAATGCATGAATTTCAGTGGGAGTGGTGGATATGGGAGGATGCCAATGGGGGCATGGGGTATGAAGATGATTAAGATGTTCTGTAGGAAATACACAGAAATTTAATAAAACATTTACAAAGCAAGAGAGGATATATTGTAGTCCCTTGCCCCCTAAATAGTAGCTCAACTCTTGATTCCATCCTGGAGGAAGAACTCTCAGAGGATTAAACCTAGGCTAGCCATACTCTTGTGATCTCCTTGGAGACCTCAAACTCCTGTTCAAAAAACACCCAGGAATACTTGCCTTTAATCCCAGTACTTTGGAGGCAAAAGCAGGTGAATCCCTGTGGCATCAAAGCCAGTCTGGTCTACGTAGGGAGTTCCAGATTGTCTGGGGCTACAAGGTGATCGTGTCTCAAAATAAAAATAAAAGCAAAACCAGAAAACAGCTGAGTGAGACTATTTCCTCTTACCTCTCTGCCCCCACTTTAACTATCTCTCTGTCAAAAGGAAACCCAGTTCCCTCAGATTATCTTTTCTCACAGTTCTCTTTATAGACTACCCCAGAAATTGAAATCAATGATTTATTGGAATTTATAACTGAATGAAGGTTATAGGGACACCTCCTAAACTTTATCCTTCATGAAATCTAATTCCTCATCTTTGTCTGATTTTAGCCCTCTCTGATTGCATGTATAACACCAAAAAGTATGGCTTTCCTTTTCTGCATAAGAATACATGGCTATTTTGGCCCCTCTGACAACATGGACAAATTCACAGTCTTTTGTAAATCAGTCTCATCTGGTCACATATGCAGTATTTAAAAACCAGACTAGGGGTATCAGCATCTTGGCCTGGCCCATACCTTTTATCACTTCCTGTTATATACCAGTTTCAACTGAAACATTCCCTCCCATAGGGAAGGTGTGTTAAATAACTAGAATGTCAACTTGACACAACTAGGTTGAGGAGGCCTCAGTTGGGGAATCAACTCCATTGGACTGGCCTGTGATCATGTCTGTGAGGGTATTTTCTTGATTGTTGAGTGATGTCGGTGGGCGGTGCCACTCCTGGACAGGTGGTCCTGAATTGTGTAAGAGGGCAGGCTGAGCAAGGGGTGGGGGGAGCAAGCCAGTAAGCAGCATTCATACATGGCCTGTGTTCCAGGTTCCTGCGTCCAGATCCCTTCCCCGAGTTCCTGCTTTTGGCTCTCTCATGAATTGTGACCTGAGAGATGTAAGCTAAATAAAGCCTTTCCTCCCAAAGTTGGTATTGGTCAGAGTGCTTTGTCACAGAAATTGAAACAAACTTGAACAGAAATGGAGACTCACAGAACTCAGAGGGTAAATAAAAAGGTAATATGTCTGGGAAAATGGAAACTTGGAAGATTTGTGGAGGCCCCTCTTTAGTTTCATATGAGTAAGCAACTGATGAGGGAGGAGGCTGTGACCAACCCAGCTGCAGAGAGGAAATGTTCTCAGACCTGTAGGCCTACCTGGTACTTGCTCAGAGAGCTCCAGGCTTGTTATTTTCAGGAGTCATCCCTGGTGTTAGTGTGGACTTTTCAATGATGCAGCTGCTTTTGAGTCATCTCTGTTCCTGTAAGTAACCCCTCACCCATACTCTTGTTAGTAACCCCAATAAAAACTCACAGGTTCACCAAGTTGGACTTTGGTGCAATAGTTAATCTATTGATAGTTCCCTACCTGGGGTGAGTAGATGCAGTGTGTTGTATCTCTCCTGGAGAAGTTTGCCACAAAATACCTCTTTAATAACATCCTGATTCTCGTATTCATAGGTCCCTTTCTAGCTCATCTGTTAACTGAGTTTATCCAGAAAATGGTGAAAAATATCACACATAGTTAACATTCCTGAAAAAAGAACCATTTACTGTAGGATCACCATCTGACCAATTGACACAGGATGAAGAGGGAGCGAGGCTTGACCTTACTCCCCATGACATACCTATTTCAGTATGAAATAGATGAAGTCAATGTCCATAAATCTCGAGTCCCACCTCCATTTAATCCTTATTCTTTGAAGTCATTTATTTATTTTTATATAAGCAAAGAATATGTTAGACCACACATGCTGCCCCTGTAGAGGTGATCAGCTCCACCTTATATCCTATCTAGTATCTTTAATAAAATGATAAATTCCTAGCATACCACAGCCCCAAGGTAGAGTGATAAAATAAGATTAGCTTCCTAAATTATTGTCTTATATCATATCTAGTACCTTCAGTGTTCTACTAAACTCAGAAACCCCTTGTATCCAAAGTCTATAAATGTAGGAAATCTTTATTTTCTGGGTTGGTGTTGGATTGGTACCATATCTCAATCAAATTACCTGACTGATTACCTGGAATAAAAGTGTGTTGTTCTTAGAATATGGCCCAGAAACTATGATTCATTTGGAAAAGTACTTTTTAAAAATATTTTATTATTTGTATTTCATGTGTGTATATGCGTCTGTTGCCTACATGTAGGTAATTGTACCTGAGTTGTGCAATGCCCACAGAGGACAGAAGAGGCTGTCGGATCCCGTAGAACTGGAGTTATGGACAGTTGTTAACTGCCATGTGGGTGCTGGGATTCGAACCTGGGTCTTCTGCAAGAACATTCAGTGCTCTTAACCTCTGAGCCATCTCTCCAGCCCCGTACTTTTTGTGCAAGCATAACAACGTGGGTTTGGATCATCAGCACCCATATAAGTACTTGGGTGCAAAGTCATGTGCATATAGTCTAATTCTGAAGTTTGTTGAAGTTTTAGTTTGGATGGCCTATTGAAGATGAGAGAAGTATATTGAAGTAACTATTATTATATCTGGAACTTTGTGACTTTTTTACCCCTTAGTATTTATTTAATTAAATTAATATTTCTTGCTCTGTATATTTGCTATTTTAATATTTTCTTAATGAATCGCTCACTTCAATATATAGAGGACTTCTTTATTGCTTCTGAACCATTTTGTTTGAATTTTGCTCTTTTAGATATCAGAATAGCTTTTCTAGATAATTTTTTATTTTCTTTTGCTCAGCAAACTTACACCTCTCAACTCTTGGTATGTGGTTATCTTTAGCAGTGATGTATATTTCTGGGGAAAATAAATAGATTTGTGTTTTAATTGAATGAGGTGGTCTTTTTTTTATTGGTGAGTAGAGGCCATTCCAATTAAGGTTGTTTTGGAAAGAGTTTTACTAATTCTTATACAATATTTTGATTTTTTTTTTGCTCTCTTTTCTTTCATCCCCACTAATATTAAGTGCTTACTAACTTACTGTGTTGGAAACAATAATCCATCTCCAGAACTCTTTTATCTTGCCAATCAAAATCTATGTATCTACTACTAAACTGGTAAAGGTAAGAGGCTTTACAGTGTTGGCTGAGCTTCTTTGATGCAGGACAAAGAAAAAATGAACAAATAACTTTTGTGTATTCACATGGAGTGATAATATTTCTAAGACATACTTCAGATAAGATTTTCAAAGAGTATTGTTATGTATGTGAGTTTTATTCTACATAATTTTTGGTAATATTGTTGATTTGTCTTTAGAAAATAAATATTATTCACTATATTTAAGGTTTGAAACTTGATACTATATGACAAATACAAACAATAAAATATTTCCTATAGTGACAAGCTTGTTGCGTCTATCAGATCTCACTCCAATTACTTTTTCATATGTGACAAAAACAGGTAACATGCATTATCCAATACACAATATATTTGTTTATAATAATGCACCTTTTCTTAATGGTGTATTTAATCACAAATGCCATTAAAAAGCTTTTGCTATTTTTTTTTGCTTTTAGCTTTTACATTTGCTATTTTTCATATAATAAAACTAGCCTGATAATTGTCAT
>NW_008343216.1:1739618-1765043 GCF_000622305.1 Nannospalax galili | reverse complement strand
TATATTTGTATTTATTTAAATGTTTGTTGATGTCTCAGAGATCTTTTAAAATAGTATTTCCATATATATTTCATGTTTAGTGGTTAACTTTTCATTATGAGCAATATCATTTTTATTACCTTTAATGGATTTACTTTCATTATGGACTTTTTATCTATTTATTGTTGGTGTGTATGTAATATTGTTTTTCAATGATGATTTATAAAATGGAACAAGCTGGAAAAACATTTACTAGAATATGATATATTTTGTGATTTTTCTTTTTCCTGATAGGATGTGGACATATATTTATGCATAACAGGTAGAGCACCAATGAAAGACCCAAGAAATGACTTTAAATGTTTAACTTGGTGAACCAATTAGCTTTGGGAGATTGCTTACAGAAGCATGGTGAAGACTTACTGAGGCATAAGTGATAACTGCATCACTGGACAGTCTCCATCAGTAGAGAAGATTTTCACAGTAGCTCTCTCACATTGGCTGCACCACTGGACATTGCACAACTTCACTAGCAGCTCTAGTGAAGAATTTCCTATCTCTTAGAGACTGTTTACAGTTTATACAACATTTTAGTGGGGGCCTGATGAATCTTATAACTGTCTGAATTTCCAGTTTCTCATAAGACTAATTAGCTTCTGAACATCTTAAGTTTCCTTTGCTTCCTGAGTCTTATGAGACTCCTTCATCGCTACAAGACAGAATATTTCAGTTTTGAGAAAAGAGCTTCATGACACTCCACCCCTTCATTTGATTTTTGAATTTTTTTGACACCTATGTTAGCACAAATAAAGTAGGAATGTATCCAGAGTGAATTAAGTGGTGACTACAAAAGAGAAGATGGATGCAAACCTGGGGATGTTTCAAGTAACGCGTTAGGAGAACATGGTAACTAATTGCATGGTTGAATGGCTGGATGAAGAGAGCATCACAGTCAACCTCAGAATTCCTAAGCAGACAATGGGAGAAGACAGAAAATTAAAGAAAAGAGGAGAGGCAATGTAAAGAGAAAGGAAAATAATGAAATATATACATGCACACACACAATATACATATAGATACACATTTATGTAATTTCCTAAATTTTTCTCATTTGCATTTTATATTCAAAAGCCCTGTCTTTCAGTAGGCCAGAAAACATTTGTGCATGTTTTCTCTGAATCACTCTCTATTCTCTCTCGAAAGGAGTGCTCAGCACTTACATAATTTATTAAAAATTGAATCCTCTTTTATTGCCAGAAATAAGAAAAATCTGAACTGCTTCGTAAAGCCACATATAAAGATTCCTATCAAGATTAAGTGTTTCAAATGAAACATTTATGTATATACATGACCTATAGAATCTAATTTGTGTCCTCAAATGTCCTTCATTGTAGTCTATCCACTGGAGCCTGGCTAATCTACCAAGAGTAACATCCTTGAAAGAGACTGATTCTTCCCCACCAGCAGACAGCAGTTGTCAAGTCGCAGGCTAGATGTGTTCTGTGATTTTTGACTCCTTAAGCTTAGCTGTGATTTCTGCTTGCTGTCACCATTGCTGTGAGTTCATAGGAACAGCTTCTAAGCTGCTGAAAAATTCTGCTTCTGTGTAGTCATCTAAACCTCTGGCTCTTACAAATTTTTTTGCCCCCTTTTACTGCAGTCTTAGGAGGGAGAAGTTTGGTATAAATGTCCTATTCAGGGATAAGCACTCCGCAACCTCTTGTTCTCTGTACATTGGCAAGTTGTGGGTTTCTGTGTTAATCAACATCTGCTGCACAGAGATGCATCAATCTATGGGTATACAGTACATCATTAGGAGTCAGTTTAATATGATAACTATTTAGTAGAAACCTAGCATTAGGCTCTCTTCCCATGCCCTATGACATGTCTAGCCTCAGGTTCCTATGCCCGATATGAGCTCCATCCTATGAAGCAGACTTTAATCCAATTTGAAAGTAGTTGTTTACTTCCATAATATTTGTGACACTGTTGTATTATTGCAGTTATTTTAGTTCATAGGATTTGCATTTGGGTAAGGTTGATGATGCTTTCTTTTCTTTCAGTAACATGCATAGCACCTTCTAGCACCTATGAACACTAGCCAGTTAAGATGAGGCTCTGAGGTCAGTTCCAGCTTAATTTCTCCTTGTTTGTTTTATATCTCTTGTGTGTAGTGTGTTCAGTAATAGGGTCTTACTGTGAAGTTCTGGTGGCTAATCAAGAGGGGGGCAATGGTCAGGATTGTTTGAGAGGCTATGGAATTCCTGGTCAACAGCTTTAAGAGAAAGAGTCTATTCCGGGCATTAGGATTTAATTCTGTTAGCCTATAATGTCTAGTATAGGAGAAGGCAATGCCCCCTCCCCATTATAAGGTAACTCCTTTTAATGTTTCTTTCCATAATGCATGTGTATATACTTTAAGAAATTTCTACACCAGTAGCTTTATCTAAAGCCCTTTAGTTTTGCTTATCCCTCCTCACACTCTGTCTTCTGCCCTACCCTCCTTTTCCCTACCCCATTTGTCCCTTCCTACTTTATTAGTTCCCTTTCCCCCTTCATCTCTTTGTATATCTACTATCCCCCCCCAGAAAGTCCCCTCCACATCCATAGAAATTTGTTAGTTTTTTGATTTCTCTGGATTAGATGTCCAATAACTGATGAATGAATAAAGAGTATGTGGTGCATATATAAAATGAAATATTATTCAGCTCTTAAAGAAAATGAAATTATGAAATTCACAGGTAAATGCATGAAACTGGAAATAATCATCCTGAGTGAGGAAACTCAGACCCAGAAACAAAAATCTCACATGTTCTTTCTCATAGCAGGAAACCAGCTTTGAAACATTTTTCGTTTTAAAGTTATTCTATGAAATATATTTTAGTTCACACTTCTGATTTGTTTCTTAGTTTCATTTTCACTTAAATATTGTATTGTTTCATTTTTAAGTGAAGATGGATTTTTTAAGATTTTTTTTCTGGAAAATATTTTTATTCA
Organism: Nannospalax galili; assembly: GCF_000622305.1. Taxonomy (NCBI): domain Eukaryota; kingdom Metazoa; phylum Chordata; class Mammalia; order Rodentia; family Spalacidae; genus Nannospalax; species Nannospalax galili. The sequence continues at coordinate 1,762,067 of NW_008343216.1, read as the reverse complement.
TTTTGTTTCTTTATCTCTTTTTGTTGGTATAGTCTTGATTTTACTACACTATATGTACAATGAAGAATTTGGTTTTGACAAAGAGAAGGTCTCAGAATTGGGGAGGTAATTTCTAATCTTTGAAATGTCATGCCTATTAGAACCATCTTTCCTTATGTCTGGAGACCGTGGGTCAAAATACCTCACTGAACAATGCATGGAAAGAGAGCTAAACCATATACATATATTCTTCGGGTAAGAAGACTAATAAGTGTGGTACAGTGCAGAGACTTTGAGCTATGTGTTGTTAGCTTAACTTTTGACCAGTATTATCCTTATGGGCTGTCAATCATTCACCCACTCAATTATGTATAAGTGATAAAGCCTCAGTCAAAACTATGAACACCTCTTTAATGAATCCCCTTGATTGCCATTCTTGATACATTGTGACATATAAATTCTAGGAGACTCATGTGTCCTCACTTTGAATGAAGAAAATTAAAGCTATTTGATATTCATTTCATTCTACCCCATGTACTTCCTCCCTTGAGTCATGTTAAATTGTACCCTTGTCATGTAATTAACTGTAACTGTAATTATAATAGCTTTAAGTGAATTCTGTGATTTCTTTCAGAGATTTACTGAGCTTTCATTTCATGCAAGATCTCTTGAAATTTTGGTGAATGTTTAAGTGGAGGAAGTGAAGGGAAATGTGCCTCCAACTTCATAATTAGCATAAACTCTGCAATAACTCTTTATATGCTCAAACCTAATATATTTTTGTAGTCACCTGAGCAAAACACAAATCCAATTCCAGAATTTTTCAGCAGAAACAGCTTATGTCGTTTTCTTTTCCATTTTTAGTTAGTATCCTTATTTATAGTTCAGAGAAATTATTCTTTGACAATCTCAAGAAAGCCACTTTGGAGAGATATATTTCTTCAAACTATGGAGGGGAGAGAGAGAGAGAGAGAGAGAGAGAGAGAGAGAGAGAGAGAGAGAGAATATGAAACTTCCTAAGTATGGGAAATATCCAGCTATGACTTCATGACTTCAGTTAATAAAAGCACAATGTGACTTTGGGAATCCATCCTTTCAGTGCTGTAGTACCTTGAGATTCTCTAGAGAGTGGGTATATAGGCTTAGATTTATTTAGGCAACTGTACCAGTACTGAAAACATCATTGCAAAGAGGTCACAGTTTCAGGTACCTAAGCTTATAGATCTGACTAAAAATAGTTGGTTTAAAGTTTGAGATTCTAAGTGACAAAAATGACATCAAATTGATTTTTCATTCCTGTTGGGTTTTAGTACCCTTGCTTATGAACCCCAATAGTTGTTCATGAGTTGGCATGTAAGAATAGTCACAGATTTTTATTTTTTCTTGTAAAATAGGTGGGGTGAACTCAGGTCCTCAGTGATAAGCTTCATGTGACAAGGAGTAAGAGATACAGTACAGGAGTCAACAGACCTAAGCTCTGGTCATGGCCTCATTGAAAGTTTCCTTAATGTCCTTGACAAAATTGCTAGCATGATTATAGCTATGTTTTTTACTCATTTGTAAAAGAAAAATCCACAATGTGTAGTAAAGATGAAGTGAGATGATATATGTTGTAATATTTTGAAAAATGTAGTGTTATTGTATGGATGACAGGAGCTATTATTTGTTCACACATGAAAAGAATAATTTTGGAACTTGGAAGTTATACAATGAAAATTACATTTTCAGAGGATGGATTTGGCACCTATGTTAGCTCAAATAAAGTAGGAATCTATCCATAGTGAATTAAGTGGTGAGTACAAAAAATAAGATGGATGCAAACTTGGGGATATTTCAAGTAATGCATTAGGGAGAACATGGTAACTAAGTGAATCGTTGAATGGCTGGATGAAGACAGCATCTCAGCCAACCTCAGAATTCCTAAGAAGATGATGAGAGAGGACAGAAAATTAAACAAAAGAGGAGAAGCAATGTAAAGAGAAAGGAAAATAATGAAATATATGCATGCACACATGCACCCACACATATACGTACATTTATGTAATTTCCTAAAATATTCTCATTTTGATTTTATGTTCAATAGCACTGTTTTTCAGTAGACTGGATTTGTGCATGTTTTCTCTGAGTCTCTTTCTATTCTCTCTCTGAAGGAGTGCTCAATACTTACATAATTTATTAAGAACTGAATCCTCTTTCACTGCCAGAAATAAGAAAAATCTGAACTGCTTTAAAAAGCCACATTTAAAGATGCCTATCAAGATGAAATGTTTCAAATGAAAGGAGTGCTTTCATAAATCTTAACAAAGGCAAGCTCGATAAGCATGGCATACAAGTGCCTGTCCCGAGCTTTCTTTTCCATTTTGGAAGGACTACATAAAAATACTTAAAATTATGAATTATTTCTTTTAAGAAATCAGTCCACAGAAAAGATTTTTAGAAGTAAGAACTCTGATATTATATATAAAAATATTATTAGGGACACTTATTTTTAAATACAGTGATTCTTCTTTGAATTGTTTGCTATTTCCATTGTTGAGTAGAATCTGTAGACAAAAAAAAGTTTGTGATTGGGCCTTCTTAGAATGCATTGACAGTGTGGTCCCTATTATTGTAAAGTGGTCATCTTGAAATCTACAGGCCCTGTTATGCTAATGGAGTGATGAATTATATCTTGAATAATAAGCTCTTTTACATCAAGAGGAATGTTATATCTTTTGTCTTCAAAGTACTACTAGTGGAGTATAATGACGCAGCAAGGTTTGAAAAATGTGTGTGTAAGAAAGCTGGAAAACTAGCTTTTTTTTTCTTTATTTAATTGCATTCGTTATAAACAATATTTTCCTTAGTCTTCTCACAAAGGTCCATCCCACTCTTTCTCAAATGGGGACATCATACTCAACAGCAACTGAGTCTTAACTTTCATAAGTAAAAATTAGAGTAAAAAGTGAAGGGTACTCCGTGAGCCTTGGCCCTTTCCTGCTGAGGCTGCATGAAAGCACCTTCCTAGCCTGGGTGAATTACCTAAATTGTGCAGTGCCCATTCCCCTGCTTGGGAACCATCTCTAGTCCCACTCTTTAAGAGCTCTGGCATTCTCCACCAAACCATTCTGTTCCCCATTGACTCTGCTCGACGCTGTCCAGCCAAGGCTGCCCAAGAGTGCCTGTGTAGTTGGAAGAGAGCCAGATCCAGTCTCGCAGAGTTACCATGCAGGGTTACCATTTCCCTATTTTGGCCCATTGCTTTGCTCCAGGGCTCACTCCTTCTTTGCTTACTAGATAGAACCTACCCAGATACCTGTCACCTTGACTTGGTTCTGGGCTGCCTTGCCAGCCTGGAGTTCTCCTGACTTACCCACCTGTATCCACCTGGTACCTCCAATTTAAAAAAAAAATCAAAAGAGAGAATGTGAAGCACAGAACAACTAACTATTCGTACTGGATCAGAAAGCAACTAAGCTATATCAAGAAAGCGAGGCTTAAATTTCATGCCAGAAACACATGCCTAGACCACAATGAAAACTAAAAATAGTGTTGCCTCAAAACTCCACCAGTCCTAAAGAAGTGTTCTAAAATGAGAACTACCTAGAGGAACCCCAGGACACAGAATTTAAAAGAAAAATCATAAGCATGATCAAAGAATTCAGTGAGTCTAAAGAGCACACAAATAACTGACTGAACTCAAAATAGATTTGAATAAACTCATGAATCAAGCTCAAAAAAATACAAATACACAAATGAATGAAAAGACAAAGACAGTTCAGGATTTGAAAATTATTCAAGAAAGAGACAGAAATATTGAAGAAAATGAAGACTGAAATGAAGATGGAATTGAAAACTCAACAAGCAAATTTGAAATGACAGTAACAAGCCTCACCAATAGAGTGAATGAATGAGAAACAATATCAATTCTGTATGATAAAATTGAAGAATTGAACTGCTCAAGCAAATAATATGGAAAAATGTAAACACACTGAAATAGAATATGCATAAATGTGAGACACCATGAAAAGATAAAATCTACTTACCATAGGCAAAGAGGAAGTAGAAGAATCTCAGGTTAATGGCACTGACAGCTCTTCAACTGGATTACAGAAGAAAAAAATCCCTAAATTAAGGAAAAACATACCCATACATATACAAGAAGCACACAAAATACCAATTGCACAGGACGAAACCAGAAACTCCCATGGTACATCCTAGAAAATAATGCTATATGTACAGAACAAAGAGAGAATACTGAAACTTGCATGAGAAAAACAAGTTATATTTAAAGGAATTACCATTAGAATTACATCTGACTTTTAAGAGCATACTATAAAAGCCTGTTCAAAATCTTCCAAGTTCAAATTGACTAAAGATTACAATCAAGAATACTTTTCTCAGAAAAACTGTCTATCATAGTGGAACAGGAAAGAAAAATCTTCCATGACTCATATAGGCTGAAAGAATTCATGTCTGCAAAACTAGCCCTATAGAGAATACTCAAAACAATACAAAGGACTGAAGAAAGGAATGGCCACACACCAAAAGGCTACAAAAGGAAGGTATGATTTGGAAACCCAAACTAGGTCCAAGAACCTAAACATGAATTAAAGTGATAATAACACATACAACTCTTTCAATAACTTAAAATATCAATGCTCTCAACTTCTCAGTCAGATGACACAGACTAGTTCAATGGATTAAGAAATATAGTCCATCTTTTCATTGTCTGCAATAAACTCATCTCACCTTCAAGAATAGGCACTACCTTAACCTGAAAGCATGGAACAAATATTCCAAATAAATGGCATCATGAAACAAGCAGAATGCCACCTCATTTTGACCGAGGGAACAACTGACTAAGAAGATATTGTAATTATGATATATATACATATATATGTATTTATGTATATATATATATATCAAACTACAGTCCACCCATTTTCATAAAAAGAGTACTATAGGCACAAATTAACCCCAATTCAGAAATATTAAGTGAATTCAACATCCCACCAATAGGACAAAGAATAAACAGAGAGACATCAGAATTAAATGATATCACACATAAAAAGGACCTAGCAGACAGCTACAGAATATTTCACACAAGCACCAAAGAATACACATTGTACTCAAAAAGCCATGGATGTTTTTCTAAAATTCACCATATACTGGGGCACAAAATAAGCCTCAACAAAGATAAAAATTGAAATACTTCCATGTATTCTATCAGATCACTGCACAATAAAGCTTAAATCAACAGCAAAAGCATCTCTAGTGACTACAAAATCTCATGGAGATTAAACAGCACAGTCCTGAATAATGGATTGGTCAAAGAAATACAAATATTCATGGAGCTAAATGAAAATGGTAAAACAACACACACACACACACACACACACACACACACCCCTCTAGAACATATTAAAAGCAATCATAAGATGGAAGTTTATAGCTCTAAGCACCTACATTAAAGAATCAGTATCAATTGAAAGCTTTCTTTATTTTTAAATCTTTTTGAGGCAAGATAGTGTACAATGCTTATCAAAAAAACTTCTTTTTGAAAGAGATGGAGATTGCTGCAGAATTCCACAACTGGTCAGACACAGAATATACATTTGAAAGATGCCAGGTAGTAGATGACACACCTATAGTTCAACACCTAAGGCTCATAGAACAGCAGATCGGGGGTAGAGAGAAAACTAATGCATCCTTCAACTCTCACCAATAAAACTTCCTTATACAACAGAGTGTGATGCACACAGAAGGCCACAACTGACCAAGTTTTAAAGAATAAGAGACTGTAGAGCATGTATCCTTGGATGGAACTTCCATACTCAACCTCACCCAGCAACCACTGCAGAAGAGGGGGTGGAAAGATTATAAGAACCAGGGTGGTTCATGAACATGGGGAAGCAGAGGCCTCCAGGCCACTGGAAACTTGCACATGTGAACTTGTGGCAATGGTGGCATTGAGCACAGAACCCATGCCAACTCAATTATATAAGGGCCCTGAGAGGAGGAGAGAAACAGGTGATGGGCCAGTCCTATACTGAGAAGCATTGGATGCTGGTTGCTACTGGGTGAAGGAGAGTATGCCTTACATATGATCTCTAGATGGAGTGACTAGACTCCAGTGGATAAATTTACACTGAAGGACATCTAGGTACAAATGCTTGACTGGATAGGACTTAACCTGTGATGGAATACATGAAGTTCAGTGGGGGGATGGGATGGCATGTATTGGGGAGGGGATCTAAATTTAATTAAGAACTATTACATGAAATTACAAAACCTCAATCAAAATTTTAAAAAGAATAAAACACTGGATTCACTTGGAAAACAATATCAGAAAGAACACAAACCATATAATGATATAACTCAAGACTCTGTAAAGGCAAGAACTAACCAAACTCAAACCCAGTAGAAGAGAAGAAATAATGAAAATAAAAGTAGAAATGAATGAAATAGAAACAAAGATACCAATACAAATAATCAATGAATCTAAGATCTGATTCTTTGAATAGATAAACAATACAGACAGGCCCATAGCACATTTAACCAAAAGAATAAAAGAACAAATCCAAATAAACAAAATTATAAACAAAATGGGAAACATCACAACAGACAACAAAAAGATACAGAATGTTATATTTAAAGAATTATACTCTATTAAATTTGAAAACCTAAAAGATATTTCCAAATTTCTAAATTTACAGAAAACACCAAAGTCAAACTAGAAGAGATCAAAAGCTTAATCATACATATAACAAACACAGAAATTGAAAGAGTAATACAAAGACTACCAACTAAGAAAAGCCCAAGCCCAATGGATTCACATCAAAATTATACCAGATCTTCAGAGAAGATCTACAACCAATACTACTTAAATTATTCAATCAGAAAAATGAGAACACTCAAAGTCCTTCTAAGACTCCAGTATTACTGCAATACCAAAACCAGGCAAAGCCACAACAACAAAAAGGAAAACTATAGGCCAATATCCCTAATGAACATAAATGCAAATTTCTCAAAAAAAATACAAATCACATAAAGACACACATCAAAAAGATCATTCATCAGGACCAAATAGGCTTTATACCAAAGATGCTGAGATGGTTTAATATGCCTAAATCAATAAACATAACAAGCCACATTAATGAATTTAAGACAAAAATAACATGATCATCTCAATAGACAGAGAAAAGGCCTTTGACAAAATCCAACAGACACTGATGATAAAAGTCCTAGGGGGGAATTGGACTGGTGGGAACATACCTCAATATAATGAAAGACATGTACAACAAACCCACAGTCAACGTAATTTCAAATGAAGAAAAACTTGAAGCATTCCCATTAAAATTGGGAACCAGACAAATTTGCTTGTCATCCCCAATTGTTTTCAATATTGTTCTTGAAACTCTTAGCTAGAGCAATAAGAGAAAGAAATTAAATGCATACTAATTGGAGAAGTCAAATTATCCTTATTTGCAGATGATACAGTATTATTCATAAGAGATCCCACAAATTCCACCAGAAAGCTTCTAGAAACGATCAGCACTTCCAGCAAAGTGACAGGTAACAAAATCAATGTACTTTATTCTAAATATGCATCCTCATATTTACAGACAAGTGTACCTTTTACCCCTCATCAAAGAAACTTCTTTTTGGAAAAAATGCAGACTATTACAGGGATCCAGACCTGGTGACACACAGAGAACAAGTTTTTGTGAGTTGCTGAACAATGAGTAACACATGTTCAACGCAACCTCTTCACATAGAATGAAAGCATCTCTCACAACTGGCCAAAGCAGTTTCCTTATGCAACGTATTGTGATTAACACAGGCATTGAAGTTTGGCCAATACACAGAGGTCCTAGAGTGCTTATCCCTGAATAGGACATCTATTTCAAACATCTGACTCCCATGCCTCAGGGATCATTGAAGAAGAGGAGACAAAAAGATTGTATGATACAGAGGGGGTGGATGACCACAAGATAAGAGTCTTCAAGACAGCTGTTGAATTACTTGTATGAACTCTCAGCAATAATGAAAGCATGCACAAGCCCTATGCAAGCTCAAATCAGACAAAATCCCAGCTTAGACATGGGAAAGTGGGTAAAAATGATTGTCTTAAGGAATTTTTGGTGATTGATAACTGATGAGAGGGGAAACAGTGTCTTACATGGATGGGACTCTTGGTGGGCCCAGTAGATGGACTCTCAGTGAAGGACATATTTTGGTCACAAGTTATAATCTATCTATAGGCTGTAATTATATATATATATATATATGGGTACATTAAATTAGGCAGGGGGCAGTGGGGGGAGGCATGAACAGAGGAGGGGAATCTAAGTATCATCAAACTATATTGTACGAAAATCACAAAATTTTATTTACAAAATATATACTTTGAAAAAAACAAAAAGAAGACTACACAAATTTATTTAGTTGTTTATTTTTTATTTTTATTTTATGTGTATGACTGTATTGCCTGCATGAGTGTTTGTGCACCCATGACATGCAATGCCTGTGGAGAGGGTGTTGGATGCCCTGGAATTGGAGTTAGGATGGTTGTTAACTGCCATGTGGCTGCTGGGAATCAAACCCAGGTCCTTTGTAAGGGCAGTCAGTGCTCTTAACCACTAAGCCAACTCTCCAGCCCTGGTTACACAAATTTACACCATATATTTTCTTACTGCATTTGAAACAGAATGGTTTAACAGTATATTTAGTAAATAGTAAGCATGACTTTCATTTTTATTTTGATTAATCTGTATATCATTCATACATGTTTGTAACATTCCATGTGCACATGCATGTCTGAACACCAACACTGTGATGGAACTGCATCTGAGCCTGTGGGCTTTACCACATCTTCTTCTTGCACCTCTTGTGAAACAGTACTTAGAGCACATGGCCATTCACTAAACCAGTTCCCTTCCTTTCAGCCTCTGACTGCTTCACTTGGCTTTTTTATAGACTGCTTTATCTTCCGTCTGAGATTTCCTGGAATGGGTTCTTCCTCTGCTGTCTCCTTTTTGGCCTCACCCATTCTATTATCTTTAGTAATTATTTAGGCAAAGTCAGTTCTGCCCATCTCTCCATCTACCCTGAGGCTGTGCATTGTATCTTCAACTACTTGTTAAACAGAATGACTGGACAAACACTGACTAGATCATCTTGCGTTCCTAGTCTTTCTAGCAGTGGAACCATCATATTCAATTAATTAGCCTTCTCTCCTCCATACTATCTCCCCAGATGAATCTTCACTCCCATCAAGTTTTTCATATTGTCAATTCTTAATTGCACTTTTCTTATTGTCTCTGCTTTTACCCTAATTGAGGCTCTCTATATAATTTGTGAATATTTGTTCATCCTCAAGTTTTTCATTATGGCTCTATAAAAACAGAAAGATGAAGCTGTAAAGTTTATCAACATTTATTGTATATTCCAGAAGGCTGGAAAATATATCGAACAAACTGATTATTAAGGTAGTACTCTTCACCTCTTAAGTGAAGGAAATTTTTTCAACAGCTTTGTACATAAGGGCCATTTTTAACTATTTTGTGTGTGCTTTCTCTTCATTCCATTTGGCCATAGTTTTTCAACTTAGCTTCAATATTTTGCTAGATTTCTAACCCCCCTATACTTCACAGTTATTATTTCTACTTGTATACAGTGAACATCATTTAAAAATGTTTTTGTAGGTAGACAAGATACTCAGCAGTTAAAGGGTGCTTCCTGCCAAATTGGGAACCCACATGGTGAAAGGAAGAAATTGACTCTCAAAAATTGTCCCAACATACACCGTGATACATGTACAATGCTCTCTGTCTCTCTCCCACACAAATACATAAAGGAAAACACATTTTTTAAGTTTTTGTTTTTTGCCTTTTGCTTTCATTCTTTTCTTTTTGTTATGTAGGCCTTTAGACAGTGTAATGGAAGCAAGCCTTATGGAAATGAGTCCCCATTCAAGTTTATAGAGGAAATTCACCATATTTTTATTTTTGCCTTTTGCTTTCATTCTTTTCTTTTTGTTATGTAGGCCTTTAGACAATGTAATGGAAGCAAGCCCTCTTTTATAATATGTGTTATGGAAATGAGTCCCCATTCAAGTTTATAGAGGAAATTTACCATATTTTTAATTTTTCGTAGGTTTATCTTTTTATATTTAATTTGTATCCTATTTTAGTATATCTTATAAGCTGGGGTCATAGATAATTTTTTTATCTGTAAGCTTCCCTCCTAGTTTTTCAAATCTTTACTTAAAAAAGAAAGTAAACTATATCCTGTACTTCCAATGTGTGCCTTATTCTAAGCTGTTAAGGGTGTTCACTTAACTCTCTTTATTAGAGTGTAGTATTTTAATTGCACTGGAATCCAGCTTTGTGTCCACTATAGGACTTTCTAAGCAGATCCAGGACTCTGTTTATCTCAGTACACATTAGTTGCAATCAGTTCTACATGAGCCTGATTTTTAAAAATAATGACTATGTATACATAAAATATATACAAGTACAGTACTGTCAAAATGGCTGCACCTGTTTCTAATTAAGAAAGAGAGCTTTTTTTTTTTATCAATGAAAAACTTCCCAGTCTGCAGCAGTTGTGAAAACCCTCCCCTCCTTGCCGTCATCTGCTCCTTCCTGCCTCCAGTCTTCTAACACACATTTTATATTTTGATTGAATTTCATAGCTTGCTGGGAGTCAGACACCTTTTCCAGTCAGGCTCTCAGCAAGGAGAATGACAGGCTTTGATATAATACTAAATGTGTTTTGCTGAGGCTGTCGCCTGGCTATAGGACATTTATAGTTGAATGACAGCAAGGCAGAACATTACTTACAGGATAGGTATAATTTTGCCAGCTGTTACCTAGCCATCAGTTAAAGAAGTAAAAATATCTTAAGGAAAGTTAACTACAATTTCTTTGAGATAATTTGAAAATAAAAATAAAGACTTTTTAAGTGAGTATTATAATAATTTTTCTCTCATTTTTTTCCATTTGATCTCCCTCTGAAAGTTAGATGACAATTTTTCATCTCAACTACATCATTGACTGGGTAATAATATTAAGGCATTTGTAACAATATTATGATTTAAGGTTAACAATTATAGGCCTTTTAAATATAAAAAAAGGATAAATCCTATTTTTCTTTTCTTTTCATTTATCTACTCACATGTATTATGATAACCAAGTTTTAGAGGTAGTATGCTAGAAGAATTAAAGTCAACTTTATGCTTGTCTCTCACTTTCAGTAATGCATATTTGATCTCCTTACAGAATAAACAGATATATGAAAAATTCCTAAAAGTAAAAGACAGCCTAGAATAAGGCACATATTGGAAGTGCAGGACATAGGTGCAGAACGATCTCCAATAAGGGTTATGCTTCCTCGAGCAAGGGAAGCTGGGGGAAGCAATCACATAAGGCACTGGAGAAATAATGGGGCAACCTAATGAAGCATTTGTTCACTTTGTCCAAATGTTGATGCATTTTTCAATCTATGCTTTTCAGGAATGGTGCAATGTATTGAGTGTGAGTTTCTTTTCAGCCTATGTAGACTTTTCTCATTACAGTGCTGAGCTCTCATATCATGAAGCGGTACTCCTCTGTGATTGATTTGGATACATGTGTCTTAGGTGCAACTTAAGAAAAGCATATTTTCTACTTTTCAAAAAACTATTTTATTGAGCTTTTGTACAATTCATACAAGAGTTATTAATCAAATTTAGACCTGCTCCTCAATCCATACCCACTTCACTAGCCCGCATATATTCTGTCATACATGTTAAGTCCTATCTAGTCAAGAATTTGCACCCCAGTATCCTTTGGTGCAAATTCTTCCACTGGAGTCTAACCAGCCTATCTAGGGATCCTTGGTAAGGCCTACTCTCCCTTACCCAGTAGTAATCAGTCTCCAGTAGCTCCCATATTACAGCTAACCCACTACCCATGTCCCTCGTTCCACTCTGGGCCCTTGTCTGACTGAGTTGGTATGGGTCCTGTGCTTGATGCCACCATTACCACAAGTTCAGATGTACGGAACTTCTATACTGAAGACTCATGGAATACAGCAGAATGAGGGGTAGAGAGAAAGCTATCTTCTACCTTTTATTTATCATCTTATATCTCCTTGCAGGATTGGAATGACTTGCAATCTTAATGCTTGAGATACTATATTCTTATGATTATACATTTACACATTAATAACATGATCTAAAAAGAACCAGGATGACTAAGTATCTGTCATCTTAAATGTATTTATTTACAGGATGTATTGTTAAAAATTTAAAGAACTTAAACCATGGATATTCTTCTCTAAAAGTTTGCTCAATATTCTATTCCATTTTTGAGTAGGGCTAAAAATGTTCACAAAATTACCCCTGGCCCATAATAACAGCAAACACTTATATAGTGCTTCACATTTGGCAGACATTTTCCCATCCCTTATTTAATCATTAAACAACCCACTTCACAATGAGGAAACTTGCCCTTACAGACATTAACTCACCAAGACCAGTCAGGTAGCAAATGGCTTATCTGGTTGGACTTCAGCCTCTCTTCCCCTAGAACTTGTGCCCCTGAACACATGGAAACTTCAATGTAGTTTAGGTATTCAACATCCTTTTTACTTATCATAAATCCAATGTTGGTGAAGCAACATGATAAATTCTGTTACTTTGAACATAAATTTCTTTTTGTAACCAGACACTTAAAAATGCAACTTTTCAATTTTGGACTTTGTAGATATTAATATATTGACTCAAAACATACTATCCTATTTAGTTTAGTATTTGTATTTCCTCTTTTACTTAATTTCCAAAAAATTGAAAATTTGTCACATACTTTTTATTCCTTAATCTATAGCTTTAAAATAAGAAACAGAAAAAATAATATATCTCACGTAAACAAGAGAAAGTAAATTCAAAATTGTGTACTTAGTTAATCACTTAGTCAATAGCTAACAAACAAGGAGGCTATTTGAGACATACTCTTTTAAGATGTTTTAATGATTTTGGGAACAAATAGAGATAATAACAGGCCAAATAATTTCTCTGTGATCCATTTAATAGAAAATTTTGAGAAGCTCATTAAATCCTTGCAGAGTAACACAGTCATTTTTCCTCCACTGTTTATAAAAAGCCATCATTGTTTTTCCTCTCAGCAGAATATTATCTGTGCACTGGTCTTTGGTACAGTGTTAACAATAATCAGTTTACTTCATTAACAAACAAAACTCTCAACATTTCCCTGGAATAAAACGGAGAGAGTGAATAATCTCAACTTTTTACTAATTTTGAAATAAAGAGGCACTTAGTGACACATAAAATATCTCTCTGTCGACCCTACTGAGGAAGGAAAAAAGAAGATTTATTCTAAGTAATATTGAGGCCTGTATCACAGAAATATAAATAACATTCCATAGTAGAGGAATGTTAGAAGCTATTTTACCATTTTAGATTATATTTATCTATTCTAGTTATTTACAGTTTTTCTTTATATGTTGCGGAAGTGCTCACACTAACAAAGTAACAGATAAGAAAATTATCATATCTTCAACTAAGATTGGAGAAGAGACCAAAGATCTGGTCTCACTATACCAGGCAGTGTTTAGTTCTTTGAATATTCATCTAATTCTTACACTGAAGGCATGGGTGGGCTTATTGGAACTTATATGACACAGGTTGAGAAAAATCTTAAACGATGGAGAAGAATGCAGGCAACAAAGTCATTTTCTGTGGGGGCTTTTTCCAAACAGATGAAACATTACACAAAGAAAATTTTAAGTTTTTGTTACTTCATGTGTTGCTGTAATCTCTATGGAGGAAACTTAATCAGGAATGGAAATGTGTGGAAGAGAGCAAATAGTCTGTAGAGGGCATTTAGAAAGTGTTTGAGTGTCTTTGAATAAAGAAATATTTCATTAATGCATTTTAATTACTTTAAAAATTCATGTATTTAATAATTTCTATCTTTGTAATTGTATATTGAGAGAACAGCTCTCACAAAGCCTGAAGGAAAATGATTTAACCTAAAAAGGACAGGCAGCCCCATTCCTCTCTCCCTCACCCAACAATAATCAGTTGCCAATATTTCTTCAGCCAAGATTCGGGTCTGTTGCCTATTTCCTCAGTTCTATTCTAGGTTTTTGTCTGCTTGAGTTTGCATGGGACTTGTGTACGCTGACAACATTGCTGTAGATTCACATAAGCAGGGTCCCAGGAGCTTGTAGGAGTCTATTTCCATATGGTCATGTACCTCCTCTCTGGTTCTTAGTCTTTCTGCTCCTTCTTCTGCAACGCTCTCTGAGACCTGGGTGGGTGCAGTTTATATAGGAGTCCTGTCCAAGAACCAGCTTTCTGCAGACTCTTAATCTGTATGCTTTGGCCGTTTGTGTTCCTGGCTCTCTGTTACATGAGGGAGCTTCATTAATGAGAATTGAAAGATTCATTAGTGACTTCTTTAAGCCTCTTCCATGTTCTGTGAGCCTTAAGTATAGAGGTTGCATTGTAAATGTGTCACTTATGCCTGGGCAATACATAGACAATGTCTGTGTGTGACCGATTGTGGTACTTGGTAATAGTCTCCATCTGTTGCAAAAGAAGTTTCTTTGATGAGTGGTAACTGGGATATTTTTCTGTAAATATAAGGATACATATTTTTTACATAGTAAGAAATCACGTTAGTCTAGGGAATGAAAGAAAGAGCCTCTGGTTATATTCAGGCAGTGACAACTTCTTGTTTATCTCTTTTCAGCAAAGATCCCTGGCCATTAATCCTCTACAGTCACACATTGTTTGGACAAAGTATTTATCTTTGGTGTTGTTTTGTGGCAGGATTTCATATAGCCCAGGTTGGCCTCAAAATGGCTATGCATTAGACAATGGCTTTGAAATATTGATTCTCTTGCCTCCACATCACGGATGCTGGGATTAAAGGTATGTATTGCTATGTCCATATTTGCCTTTAATATTCCCTGTTCCAAATCTACCCCCATCATGATCTGGAGATTTGGATGGTGTATTGTGATATGGTCTATGATTGCGATTCTGATCCTTTTGTTTGTTTGTTTGGGTTTGGTTTTTTGTGGGGTGGTTGTTTGTTTGTTTTTAAGACAATATCTCATAGTATAGCCCTGACTGGCTGGGAACTTACTGTGTAGACCAGGCTGTCCTCAAATTCATAGAGATCCTCCTGCTTCTGCCTTCCAAATGCTGGGATTTAAGGCATGGGCCATCATGCCTCTGGTTGAGTTTTTCATTAACAGCGTTTCAGCAAAATCTGAAAAAGAGAAGATATAATTATTGCTTTCAAAACAAAGGGGCAGTAGTTATAGTATGTGGAATTTCTATTTCATGAGGATAAGTATTACTCTTCAGCTTCCATTCCCCAGTTTTAGATGCTTTGGCAAAAGCTTCAATTAATCATGATCTTTATATTGAGGCAGCAGAGGCAGATAGAAAATGAAAATGTGTTTCCCCAAAGCAGATAACCAAGAAGATAAATTTTCACAGACTTATCACTTGATTAAAGTTGTAGTTTACAATAACGTTTAGATTAAAAATGGAGACGTCAATGTGTGTACAATGTTAGTCTCTTCAAGCTCTTGTTTCTGATCTTAGCTCTCCTGATAAATGTACAAATGCTATATGATTTTCTAATACAAGCCACGATATCTTTGCAGAATTTCTTCTAACAGCAGGTGGAAGGATGGAGGTGAGGGGCGAACAGCAGGCATTTGGAAACAGGCCTTGCTAGCCAGCATTTTTGTTTTCTGATGACTCTCCTGACAGATTTTTTTCTGTCTATTAGGTATGCAAACACAGATGTAACAAACAGCCTGTGAACATTTGTGATCATATATTGCTGACTTTATTTTCAAGGACCTCTTTATGTATTCAGTAAGAAAACTATTTTATGCTACTTTAGTTTACAAGCCATGTTATTCAACTTAGCATGCACCAGACATTACTCTAAGTTCTTTGTAAATATTAACTTTTGGGCAACACTAGTCCTGCATAGTTCTCACTTGCTATAAAGGATTCAGAGCTTAATTTAATCAGGAAATTCAGTATTTTTGTACGGTGTACATTTATAATCCCATTTTACCTACAGAGAATAAGAATCTCTTCCTATTGTCTGAGTGACTCAGTACTCTGTGAGTGTTAATGAAAAACTAGATTCTCACAGTCTTAGAAAAAGAGTTGCTTCCCTTCTACAGGATTGCAGGTAGAAATTCTCAGATCTATTGATAATTGGGCCTCCTCAGAGTTCAACTAAAATGGAGAAACTGGAAAATTTGACTTGGTAGTTAGAGATGATTGAATTACTTGGATAGTCACAGTTCGGTTGTAATCCACCTCCTCTACCAACCAGGCAGTTGTAATACTTATTGTAGCAGTGACCCTGTGGATACTCCCTGGGTGGATGCAGTACTGAGGATGACATTAGGCTCCAAATTGGACTGTACTGAACCCGGTTCCCCAATTTGCCTATGATTCTCTGAGCTACAATTGCATTTTAAATACATTTTAATACATTCATCTGTGCTAATATCAACCTGAATTTGCTCTCGTGTCTTGCAATTACAGTCCCTGCTTGAAGCACACTTAATATTAGAAATGGGCAATATTCATTTTCTGTGGGTTTATTATGCTTTCTTTCTTCATAGGACAAAGAATCTGGTACCACATCAGCAAACTGAAATGACATGTTGTGTTCAAAGTCATGCTGTTTAATTCAAGAACATAATAATGATATCAGAATTTGAAAGAAACATTTGGAAAATCTATTTTGTAAGGTGCTGCTTTTGCAAGAAAAAGTCTGAAAATGAAAGACTCTGTAATTCAATAATTTTGAAAATAGAACACATCATAATTTTCTCAATAGTCTTTCAAATTTTGGATTCTAAGAAGTTCTGCATAAATGAGACCATTTTTTATTTTGATGAGTTTTCCAAACACATTAGGCACTGCAATCATTTTTATGTAATATTTTTCAACATCCCTTAGAACCGATGTTCTATGAAACATCCCAGGAAAGAAAACAAAATGTTTACCTATTGAATATCCACAAAGAAGATTCTGTGCTACACTGGATTAATCTAAGCATTTCAAAACAATAGTTTTGATTATTCCTTTTAGGAACTTTAAATACATTGAAGGATATATTGAACTTTTAACACTTGAGAAAGTAGCCATGGCATGGTGTTTATAGAAATTCTGGATCCAAACATCCTGTGCTCAGTTTCTCATTCTTCTCCTTTATTGTGGGGGCTTAGCCTCCATTTACTTTAGATTCCTTATTCTGAGAATAAGATTTTGCAAGAATTAAACAAATACATATTTTTAAAAGTTGAATAGTAGTTTTATGTATTAATGGAGTTCAGTATGCTGTTTTGATACACACATACAATAAACTGATAAATCAGTGTAATTAGTTTTAATATCAAAATAGATTTTTCAGGGACTGGAGAGATGGTTCAACCATTAAAAGAACTTGCTTCACATGCAGAGGACCAGGGTTCATTTCCAGAACCCATTTTGGGAGGCTCATAAATGCCTGAAATTCTAACACTAGAGGATCTGACACCCTCTTCTGGCCTCTGTGGGCACCTCCACCCACATGCACATGCAGAAACACACACATATATACACATAAATAAATGAAAATAAGTCTTTAAAATCTATTTTTAATATGTTATTTATAACCTTGTATTTAATTTAAATTTCCCTTTTCTAAATTGTTAGCTAGAATAAAATTTTGTAACAGTATTACGATTGCAGAAAAGACACACACACACACACACACACACACACACACACACGGGATGTACTTTTTCCTACTGGAAAAAATTCAGTTAGCTAAATGGTAAACAAATTTTAAAGAGAACATTTTATTGTTATCTTTTATGAGTTGGATTCAATCAAAGATCATGAAGTAGTCTTCAGAAAATGTCCCAGGTTTCAGTGATTTTAAAGTAGATGGGTTTTAAAACAAATAACATTCTTACACACACACACACACACACACACACACACACACACACACACACCACACCTATCTCTTAAAAACACACAGTTAAATTTTATTATCTAAACCAAGGGCAGCTTTTAGGTAAGTGTTTTTCAGTGGCTACAAAGTAGTGATCATAGTTAAAAATAAAATGAATGACAATGCCATCTTTGAATCTGATAGTTTCTGGAAAAAAAATGTCTTAAGAAAGTCTTCTCCATTCATTGACCTGAAATTTTGTAATTTTACTTTCTTTGTAGCTAAATAAATTTCCATTTTATATAGGTTCCACATTTTCATTATCCCTTCATCAAATGATGGACATCTAGGCTGTTTCCAAGTCCTAGTTATGACAAATAGAGCAGCTACGAACACGGATGAGCATCGATCTCTGCAGTAGGAGAGTTCTTTGTGTAGGAGTCAGATAGTTGGGCATATGGCTGATCAATTTCTAGTTTTATGAGGAATCAAGAGGATGATTTCCACAGTGGCATCATTAATTTGAACTCTCCCCAACAGTGGAACAGTTCCCTGCTCCTCACATCCTTCTCATAAGTTCTTGTCTTTTGTTACCTTAATTTTATCAATTCTGACTGGGGCAAGATGACATCTCAAAATAGTTTTTATTTGCATTTTCTGTTGGCTAAGAATGATGAACATTTAAAAAAATATTTCTTAGTCATTTGTATTTCTTCTAAGAGCTCTCTGTTCAGTTCCATTACTCAGTTTTTAATTGGATTGACAGTTCTTTTGTTCCATTTCTGAGTTCAGATGTATAGCTGGAAATTTTTTCCCCATTCTGTAGGTTACTGTTCCTGCCAATTACCAGTTTCCTTTGAAGTAAGAAGCTTTATAATTTCATGAAGTCCTACATGTTGACCTTTGTCTTATTTCCTGGGCAACTGGAGTCCTATAAAGAAAGTCCTTATATGAGCCTATATCCTGCAGTGTACCCTTGCTTTTGCTTCTAGAAGTGTCAGAAATCTTAATTAAATTCAGACCCCCTTCCTCAATCATGCCTCCCCTTAGTGCCCCATCTACTGGATTTCATGCATTCTGTCATATATGTTAAGTACTAGCCAGTCAAGTATTTGAAAGTTTCCAGAGGTCTGAAAGGTTCTGTTTCCTTGTGTTCATGCACTAACTCTGGCTCTTACAAACGTTCTGTCCCCCTGATGCAGTGGTCCCTAACTCATGGGTAAGCCTTATTCAGATACACACATTCTGCTCTCTTATTCCCTAAAATTTGACCAGTTGTGATATTCTGTATGCATCACACTCTGTTGTATGAGGAAGGTTTGCTGGTGATAGTTCAGGAATTGTTTGTGCTCTCTTCTACCCCCTGTTCCACTATGTTCCATGAGCCTTAGGTATAGAGGTTGTACTGTAGATGTATCACTTAAGAGTGGGCCTCTCTCAGACATATATTTTCTGTGTGACCAGATGTGGAACCCTGTAATAGCTTTCATCTGTTCCAAAAAGAAACTTCTTTGATGAGTGGTATACAGTATACTCATTTATATGTGTAAGGATCCATTTTTAGCACAAAGTAAGAGATTTCATTTGTCTAGAGATATGATGGAGACAGGGTTTTCTCTAGGATGAGGGTCTCTCCAGTTATGTGTATCTGGCAATATTTACCATACCACCCGTGAGTTCACTCTCATTGAGAGGGCATTAAGTTCCATTAGATGGCTGTTGATAAAGTGCCACTACTGTACCAGGAATGATCATTTGCTCTCCCTGTTGTTGTAACTATTAGGCTTTAGAGCTGGGTTAGACCATTGATTGATTTTCTCCCTTAGCAGCTTGCATAGTATCCTCTAGAACTATAAGAGCTAGTCTTTAGGGAGAAAACTTCCAGGTTAGTTCCAGCTCCATTGCTCCAAATTCTGTGTCTGAGATATGGTCTTACCATCAGGTTCTGGGAGGTAATCAAGGGCTGTGGAAATAGCCTGTGCTATTTTGGGAGTATTTTGGACTATCCCAACTAATAACTTGAAGGGAAGTTTCTCCTGTATGGAACTCTGTTCCTTATTATATAACCTTCAGGTGTACACATGCACTCATGTTCAGATATTGTATGTGTATTTTTCATGGGGTTTTTGAGTTTATACTTTCCCTTCTGGCTTTTTACTCCACTTAAACTTTATTTATCTCTCCCCTCTCTCTCCCTGTCTAACTTCCCTCCTCCCTCCCAAGTTTAAGTACTACCATTTTCCCTATTGTCCCCTTGATATTACTTGTGTCCTATTATTCCCTTTCTCTTGGGTTCCTTCTTCCCCTTTACCCCCATGGTCCCTAGTATGTCCTTCCTTCTTCGTTCACAGTTCCTAGTTGAGTAGTCCCACTTTCCCTATTTTCTCTTTTTTTTGTAAAATTTGTTTTTATTGAATTGTTGTGTGTTTCATACAGAACATATAAAACATTTTTGATCATCTTTGTACTCCTATCCTCACTGACATCCTCCCATAGCACCTCCCCCACTGGAACCCATGTATTCTGTCATCCCTGTTAAGGCCCACTGTGTCAAGTGTGTTCACAGACATTACCCAGTGCAAGTCCATCCACTGAAGTCTAGTAAGCCTATCTAGAGTCCCTTGTTTTAAGAAGATCAGCTCTTCTTCACCTAGCAGCAATCAGTTGGCCATATTTCTTTAGATAAGATTGGGGTCTGCTCTTCATTTTCCCAGTTCTGTTATGCAGTGGAGGGCCAGGAACACAAAATATCACAAATATCAAAGTGTAGAGATCAAGAGTCTGCTGAATCCTGGTCCTCAGACAGGACTTCTTTATCAAACTTCACTCACACAAGGCTCAGGGGCCATCATGGAAGAGGGAACAGAATGATTGTAAGAGCCAGGGAAGAGGCATGACCATATGGAAACAGAGTCCTACAAGCTCCTGGGAACCTGCTTATATGATTCTACGGCCATGGTGTCAGCGTATGCAAGTCTTATGCAAACCCATTTCCTCTAACTAAAAAGCTTAAGCTTCTGTACAGCAAACCAAGGAAATGTAGAGGAAACCCACAATGGGAAAAATCTTCACCTTTTACATGTGTGACAGAGGATTAATATCAGGAGTACGCAAAGAATTCAAAAACCAAAGAAACAAAAAAATAACCTGATAAAAATCTGCACTAGGGACCTGAACAGAAAGTTCTCAAATGAAGAAATAAAAATGGTAAAGAAATACCTTAAAAATGCTCAGCACCCTTAGTAATTAGAGAAATGCAAATCAAAACTACTTTAAAATTTCATCTTACCCCAGTCAGACTGGCTAAGAAGAACAAGAGAACAAAAGACCAAACACTGGTGAGGATGTGGAGAAAAGGGAACATTCATTCATTGCTGGTGGAAATGCAAACTTGCACAACCACTGTGGAAAGCAGTGTGGAGAACTCTCAAAAAACTAAAAATGAAGCTACCATATCATCCATTTATACCACTCATTGGCATATACTCAAACAATTCTTCCTATTGTAGAGATACCTGTAGATCCATGTTTGTTGCTGCTCTTTTCACAATAGATATAAATGGAAACTGTCACGCCACCTCCAATGGAGCCCGCGTGAGGAACTCTCCGTGGGTCGAGGCTGAGAAAACTTCAAAGGAAGAATGCATCCTGCAGAATGGCTGTGTTAAAAAGCATGCTGTGTCCTTGGCTGTTCTGCTTTAGTTCTTGTCTTCATTGCTGTCTTTATTCCTGTTCTTTCCTCATAGAGGAACTGCTTTGTACCTACTCAGGTCATTAGGCCCACCTGAAGAGAGACTAGATACGGATGATTTCCTGGGAACTCAGTTTCCCGATATTAGACTTCCTCCAAATGCTCTTTTCTTATTTTAAACAATAAGTGAATTATTTATAAATAGTCCCCCTACCTCAGTTCCTAGAATTGACTCAAGGAGATTAAAGGGATATTGAAAGAAGATTGCTGCCTTTAGTTAAGACAGACTTAGGAATTGCCTACGAGTTAGGGAGAGGTAGGCTATGGCATCCCCTTAAGAGAAAGGAGAGCATATTCAGAATCCCCGAGCCCACTGACGAACCACTTCCTCTTACAGGAGTTTATAAAGGAAATAATAGATGGGTAAATATTCTAGGAAGGAAGGTTTCATGGTATTCACTATAGTTTATGGATAGGTTAGCTAGATCCAGACCACCTTGGTGCCTTTACTACAAGTCAGCAGCAAAGTATACTTGAATAATTACAGGCAGTATAAGAAACATGGATAGAAAGAATAGAAAAATAAGGATTAGAGAAACAAGCCTTTGAAGTTATATGGAGTTATTATAACTTCACTGACTTAGTCATTGGCCTCGGCCACCGAAACTTCAAAAGTGAGAAAAGGGAACCATGAAATTACCAACCATGAAATTTATAAGTAGCTGATGTTGCCAAACCACTAAGGGAAAAGGACAAATAGTCTAAGCACCTGATTAAGTAGATAAGAACACTGTACAC
>NW_008343216.1:1738146-1738698 GCF_000622305.1 Nannospalax galili | reverse complement strand
ATTTCTCATGTATTCTGCCATATACTTTAAGCCTTATCCATTCAAGCATTTGTACCCAGATGCCCTGTGTATATTCATCTACTGGAGTCTAGTCAGCCTATCTATAGATCATATGTAAGGCATACTCTTCCTCACCCAGTAGTAATCAGTCTTCAATAGTTCTCAGTCCCAGGCTGACCCTCCACCCATTTCTCTTGTTCCACTCTGGGCCATTGTCTGATTGAGTTGGCATGAGTGCTGTGCTCAGTGCCACCATTGCCACAGTAGGACACATCCTTTATATCTGGGTATATAGTCTGGTGTAACACCAGGAGCCAGGAAAATGAAGATGACACACAGAGGTAAAAGAAAACAAAGAACCCGAAAGAGTGAGATAGTAAAGAACAGATGTTACCAGCTCAGTGCCACCATTGCCACAGTAGGACACATCCTTTATATCTGGGTATATATTCTGGTGTAACACCAGGAGCCAGGAAAATGAAGATGACACACAGAGGTAAAGGAAAACAAAGAACCCGAAAGAGTGAGATAGTAAAGAACAGATGTTACCAA
>NW_008343216.1:1694135-1738062 GCF_000622305.1 Nannospalax galili | reverse complement strand
AGGTAACCCAGACCCAGAAAGACAAATGTCATATTCTCTCATTTAAATGTGAATTTTAGCATTGAATTGTTAGATTGTGTGTTTAATTTGGAATATCTGTAGAATCCTAGGAAGTAGAAACAGACCAGTCATGGGGAGGGAGAAAGTACAGCTTGAGAGAGGTGGGTAGAAGAACACAGGTGATATGAAGAGGAAAAGGGAAATAATGGGGAGGGAGACTTAAGTGAGGAGAAGGATGGAAGGTTAAGGCAGAGGAGGAGGTTGGGGTAGGTATAACTATCATAAGGGGAATTGTAAAAAGTCATATGGAAACATGATATTTTATAAGCTTCATATATAAGCCCACCATTGAAACTCTGGTCAAGAAACCATGGTTAGGGAATTCACAGATTCTAGGATGGCCAATTTTTGAAAAAGTTCCATGAGGTGCTGAGTAGAAAGTATATTCTTTGGTGTTTGGGTGGAATAATTGAAAGATGTCTGTTAGGTCCATTTGATGTATGGTATCATATAATTCAGGTATCTGTTTATTCTTTGTCTAGTTGACTTGTCTAATGGAGACAGTGGGGTATTGAAGTCCTTTACTATTACTGAGCTTGGGTTAACCTGTGTCTTAAAGTCCTGTAGTGTTGTTTTTATGAATTTGGGTGTACCAGAATTTGGTTCATATATGTTAAGGATTGCAATATCTTCTTGGTTAATTTTTCCTTTGATCAGAATGAAGTGACCCTCCTTATCTCTTCTGATTAGATTTACTTTGAAGTCTGTTTTGTCAGATATTAGAATTGCCATTTGCTTGGAATATTCTTTTCCATCCTTTTACCTTAAGGTAGTGCCTGTCCTTGAAGGTGAGATGGTTTTCTTATAGACAACAAAGAGATGGATTTTGTTTCTTAATCCATTCATTTAACCTGTATCTTTTGATTGGGGATTTCAGTCCATTGATATTAAGGTTTTATTCAAAGGTGTGTATTGGTTGCCATCATTTTGGCCACCACACCCGGCTAAGGTTATTATTGAAAGATGTATATTATTTGCAGTCATTTTGATTGCTGTTTGTGTTCTCTGTCTAATTTTGTGTTTCCTCCATTATACCTTTATTTGTTTTCTTTTGTTGCCCCTGGGGTATAGTTGTTTCTCCCTCAGGCTATTTGTGTCATGGAAGATTTTTCTTCCCCCCTCAACTATAATAGAATTTTTTTCTGGGTATAGTATTCTGGGCTGGCATGTATTGTCATGTAGAACTGGAAATACCTTGGTCCAGGCTCTTCTGGCTTTCATAATTTGCATTGATAAGTCAGCTGTAATTCTGATGGGCTTTCCTTTGTATGTGACTTGTTTTTCTTTTGCTACTTTTAGTATTCTCCCTTTGTTGTGTACATTAATGTTTTTACTATTATATGTCATGGGAAGTTTCTTTTCTGATCCTATCTATTTGGTATTCTATGTGTTTCCTGCATTTATATGGGGATGTCCTTTCTTAATTTCTGGAAATTCTCTTCTACAATCTTGTTTAAGATCTGGTCAACACCATTAACCTGAAATTCTTCTCCTTCCTCTATTCCTATGATCCATAGATTTGGTCTTGCATATTCCATTCCTGTGTTTTTTTAAATTTTCCAAAATCTTTGCTTGTGTTTCCAGTTCTTCAACTTTATTCTCCAGTGTTGATATTCTGGTTTCCATTTCATTCATTCTAGAGGTTAGGCTCTTGTTTCAAGTTGGCTTATTGACTTTTGAACTTCCTTCTTCATTTCTGCCTGAGGTTTCTTCAATGTTTCTATCTCTTTTGTGAATTCATTCAGAAGTTTATTTCTATTTCCTTTTAGCTCTTTGATTTGTTTGTTCATGTTTCTTTAAATTCATTGAATTCCTTGATCATGTTTATGATTGTTCTTTTAAATTCAGTGTCCTGGGTTATCTCTAGGGGGTTCTCCTTGTAGAACTCTTCTACAGGATTGGTGGGCTTTGCTGGGGACATAGTGTTCTGGCTTCCCATTTTATTATTCTTTTGTTGTGGTTTTGGCATACAAATTTCTTTTTTTGTTTATGATTCTGATGTCAGATTTAAGTTGAAATATGCCTCTGTTTGTATTTTCCAGGTGCTGAGATCCTTTCTTTATTGGTTATGTAAAGCTGGTTGCTACAGGATTCAGGTTCTCTCAGGTTTATTTTGGAGGGAACAGATGGCTTCAGATCAGCTATTCAGGAGTACCCACAGAAACCCAATTCAGGTTCTCTCTGGTGGTCTACCGAGCTCTGAGCCACTACACAGATGGAGGTACTAAGCCTACCCTCTCAGGCTGTCTGCTAGGTATCTTAGCCTTAGCCTACCAAAGCCAGATCTGCTCTGGGGCCTTGGGAGGGGCCTCACAAAATCCCAGGTAGGGGGATGGTATGGTGCAATTAGGGGAAGCTCACCACCACTTGGGGGCAGGATCCAGGGAGTCAGGCTGTCCTCTGGGTTCTCAGGCCCTCTGGTAGTTGGAGGCCAGAGGGAGGCCAGAACCCTGCTCTCTCTGGTGGTGTGCTGGAGCTCTGAGCTGCTACCCCAATGGAGGTCCTAACCCACCCTCTCAGGCTGTCTATTAGGATCTCCATCTTAGATTACCAAAGCCAAATCTGCCCTGGGGCCTTGGGAAGTACGTCACAAAATCCCAGGTAGGAAGATGGTATGGCTCCATTAGAGGAAGCTCACCACCACATGTAGGCAGGATCTGGGGCCTGTCAGGCTTTCCCCTGGGTTTTCATGCCCTCTGG
The DNA here is from genome assembly GCF_000622305.1 of Nannospalax galili. Classification (NCBI taxonomy): domain Eukaryota; kingdom Metazoa; phylum Chordata; class Mammalia; order Rodentia; family Spalacidae; genus Nannospalax; species Nannospalax galili. The sequence goes on along the minus strand of NW_008343216.1, from coordinate 1,735,302 downwards.
TAGTTAGAGGCCAGAACCCTGCTTGCTCTGGCAGTCTGCTGAGCGCCGAGCAGCTACCTGATGGAATAAGTCCTAGCCCACCCTCTCAGGCTTTCTCCAAGGGTACTTTTTGTTCTTGTTTCTTCAGGCTTCAGCTTGCTTTTCTGTCTGCCTACCAAGTTATGAGACAGAACATGAACATTGCCAAATGATGTTGCTTACTTTGAGCTAAGTAAATTTATTTACTTCATAAATTACTCTTTTTGCATACTGTGATATAGACATCTACTATGGTGATAAGAGCATAGCATACATTCTGGAAGTAGCTTGCATGTCATCAAATCTATGCTCTGTCAATCGCTAACACTGAGCTTCAATCTCTTTGTTTCTGAATTAGACATAAATGCTAATAATAATTACATCATAAGTTTATTGTGATACCAAAAGTGAGATTATGAGAAGAAAGCCTAAACTCATTCCTTACATAATTATGATATTCAATGTATATATCTATACATGTGTCATCAAAAATTCCTTACAGAGATGAGAATGTGGTTTTATTCAATGATCAACTGGGATTGATTTGCTCTAATATTTTCTTTTTCTATGTTCACTTCCCTTTGTTAGCAAATAACATTCATGTTTATAAGATAACTGTGTAATAGTCTTTCTGGAAGTTAGGATGAAATCTAAGGGAGTGCAGTTCAAATTTGCCCCAAACACAAATGATATGAAACATGTCATTTTCATAATAAATAATAACATAACTAACTAAAATAACTAAAATAAATAAAACTTGTATTCTCTGTAGTATATTTCTATGTAAAGAAATAATAATATTTCAGGCACCTATGTTATTAAAAAATTTATGCTTTTACTGGTCAGAAAAGAAGTAAATACAGAAGAACTTGAAGATCACATGTTTGAAAACTGTTTTCTGTCTAGTAGAAGTATTAATTAAACTATTTCCAAGCAGTTGAACTGTTCATTACTATTGCAGTTTTTAGATATGAACATATGAAGGGGGGAGAAGTTGTTCCATTTTTAATCAGGCTATTTTAATCTACTACTGCAAAAATCCTCCTGTAGTTTGATATTTAGATGTGGCATTATTTTTACGAAAAACTGGGAGAAGCATGTCAAATATGCACCTTTAAACTTTTAATGTACAGAACATACATCAAATGTAAGTAAGTAATGGATTTTGTTCAAGTAAGTCCAAGGTGGTATTTTGAAAATATAGCCTATCTTGTACTGTTATGCCAAGTGAATCCAAAAATAGAGGACAAAATTACAATCAAGAATAAATGATTGGAATCCAATTTTTCTGTTAACTAAACTGAACCTGTAACCACTCTCTAATAGTCCCAGGTTTGATAGGCATATTCTATTATCAACTTTCTACTCAACACATACTGTAATTTTGCATTTAATTAGCTGCACAAGATAAATCATCAACTGAAACTTATCTTAAAAAAACATAAAATAAGCCCTTTTACACCAATTAGGCCTTTGAAAAACTGGCTTAATGATTTCAAAAATGGCAAAATTAATAAAGTGGAATAAACATCTTATTTGCAAGTATATCCTTGGATGAATTTTTACCATAGTAGAGAGAGAATATATTTATTGACTTTACAGTATGGAACTGTTTACTTTCTTTTATGTAGTAATTATGGAAACAAATTGCCTTGTTACAGTTGAAGCAAAGAAATCAAATTTGAGTCAATTTCTTATAAACAAGTAATAACTTACATCACTGCATTTTTTCCAGAGGGTTTTTAAATCATTTAAGTGACTATAAAATAGGCAAGTGCTTAATGTTAAAATATAAAGAAACATCTTATTGTGAGGCTCAGAGGTGACTGATAGAGTTCCAGAAAATCCTTATTTCCACTGATGAGAAAATGAAGGAAGTGAGTTCCTTGTGAGTCTTGTTCACAGACAGAAAAGATTTCCTTTGCTGCATACTTGCACCATAGGATTCTGTAACATTTCGGAAGACCACTCTGATGGTAGATCTGGAAGCATCTTTCTAGAGAGCAATTCAAAAGTAGGAAAAGCATCCCCTGGTCTCAAAGTCACAATATGCCCTAAAGGAATTTGATAGGAGATGTAGAGTTGCCAAAATTCCTGTCATGGAGAAGATTTAAACAAATGACTTCTGAGGCCCTTAGACCTGCTAGACGTCTTAGCAAGCAACAGTGTTTGCTGTACAACTCCATTTCGACCCCTAGAACCCATAGTGGAAGAAAAAGAAAAATGAATCACTGAAGTTGCTCTCTGACTGCCACACAAGTTATGGCATGTGAGTTTCTGTACACACACACACACACACACACACACACACACACACACACACACACACACAAATGTACAAACAATAATACATATTTTTAAGTTAAACATGATTTATAGCTGACGGAGATCATGTAGCACTCTGTCATTTCTTACGATTTTGTAAAATTCGTGTCCATGGATTGCACAAAATAATAGGTTTAATTTTGACATTTTATGTGTTTATCATGTACTTCGATCATATTTACCAACATTGCCCTTTTACTATCTTCCTTTGCTCCTCACATTGGTCTCCTTCCTCTTCACCTTCAATATCCTTTTTTATCTTTATGTCTTCTAAAAAATAATTTTACTGACTTTTTGCAGGTTTTGTATAATATATTTTTATCCTTTTCAGATCCCATACACTATCTGCACCCTTTACTATCCCTGCCCAATTTCATATATCTAATATACATATATATATATATATATATATATGTAATAAGTAACATGAGTGCACTTTTTTCAAAAGAGTCTCTTAATCATTAAAATGACTTTAAAATAAGCAGGTACTTAATGTTAAAATATGAAGATACATCTTAGTGTGAGGTACTGGTGGCTCACTGCTACTGGAGCCAATTGAGTGAAATTTGTGTTCCCAAATGTCCTTTGGTATGGGCGCAAACACTGGAGCCTGGTTAACATAGCAAGAGTCACACACTTAAACAAGTCTGACTCTCCTCTTCCTTTAGCTATTGATTGCCAGTAGTTATTCAGGTAGGACTGGGGTTTCGTACCCACTTCTCCATGTCTATGCTCGGATTTTGTCTGGCTTGAGCTCACATTGGACTAGTGCATACTGTCACCATTGCTATGTGTTCATATTGAGTAACTGACCAGCTGTATGGAAAACTCTATTTCCTGTGGTTATCTACCACCTCTGGCTCTTATGAGGTTTCCATCCCCTGTTCCACAATGATCCGTGACCTATTAGGAGGCAGAAGTTTGATATGGGTGTCCTATTCAAGGATGAGCACTCTGCAACCTCTTATTCTTTTCATGTTGGCCAATTATGGGTCTCTGTGTTAATCACCATCTACTGGATAAGGAAACTTCTCTTCTGAGGGTTGAGGGATGAATTAATCTATGGGCATAAAAACAAAAATTAAGAGTTGGTCAATACTATGTCTATTTGGTAGAATAATAGTTTTAGGCTCTCCCTTACATTCTGGACCCCGGTCAACACCTTCAAAACAGGGGTCTATTCCTTGTACTGGGCTTCTACTATGCTATAGTGTCTAGTGGAGGCAATGTCCCCATGTTATATGATAATTCCTTTTAATCTCTTTTTATAATGTATGTACATATACTATAAGAAGCTTATTAACTGAACTCCTATAGCACACACATTAAACTCAATAAGTGAAAAATCACACCACATGAAACTCAAAAGTTTCTGTACAACAAAGGACACCATCATTTGGATGTATTGGTATCCTACAGAATGGGAAAAATATCTTTAACAGCTATATCTCCAACAGAGAGTTAGCATATAGAACTAAAGTATCTAGACTAAAGAACTAAAAAAATAAACATTAAAAATAAAACAATCCAGTCAAATATTGGGGCAAGGAGCTGAACAGGGAGTTCTCGAAAGATGAAATATAAATGGCTGAGAAATACTAAAAATTATTCAACATTTTAGTTATTTACAACTAATATGCAATGTAGATTTAAACCAGTTAGAAAATTCATCTTATCCCACTCAGAATGGCTAGGATTCAAAAAATAAACAATGTCAAATGCTGGTGAGGATGTGGAGAAAGGGGAACTCTTATCCACTGCTGATGGGAGTATAAACTCTTACAGTAACTGTGGAAATCACTGTAAAGATTCCTCAAAAGTTTAGAAATCAATCTACCATATGATCCAATCACACAAGTGTTGGGCTTATACCCAAAAGACTCTTTTTCCTACTTCAAAGATACCTGTTCATGTATGTTTGTTGCTGCCAGGAACTGGAAACAACCTAGGAGTTCATCAACTGAGGAATGGATAATGAAAGTATGGTACATTTATACAATGGAATGTTTGTCATCTACTAAAAAATGAAATTATAAAATTCACAGGCAAATTGATGGAACTGCAAACAATCATCCTGAGAAAGTTAATCCAGATGCAGGAAGATAGAAGTCACATATTCTTTCTTATAGCTGGATGCTAGCTTTGAAATTTAGACACAAATATTTCAAAAAGAAGATCCAGGGAGATCAGGACAGAAACAGCCATGGAGGGGTTACTGATAGGGAGAGAGAGAATGCAGTGCTATAAAGAGGTAAGAAGAATAATAGGATAACAAGATTAAATGGGTGATGAATGGGAGGGCATGGGAATCAGTAAGGAGAGGGATAGCTTACACTAAGGGTCTTTAGAGAAAACCATGTGGAAAGCACATCTATTGTTTAAAGCTAGTTTTCATATATAAAATAAAACAGGTGGTGTTTCTTTTTCACGGCCTATTTTTTTTCACTCAACATGTTGATCTCAGCAATCACTCCTCAGATCTTTTATGGCTCTCAGGTAGTAAATTAGACATTTTCCATACACTCTTAGTTTTCAAGATTACATCCTATACATTAGCCTGTGTACTAGTTTAGGGAGGAAATTAATGCAATAAAGAAGGATGTATAGTATAGTATGTTGCTGCCTCATCTAATCAATCATTTCACAGCCTTCTGCTCACATGCAAAAGTGCTAATGCCTAGTACAGAGCTGATTTGGCTTTCCTTTTGGAAATTCTATTCCTTCCAGAAGGCAGTTGTTTCTTACACATTTTCTTTCTATCTTACAATTTTATTTATTCTCAGTTTTTTGAGAACCAGAATAATTCACAAATAAAACCACATATAATTTTTCAGGGTAGTGGTTTAATATGCCTGTGTAATAACTTATAGTCATCCTTTCATTTATTTTTGTTGGTAGATTTTCAGATCTTTTTCAGAAAATGTCAAGAATATAACACTGTATTATTAACTGGTCATTGTGCTTTACAAAAAGTCCTAAGTACTTATTAAGGATTGGTGCTTGGTGATTGATACAAAATGCTTTTCTATAGAGCTAGCTTGTTGCAGATCCTGGATATCAGTTTGTGGTAGTCAGACTTTTCCTTACTGTAACAGAATGTCTGACATATGCAGCTTAAGAGATAAAGGATTTATGCTGTTTTTGATCTCAAAACTTCACTTCATCATGGCAGGGAAGTTGTAGCAGAGAAGAGCTGCTTACATCATGGTGGCCAGAAAGTTGAGAGAAAATTCTTTTGCAGTTGGTTTGCTCTATTGCTCTCTATTTCCTCTTGACCCCCAGCCTGTAGGTGGTGGCACATTGAGGGTGGTTCTTGCTTCCTTAGTTAGTCTCTCTGGAAATACCCTGACAGAGAAAACTAAAAGTATGGTTACCTAGTGTCCTAGCTATTTCCCACTGCAATTAAGTTAACAGCCAAAATTAATCCCTACTCCACTTATTCCTTTTTTCCTCAGACACTATATTCTCAGTAAATCTCCCAAGGTCCTCTCCATTTATACTTCTAAGATAGAGATTTGACATTCTGTGCCTTCAAGAACTTTGCCCAGTTCCATCACAGAATCATTTTATTATCCTTATCTTTCACTTGACTTCATGTAGGCAGAGCGAAAGTATTTGCTTTTATTAAAGGGACAGTGTAATATCTTCAGAATGATCCACAGAGCTTTTAACAGTTTTAGTTCAATTTCAGTGAATTAATGACAAGCAATTTTGTATAAAAGCAAAATTTGTTCTAGGAAATAGTTTTTCATGTTACAGATAAACCATTTACTGTCTAAAATACATTATTAGTGAAGTGTTTTTGTTTCTGAGAGTGATGAATACAGGACAAAGGATATAAAATGTCTATTCATGAAATTCTATTCAAAAGCCATATATTTGGTTAGAAAAAGAGATGCCCTATTTTCAGTTAACAGAATTCCCAATAATCTTCAAATGTACTGGTAACAAGGTAAGCTATTCAATTTTCCTTTAACTGAAAATTTCACATTGTTAAATTTATGGAATTAATATAAATATCTAGGGTTTTTTATACAGAGTAGTTTGTGTGTTGAATGTTAATCAATGAATTATGATGGTCAAGTTTAATTCAGAACTGAACTAATAATATATTTTTGCAATTTTTATTATTTTAATGAATTTGTTTCCTTTTTTGATCATTTACTCTTTTTGTGTAATCTATCTTAAATATCAATTTAAGTGTTGCATATTAAAATGTGCTAGTTTCAGTCAGGTATGGTGTTACGTTCTTGGAATACCAGGAAGTGGCAGGTACTTTAGGACTTCAAGGTCTTCCTTGATTACCTAAAGAATTTAAAGCAAATCTAGGCTTCAAGAAACCCTTTCTCAAAAAAACAAAACAACAGGAAAGAGAAACAAAACAATAACAAAAAGCCAAAATAATAAAATGTACTGACTTCATAAATTACTTTTCTTCTGTATTAGTTATATTTTAACTGTGCTGTAGGTATCTACAGGATTTTCTTTCAATTAATCCTTTGGAACTTAAGGATAGAATTTACTTGTGCTTGTATGTAAGGTAAAACACATGTGTTTGGAAACTGATGCCAACAGAGTTTTCTGTGATGGTGTTATGCTCTGTATCAACAGTGATCGGTACAGTATCCAGTAGGTGGTAGAGCTATTGAGCTGAAATGTTGCTTCTGCAGGTGAAGCTAAGGAATTTTATTTAAAATTAATTTTCCATCTAATTATGTTTTTATTCCTTCGCCCTGGAAAATTTCACACATATATTAATGCATTTTGGTCACACTCATCCTTCTACCTTCTGTCATTCTCCTCCCACCCCATCAGCCGTTTGTCTACACAGTCACCATCCCACTTTCATTTATTTAGTTTTGTTTTTGTCTTTAGTTCATAAATGAAAATTAATTTAGTAATGTGGCTACATCATGGATAGCATATTGAAAAGTAAATTCAAGTTTTCTCAGTTATACAATTCAAATACCTATTACTCTGTCATGAAAGTTCTTTCAAAATACAAAGGGCAGGGGAGATGCTCAGTCAGTGAAGTGGTTGTCATGCAGTCATGAGCAGGACGGTGCTGCAATAAAGAAACTGACTTCTCCAGCAGTTTAACCAAGAATGAGCCTGATTGTTAGAGTTAATTATGTAAGGAGTTCAAAGCATTATAAAATGGATTTCATGGTTTTACTTAAAGTTCTGCTAATTCTAAACAAGCTGAATACACAGTAAGTAGGCAGAATTCACTACATAGTTCTAAATGATCTCCAAACATATGATTAACTTGCCTATGAAATTATACAAAAGTTCAGTCTCTAAAGACTGATTACAAGAGTCAGTCTTTCCCAGAAAAGACACTCCCACACATCAGAACTTGAGTTCAATCCCATTCCCCCATATAAAAAGTTAGGTACAGTGTCCCATAACTATAACCTTTGTGCAGGGAAGGCATAGACAAGAGGATATCCTGGGTTTATTGACCAGCCAATATAGTGTAGTCTGTAAGCTCCAAGTTCATTAAGAAATGCTGTACCAAGCAAGGTATTGTTAAGAATTGTATTTTATAAAATCTGTGTAAAAGTATGTCATCATTGATTTCTATGCTGAATAACACAAGCAACATATTTAGAGCAGTGCCTGATGAGCAACTGAATCCCTAGATAAAGAGCATTTATTTTTCTTGCTATTAATCATTGAAAATGTACAGGGTATGCCTTATATTTTGTGGAAATTTAGTAAGAGTATGAAAGAATTAAATATCTTAAGACTTCCTTTTCTCCTTTTCCTTATGTTAACAGATGTGTAATTTGGATTTGTAAGATAAACTTCTGAGCAGAGAAATCTGCTGTTAAAAAGAGCACAATGAGTAGGGTAATGAATATCTCTGCACTGTAATATAATTTGCAAAAAAAAGGAAACAGAAAAGTAAAGAATTTGAGGTTGATGCCTTGGTCAGCAATACAGTATAGACATGAGGAAGTGGGGAAGAAGCTCCAACTTCATCTAAGGAAATTGTGGCAATAGATGACTGCTGGGAGAGGCAGTGACAGTCTCTTTTAAACATAGGACCCTTGGTAGTTTAACCCGGCTCCTGTGGAAGGACGCACACTGAAGGACATTTGGAGACATATATTAGAATACACACACACACACACACACACACACACACACACACACACACACACACATATTTACCCTAATTACCCTGCCCAATTTGACGTAATCTATATATTGCATTAAATGGGGCAGGGTAATTGGGGGAGATGGGGTGGGGAGAGGACCTAAACACCATGAAATTGTATTGTATGAAAATCTAAAAAATTCAATATAAAAAGGAAATGAAGACTAAAAACATTTTCCACATGATACAACCATACAGCTCTTAGTAGATACTCAAAAGGACTCTATATCCTACTATAGTGTTATATGTTCACCCATGTTCATTGCTGCTATCTTCACAATATCAGGAAATGGAAACAAACTATAAACTGGTGAATGGACAATGAAAGGATGGTTGATTTATACAATGGGAAAATATCTGTTAATAAAAGACAAATTAGGTTATTATCTGATAGAGGAAAACTAGGAACAACCATACTGAGTGTGGCAACATAGATCCCAAAAGACAAACATGACACATTCTCTCTCATAGATGGATGCTAGATTTTGAATCTTCAGATATATGTGCTTCAGTTGGAAAATCTATAGCATTCAGGAAACTTGTAAGGCACCACAGAGGTGAACTTTATGGGCGTGGCAATAAAAAGTAGTGATAATATGAAATAGAAGACAGGTCAGAGGAAAGCCTATGGGGAAGGATAACTAAGACTTAAAGCCTTTTTAAAAGCCAAATGGAGGGGCTGGAGAGATGGGTTAGCAGTTAAGAACACTGGTTGTTCTTGCAGAAGACCCAGGTGTGAATCCCAGCACCCACATGACAGGTAACAACTGTCCATAACTCCAGTTCCAGGGGATCCAACAGCTTCTTCTGTCCACTGCAGGCATTGCACAATATGGGTGCACTTACCTACATGGAAGCAATACATGTATACATATAAATGAAAAAAATAAAATAAAATACTAAAAATGTCATATGGAAACCTACTACTATAGAATCTTCTTAAAATATATACACATGCAATATAAAGAGTTTAAATGGTGTTAGCTTCTAATAGAGATTCAATGGCCTTCCAGACAACACAGGCTAACAAATAAAATACCCAATGTGAGGAATGGACTCCTTTTGGAGTTTTGATCAGAGAGGTTCCATAGACCATCAAACAAATTGACTACTGCCATTTTTCTTGGTTACCATCCAAAACTTGCTAAAGACATTAAATACCTGAGTCATGGAACAAATGAGAAATCAAGTTGGTACTGACCTCAAAGCTTCATCTCTACTGGTTCACTTTTTTAGTACTAGAATGCGTTATGCTTGGTTCTGGAAGAGATACACAATCATCAACGTTACCCAGCTGTGAACCTTGTGAGCTACAGTTACAACTGGCCTGGGAAGTTATGCATGCTGTTGCAATAGTAACACTAATGTTGTGTGAGAAACCAACCAATTTCTGATGGGATTTATGGCCCACTTCACCTAGAAGGAGGCCATATCTGGAACTGTTATCAGGACCAAGAACCAATGACTAAAGAGGTCACAAGCTGTACGGGAGAAATAATACTATTATTTTTCTAAATTGCTCTAGAATTTAACCTATATCCAGTGACTTATTATTGTGCGTATGTTAATGTATTTCCCAGCTCTCATCAGAGAAGCATCTTCTTGCAGCACATGGTAATTAACAAAGAAACATACAACTGGTCAACATGCTGAGTATAAAAAACTGCATTGCTCATCCTTAAATATTACACTTGTTTAACATCCTCTTCTCTCAAGGCTCTGGAATTATTTAAGAAGAGGTGGCAGAAAGATTATAAGAGCCATAGGTATTAAAATGTCCTTACATTCACTTAAAAAATATTATGGGGCTCAGCAGTTAAGAGCACTGACTCCACTTGTGTGGGAGACAAGCTTGAGCCTAGGGTGAAAGTCTTATTGACAGCCATATAGCAGGCCTGAGGCAACGGTCCGACTGCTGGAGCCACAAGGAACGCCTTGTGGCATTTTGCTCCCATTGGCAGATCATGAGACTGATGCCTAGAGCTCGCCACTCCCTAAGCACCACCCTTGGATAACTCACCTTTAGACTACTTGGTGTGCTGTGCACTACCCTTGGATGCCTCACCTTTGAACTACTTGCTGTGCTGTGATTGGAACACTACCCCTATATAAGCTTATGCCTTCCTGCAATAAACCAGATCTGTGTCACTGAACCTGGTCTCCTATGTCTGAATGCGGCACCGCTGGCACAGTCTCCTCACCAGCCCTGGGGTCTGGACCGGACGACTGATCGGAGGAACTAAGAGAGCAGGAGAGCAGCCATAGCTGGAGGAGAGCAGCCACAGCCGGTGACCACAACAGAGAATCTGAGTTCAGTTCCTAGCACCAACATGGCAGCTAACAGCCATCTGCAACTCCAGTACCAGGGGATCTGACACCCTCATCTGTTCTTTGTGGAGGAAAAGAAATTTGACTACATAGACCTTAACATATATGACAGAATGCATGACATCTGGTGGGGAGTATATGGGGGGAGATGGGGAGGGGGTATAAAATGGTTAAGACTTTTTGTATGAAATGCACAAAAATTCCATCAATTATACCAAAAAATGGTGCCAAGAACACACACTGGAGGAAATACAGTATCTTCAACAAATCATGGCAATAATTGGATCTCCATGTATAGAAGAATGAAATTCGACCCATACCTATCACCCTACACAAAAATCAACTCCAAATGGTTTAAAGAACTCAATGATGAAGCCTGAAATGCTGAAAATGTTAGAAGAATACATGGAGAGGGCCCTACAAGATATAGTGCAGGAAGGACTTTCAAAATCTGCCTTCATTCTCTCAAGAATTAAGGTCTACAATTGACAAATGGGATTTCAGTAAAGTAAAATGGTTTTGTACAGCAATGGAAACAACCAAATCAATGAACATGAAACCCAAAGAGTGGAAGAAAATCATCATGAGATGTACATCTAACAAAAGATTAACATCTAGAATATACAAAGAACACAATGAACAAAGAAGGAAGGAAACAAATGACCCAATTAAGAAATGTGCCATGGATCTGAACAGAGAGCTCACAAAAGAAATAACAATGGCTAAGAAATACCTTTAAAAGTGTTCAACATTATTAGTAACTAGGGGTGTGCAAATCAAAACTGCTTAAGAGTTCATCTAACCCCAATCAGACTGGTTAAGAGCAAGAGAACAAATAGCATCAAATGCTGCCATGGATGCAGAGAATGGGGAACCCTCATCCACTGTTGGTGGAATTGCAAAGTGGTGCAACTACTGGAGAAATCAGTATGCAGGACTCTTAAAAAAGTAAAAATAAATCTACCATATGATTTGATTATACCCTCTTCAGAATATATCCAAAGGACTCATCACACTGTAGAGATACTTGAACAGCCATGTTGATTCCTGCTCTTTTCACAATATTTATGAAGTGGAAAGAACCTAAATGTCCCTCCACAGATTAATGGATAATGAAAACATGGTACATTTACACAATGGAGTTCTAATCAACAGTAACAAAAAATGAACCATGAAATATGCAGGTAAATGGATGGAACTAGAAACTAAGTGAAGTAGCACAGACTCAGAAAAACAAGTGATGGATCTTTGCTCTAATTTGTGGATTCTAATGCCAAGTTCTTACATATTAGTATATAAACTGATATAACTGCAGGAGCCAGGAAATTGAATGGAACCATGGGGGTAAAGGGGAAGAAGGAGATCCAGAGAGGGAGATAGTAGGAGACTGGTGTTAAAAAGGGGGAAAAGGGGAAAAGGGAAGGCACTTTAACTGGTAACAAGGGAGGGAGTAGAGGTGGTTATATACAGAGAATGAGAGGAGAGATAAATAATACTTTGGTGGTGTGAAAACCAAAAGAAAATGTATTAGTTCAAAGTCCTACTAAAATTACACATTACACATTATACATATGCTGTGTATGTGCATATGTATAGATGAAGATTATGTAACAAATAATACAATGTCAGGCAGGAGAAACCTATCTTTTAGTTGGTGATGAGTTTAGTTCAAGAGACTCCAAAAATATCATAGGCTATTACCATAGCATTTCATTGCCTCCCATAATTTGAAGGTAAGACCTATTACTGAAGACAGGCCATAATTTGCACACATGACTTAGAACAATCGAGCTGGAATTGACTTGAAGTCTCCTCCCTGAACACTACCTCTCATGGTATCAGAGGATACTATGGAAAGCTGCCAAGAGAGAAAACCCACCAATGGTCCTAATCAAGTGTAACTGCCAATAAATAACAATTACTGATGCAGTACACTGTTACTATTGGTGCAACAGTGGCACTATTATTTTGGGGGTAATCAGCAGCTATTTATTTGGAATTAAAGCCTACTCAAATGGTGGGAACTGATATGTGGCACTGTAAATAGCCAAATTCACATGGCAGGAGAGGTCATATATTCTGGAGAAAAACTTTTTTTGCCACATTCCTAGACCAACTTTATTTCATAACATGTTGTAAATATGCATCTTCATAATTACAGACAAATGTTCCTCTCACCCCTCATCAAAAAAGCTTCTTTTTGCAAAAGATTGAGATGATTACAAAGTTATAAAACTGATCGAATTCAGAGAATAAGTGTCTGAGAGACTTAGACCTAAATGATACATCTTCAGTGGAACTTTTACACATGAGATGGATGCCTCTCTCAATGCTCACCATATTTCTTAGGCATTAGATAGTGATTAACACAAAACCCACAGCTGGCCAATGTGAAGAGTACAAGATGCCACAGAGTTCTCATCTCTGAATAGGACACCTATCTCAAACGTCTACTTTCCAAGGCTCAGGGATCATTGTGGAAGAGGTTTGAAAAGATTTTAAGAGCCAGAGGCATTGAATGACCACAAGGAAACAGTGCTTCACACAGCTGGTCAGGTACACATATAACCTAACAGAAATGGTGAGTGACAACATGTGCGGACAAAACCCAGAATAGAAATAGAGAAGTGGGACATCCCTCTGCTTCCCTGGGCTGCACAACCTGCCACCCTTACCCTGGGTAAATCCAATGGTGCTCACAATGCCTTGACTCCTCCAGCCTCATTCACCCTGCTAGCTCCCCCAACCCATCACTCCTCCTAGCCTGGGTAGTGGCCCATTTCTTGTCTAGGAACCCAAAACACCAGGGTTGACATCTTGGCCTGGAACCACCACTGCTTCCTGATCCTTTGCATCCAGACCAACCCAGTTTCTCCTTGTAGTCCTCAGGAACCCTTGGGGATTCTTCCTGACTCACCTCCTTTTGGTTCCCTGGATGGCATGGCCTGAGACCAGCATCTTTCCTGGGCCCTGCTCCCAGGCCATCCAGTTGCCAAATTCCTGAGGACATCTTTCTTGGAGGGATCCAGGCCTTGGGAGAAAGCCTGAGAGCATCCAATCATCATCTGACTTGAGCCTCTGTGGGAAGTCCTGAAGACAAAAGCAATCTGGCCATTCCAAAAAAAAAAAAAAAAAAGCAAAAGAGAGAACCAGAAGCCTAGACCAACCAGCTTTTCATGACCAACAAGGAAACCACAAAGGCACATATTTTACTAAAAGAAGCAGACCTAAACTTCAGGGCTTGAGTCTCACACAAGAATCAGAAACTACAAAAAAAATTCACATGTCAAAGTCACAGAGAATAAAATAAAAACGTGAAAAACCAAAATGACATATCTCTACCAAATACCAATAGTTCTCTAGAGGAGTACAATGAGAACCCCCTAGAGATAATGCAGGACATGGAACTCAAAAGAACAATTATAAACATGATAAAAGAATTCAGTGAAATGAAAGAACACACAGCCAAAGAAATCAAAGAACTGAAGGAAGATAGGGATAAACTTCTGAATGAATTCAGAAAAGAGTTAGAAATATTGAAGACTACTCAGGGTGAAATGAAGAAGAAAGTGAAACACTCAGTAAGCCAATTAGAAATGACAGGAAAAAGCCTCACCAATAGGATGAATGAAATGGAGCTCAAAATATCAAGACTGGAAGATAAAATGGATGAACTAGACCACTAAAGCAAAGTGTAAGAAAAATTTAAGAAAACACAAGAATTGTGTGATACCATAAAAGACCAAACTTATGAATCATAGGTATACAGGAAGGAGAAAAAGACAAACACATACAAATACAAGAAGCATGTAGAACACCAAACAGACAGGACCAGAAAAGAAACTCTTCACGGCACATCATTATAAAAACACTAAATGTACAGAACAGAGACACAATACTGAAAGCTGAAAAAGAAAAACAACAAGTCACATATAAAGGAAAAACCATCAGGATTACAGCTGACTTTTCAGTGCAAACTATGAAAGCCAGAAGAGCCTTGACCAATGTATTCCCAGTTTAAAATGACCATAGATGCCAAGCCAGATTACTATAACCAGCCAAAATGTCTTTTGTAGTCAGAGGAAAGAAAAATCTTCTATGACATAAATAGGCTGAAAGAATTCATGGCCACAAAACCAGCCCTTCAGAGAGTTCTTGAAGCAATACAAAGAGCTGAAGAAGGGAATGACTATACCCAAAGCATGTGGAAAGAAATTCAATGAAAGTATAAATGTGGAATGCACAGTTATATCAAGAATGTGAACAGAAATAAAAATGACAGGAATCATTACACATCTTTCATTAATAACATTAAA
Organism: Nannospalax galili; assembly: GCF_000622305.1. Lineage (NCBI taxonomy): Eukaryota > Metazoa > Chordata > Mammalia > Rodentia > Spalacidae > Nannospalax > Nannospalax galili. The sequence continues at coordinate 1,720,149 of NW_008343216.1, read as the reverse complement.
TATTAACAGACTGAACTCTCCAGTCAAAAGACAGAGTAGGTGAGTGAATAAGAAACAAAACCTAGCTTTTTGTTGTCTGCAAGAAACTCATCTTACTTTCAATGACAAGCGCTACATTAAAGTGAAAGGATGAAAAAAATACATCAAGTGAATGGTACTAAGAAAAAAGTAGGAGTTGCAATTCTAATATCTGACAAAATAGACTTTAAAACTAATTAGAAGAGATAAAGAGGGCCACTTCATTCTGAGCAAAGGAAAAATATAGCAAGAAGATATTACAATCATGAACATTCTCCAAACTCTGATGCACCCAACTTCATACAAACAGTACTACAGGACTTTAAGACCCAGATTAATTCCAACTCATTAATAGTAGGCGATTTCAATACCCCACTGTCTCCATTAGATAGGTCAACAGGACAGACAGTTAACAGAGAGATATCTGAATTAAACAATAACATACATCAAATGGGCCTAAATAACATCTACCAAGTATTCTACCCACACCAAAGGATATACTTTCAATCCAGTGCCCCATGGAACATTCTCCAAAATCGACCATATACTGGGGCACAATACAAACCTCAACAAATACAAAAAGATTGAAATAATTCCATGCATTCTATCAGACCACAATGCAATAAAGCTTAAAATCAACATCAGAAGAAGCCCTAGTAACCACATGAACACATGGAGATTAAACAACACACTCCTGATGATGAATTCATCAAAAGATAAATTAAGAAAGAAATAAAAGTATTCCTGAAACTAAATGAAAAGGACAATACAACACAACAAAACCTCTGGAACATGCTGAAAGCTGTCTTTAGAGGGAAGTTTACAGCTCTAAGTGTCCACATTAAAAAATCAGAAAGAACACAAATAAATGACTTAACATTGCAACTCAAGACACTTGAAAAGCAACAACAAATGAAACCCAAACACAGCAGACAAGAAGAAGTAACAGAAACCAGAGCAGAAATTAATGAAATCAAAAGAAAGAAAACAATACAAATAATTAATGAATCAAAGAGCTGGTTCTTTGAGGAGATAAACAAGATAGACAGACCGCTAGCCCAGTTAACTAAAAGAAGGAAAGAGCACCTCCAAATCAACAAAATCAGAGATGAAATGGGAAACACCACAACAGGCACCAGAAAGATACAAAACATTATAAGGGAATACTTTAAAAACCTATATTCTACTAAATTTTCAAACCTAAAAGTAATGGATGGGTATCTAAAGACATAGGAATCACCAAAGCTAAACCAAAAGGAGAATAACAGCTTAAAAAGACCCATAAAACAAAAAGAAATTGAAACAGTAATACAAAACCTCCCAACTACAAAATGCCCAGAACCAGATGGATTTACAGCAGAATCCTACTAGATATTTTAAAAAGATATACATCCAATACTACTTAATTTAGTCAAAAAGATAGAAATGGAGGGAGAATTTCCAAATTCCTTCTATGAAGCAAGCATTACTCTAATACCAAAGCCAGATAAAGATAAAACCAAAAAGAAAATAAAACTAGAGAGCCATATCCTTAATGAACATAGATGCAAAAATTCTCAACAAGATACTTACAAACCGCATACAGACACACATCAAAAAGATCATCCACCATGATCAAGTTGGCTTTATTCCAGAGATGGAGGAATGGTTCAATATATGTAAGTCAATAAACGTCATAAATCATATAAATGGGTTCAAATAGAAGAACCACATGGTCATCTCAATAGATGCAGAGTAGGTATTTGACAAAATTCAACATGCATTTATGTTCAAAGTCCTAGAGGGAATTGGACTGGAGGGAACAGACCTCAACGTAATTAAACTGAGCCCTCTGGGCCTGGTCCCACCCTCACCTCCCTCTGCTTCCCTGGGCTTGCACAACCAGCCAGCCTCTCTCCTGGCCAACATCATTCTAAATGGAGAAAAACTGGAAGCATTCCTATTGAAATCAGGAACCAGACAAGGCTGTCTACTATCTCCACACCTCTTTAAAATAGTGAATAAAATTCTTGCAAGAGCAATAAGACAAGAGAAGGAAGTTAAAGGAGTAATAAATGGAAAAGAAGAGATCAATTTATTCTTTTTTGCAGATCATATTATAGTATATCTAAGAGACACCAAAAATTTCACCAGAAAACCTCTGGAAATTATTAACACTTTCAGTAAAGTGGGAGGTTATAAAATTAATCTACAAAAATCTGTAGCCTTTCTATATACCAATAACAAGCATCCAGAGAAATAGTACATGGAAGCACTCCCATTCACAATAGCTCCAAAAAAATAAAAGATCTCGGAATAAACCTGACCAAAGACATTAAAGATCTGTACAACGAAAATTTTAAATCTTTAAAGTAAGAGATTGAGGAAGACATCAGAAGATGTAAGGATCTCCCATGCTCACTGAACGAATTAATATTGTAAAAATGACCATCCTACTAAAATCCAGTAATAGATTCAATGCAATGCCATTCAAAATCCCCATGACATTTTTCACAGAATTGGAAAAAAACTATCCTAAGATTCATATGGAAGCACAAAAATCCTTGGCTAGCCAAAGCAATCCTGAGCACTAAGAGCAATGCTGGGGGGATTACTGTACCAGATTTTAAACTGTATTATAGAGCGATAGCCATAAAAACAACATAGTACTGGCACAAAAATAAACCAATAGATCAATGAAACAAAATTGAACACCCAAATATGATTACATGCTATTTAATCCACCTGATTTTTGACAAAGGGGCCAAGAATATTCACTGGAGGAAAGACAGCATGTTCAGCAAATGGTGCTGGCAAAACTGGATCTCCACATGCAGAAGAATGAAACTAAATCCCTATCTTTCACCTTGCACAAAAGTCAATTCCAAATGGATCAAAGACCTCAATGTAAAGCCTGAAACTCTGAAACTGTTAGAAGAGAACATTAACAAACCTACAAGACATAGGTGTAGGAAAAGATTTTCTAAACTAGACATCAATTGCTCAAGAAAGAAGGTGAAGAATCAACAAGTGGGACCTCATTGAACTAAAAAGCTTCTGTACATCAAAGGAGACAATCAGGGAAGTGAAGAGAAAGCCCACAGAATGGGAGAAAATCTTCACCAGCGACACATCTGACAGAGATTTAACATCCAGAATATATAACGAACTCAGAAAACAAAAAATCAAGAAAGGAAGTAACCCAATTAAAAGATGAGCTAATAGCTGAACAAAGAGTTCTCAAAAGAAGAAGATGGATAAAAAGCATCTTAAAAGATGTTCAACATCACTAGTAATTAGGGAAATGTAAATTAAAACCACTTTAAGATTTCATCTTACCCCAGTCAGACTGGCTAAGATCAAGAGAACAAATGATACCAAATGTTGGAGAGGATGTGGGGAAAGGGGAAGACTCATTCACTGCTTGTGGGGCTGCAACCGGGTTCAAACCCTAAGCAAAGCAGTGTGGAGAACTCTTAAAAAAACTACAAATGAACCTACCATTTGACCCAATTATACCATTCCTTGGCATATACCCAAAGAACTCATCCTATTGCAGAGACATTTGTACATCCATGTTTGTTGCTGCTCTTTTCACAATAGCTAAGAGATGGGAGCAACCTAAGTGCCCCTCAACTGATGAGTGGTTATCAAAATGTGTTATATTTCCACAATGGAGTTTTATTCAGCAGTAAAGAAAGATGAAATAATGAAATTTTCAGGTAAATGGGTGGATCTAGAAACCATTATACTATCTGAAGTAACACAGACTCAGAAAATCAAATGACGTATACTCTCCCTCTTATGTGGACCCTAGCACCAAATTCTTTTGTATTCCAGGTCCTTTTAATAAGATGATGCTTTTTTATATATTATTTATATATTTATTTATTTTATGTGAATGCCTGTATTGCTTACATCTAGGTAAGTGCACCCATGTTGTTCAGTGCCCATGCTGGGCAGAAGAGGCTGTCGGATGCCCTGGAACTGGAATTACATACAGTTGTTAGCTGCCATGGATGCTGGTATTCGTTAATAAGGTTATGCTGTACAGCAGTAACTTATGCATGAAATAACTACCATTATCACGACTTCATCTGAGCGTGATTGCTAAACATCGTCACAATTGGGCTTAGTGATGGCTGTGGTCATTCATTAAAGGAGGACCAAGCATGGTCCAATGACACTCACCACATTATCCAGCCACTCTTCCCATTCAAGTGTATATAATTTGGCCCTAATCACACATGGCCTCCTGGATTTCGTGAGGGCTAAAGTATACAATCTGGGGAAGACTAGGAAGAGACTGCATGACCCATGCTGTGTAAAGGCTTTCCAGTGTGTATACACTCACATCATACATACACCTCAATAACCCCTCAGTTATCTTGGTAAGTAAACTCAATAAATTCATTGGTTCCCCAATAAAACTTTAATCAAACATTGGCTCAACACTAGAACCTTGCTTAGCATCCCCAGGAAAAGAAGTCCAACAACATATGGAAAATGAAAAATTTATTTGTTAATGCTATAATGTTTTCTAATTGTTTTTTTTTCAAAGAAAATGAGAATGTAAAAGATGTTAAAAGGATATGGGAATGGAGATATTTTCCAAAATAGACAGAAAAAATGAGACAGCCTAAGCAAGTGATGAAGGTCTGTTTAGGTTTGTTATGATATATAAAGGATGAAACAATAATAGTATACAAATAATCTTTAAATATCTATGGTCATAGTTTAGTCAACTAGTTTAAGGAACAAAATATATTATCTAGTCAATGTTTATCTGAGACTATTTGGTTTTTCACCCAAGCCTTATCTATATAGCACATGATAATTAAAAGTACCAGACTGGTGGAACTAACCTTATTGGATATTTAACAGCCATAGTTTGAGGCCTATACTAATGTGATCAGAGGGATGTAAAGGACAGTTTTTCCCCCTTGCCCTCTAAGGTCGACTAAGTTCCAGGGGGCTATGGAACATCTCTCAAAATGTCCTGTAACTGTGGTGTGTCACCTGTCCTCTTGATCAAGGAGGACATGGGGACCCCACGAGATGGACTTGAACCAGTGTCCAGTCTACAAAGAGGAGGGTCAACTCAGAAGAAACATTTCCTCCATGCTTCCAAGTGAAGCCAGACATGGTTGAGTAGGACCTTTGACTTATCTTCACATAGATAGAACTAGTAAAAGAAAGAAGTCAGGGGTTTCTCCCCAGCCCATGTGGCCCCTGAGGAACAGATCCTCAAATGACCTTAAGTGTAAAAATAAATTGATTTATTTGGGCAAACTGTGTTGCCTTAAACACTGAAAAGGAAAGTGTAAGTGTAACCAAAAAGTAAAGTCATCTGTATATTTCTTTAAGAGTTCAAGGGATTACACTTCCCAGACATTAGGCTTAAGACTATGTAAAAAGTTATTTAGACAATTATTTCTCATTGATGATTTTGTTCCTAACCAGAAAGTGCTGCTCAGATGTAGGATTTCAAATTGTGGTCTCCAATACTGTAGTGCCCAGCTGTAGATAAGGGAGACAACCCGTTATTGTTCTAAAATGATGGATAATTTTTTTTTCTCCCTCTATCTAGAAGCCTTTGAGAGGGAATTGACACTCATTCCAACCACTCCAACAACTATCAAAATACCTGACAGCAAATCCTGAATCCTTCACTCTAGAGTCCAGCCTGGAAGACAAAAGAAAAATGAGGAGGAACCCAATAGAGGGGTGCTTTTGGAAGCCCTTGTCAAGAAATTCCAAAGGACTCTCATATGAACATTTGAAAATTTCCCTGTTCTTTTTTCTAGTTCCCTGTCTAGAACTTGTAATGCTAATTACTCTTTCCTTTACTTCTCCTTCACATCTCCTAGTCATGATTCAAAGACTTTCTTTTCCTCCTTGAGATAAGAGTTTTGCAATTTGGAGGTCTTTTAGATAGACCCACTGAAGGGGTATTCCAGTTGCCTCATCCTGCGTCCCTGTTCAGCACTGAAGAAGCCAGAGTGGTCTGTGTCCTGATTCCCTATTGGAAATTTGGGTAACCCCTTCAAAGGATGGTGTGATAAGAATAGGAGATAAGAATTGGCTAGGCAGCTAGGGTAAAAAGACTGTAAAGGAAAGTAGCCAGTTTCTTTACTAAAACTCAAAAAGTCCTTGGGCCTCTTAGCAACCTAGTCTGTTCTAAAGGCCAAAAATGTTGAAAATACTTGGGGGCTTTTATCTAATCCTTAAAAGATTTTAGGGTTACCTCTTCAGAAGAAGGAAATGTTAGAGTAGCCAAAAGCCCCATAAAAAATAAATCAAAGAAGAAGAAAGAGTACATGAATTTATCAGAAAAAAGTGATGGGAAGATATGGGAAGAGTTGGAGGGGAGGGAGTGGGCATGGATTTGATCAAAACACTTTATATGCATGTATGAAATTCTCAATAAATTATTTATTTAAGAAAAAAGAAATTAGGCAGTTGTGATTATCAATAAAACACTGTCCACACTCTCGTGATAAATATCAACTGACAAAATTTAAGGAGTAACTGAGTTGAGTAAATGTAGACAACATAGTTTTCCTCTATATAAGGACTTAATTTGATAGTTTGAAGATTAATTCTGTTTAATCCAATGCTTCTTAACACAAGGAATCAAGTTTATTTGTAAGGAGGTAGCCTCAGCTTTTAGTAGATTGAGCTTTTGTCAAGTTGCTATGCTAAAACTCTCCAACTCATTTACCTACAAAACTTCCATCTTTTGATGTGGAGCAGGAAGACATTTAGATTTAAATTATATGTTGTTAGAGTAAGAACGTAGAGTAAGTGGAGATGCAGTATCTTAGTTTCTTTTTCTCTGGTGACAAAACTCTTAGAGAAACAACGTCAGGGATACATGGTGTATTCTGGGTCACAGCGCACAGTTAAGATGGATCTTCTCACATCAATTAACTTTGTAAGTTATCCCTCACAGGCATGTCCAAGGCAGTTTTCTGGATGACTATAGATCCTCTTAAGTTAAGAATTAGCACGAACCATCATTAAGGAAGCATCAAAATCACTAATTTTAAAAATATTTTAAGCAGTTTTCTATCAAAATAAAGAAGATAGACAAGGGTCTAGGAAGTTAAACAGGTAGTGGTGTGATCAAATTTATAGTAAATGAAATTATAACAGATATGGACAAAAATATAGAATACTGGCAAGAAATGAAAGTCGGCGTTTAAAGTGAATGAATATGTAATGACAATAATTAGTGGAATTCTATCATATTCTATCACAACATCCATGTAGAAGGAGCAGGGATAAAATAGCAAATTGTCACAGGATTGATATTGGCAGGACAGATGTGCTGGAAACAGTCATGAGGATAGATAATTCTAGGCTTTTTATAAGGACATGGTTACTTCAAGTTGTTTTGTCCTTCCAAGCTGGGCAGAAATCCAATTGTGGCAATAGTAAATGATAGAATTGGTTCTTTTGAAATAATAGAACTAATGGAAGTCTTTATGCTTACTGTTGGCTTGAAAAATGAAGTGAATAAATTTAAAGTAATTTTGTGGAGAAAATTTAATATCTGAGGTAGCATTAGGGTCTACATAGAAATGAAAAAAATCCTCCCTATTTATGGAGATTAAAATCTAGTCTAGTAAAAAAGCATAAGGTATAATTGTAAAAAGGCCTATGTATAATTGTGTATTTTATGCATGATGATAAATATTCAAATATTATGGAAAAGATACTGATTATAGGGTTCCTTATAATCAACAAATAGAACAGATGAAAGGGAAATAGAGCTTGACCTGGGGCTGAAGGATGAAGCCATTTCATTGAAATCGATAACAGAAGAAATTTATGTGGTTTAGGAGCACAGTGTGAAGAAGAACAAAGATGGGAAGGCATCAGATCTGATAGTCAATAATGATGACTATGGGGAGGACAATAATAGCTTTCTTATACATTACAAATAAATGGTTTTAGTTTCTTTAATAATTTGTGAAATGTATATCATCTTACCCGGAAAATTCAAATAGAATCTTAGTTTTTCACCTTATGCCGTATGTTAAATAAAAATAGTAGAAACTAGCTTGGGGTGGCAATTATAGATTTTTCTAGCAAAAGGCATATTATTAATAAACAGCTTGTATTGTTCCTTTTGAATCATTTGTATTATTACTGTTGTTGTTAACCTGTGTGTGTATATGATGTGTGTGGAGGTCTGAGCACAACTTTATTACATTAGATCTCTCCTTCTATGTTATGTGGGTTTCGGAGATCTAATTTGGATAGTCAAGTTTGTTTGTCTGCATAGCCATTTTGCCAGCTATACATTTATTGCTTCTTAAATGAGAAGTTTGTATTAAGGCTTTTGAGTTTCAAAGATTGTTTCACATTAGTAATTAAGAAATGTCCTGTTTCAGTAGCTCTATGAGCAAGATTCATCAATATTTAGCCTCTGCAATGTTTTTTGTTATTTGAAGACATCATTCTCATTCACATACCTCTGGGCCTTGTACAGTCTCTTCTTCCAGGATGAAATTCTCCTTTTCATGCATGCATCAGCCGACTATGCTTTGTCCCCATGACAACATGCTTTCATTCAAGATCCTGTTACTATTATAGACGATTAATCATCCTTTTCCTTGTTCCATCACTATACTTGGACATGTATACAGATGTTATACAAATTTCATAGTACATTTTTAAAAATAAATCTGGTTTTCTTTAAAAGTATACACATTTTGACAGTTGAATCATTTGTATAATTCATTGCCCAGTGCTTCACACAGTGCAAATATCACTCAGTGAGTAAATTTTCAATTAATAAGTGAAGGAATGAATGATAGGTAAGGTAGGTCATAAAGGTAGAGGTGTAAAATTTTGTTGCATGGATTAGGACTTCTTAGAATGTGCTGTGCAGAACCCATTCATAAGAGAATTTCATCTTATTTTTACAGTTTAAGCAAAACAGAATCTCTCATATATTTTGCAGAATGAGTTTTCATGAAAAAAATTATTTAAGCAAAACGATTTATAGCTCAGAATGCTTCTAAAGGGGCTAGACACACAGTTCAATGGGTAAGAGTGCTTGCTGTACAAGAATAGTTGCCTGAATTCAAATCTGAACACATGGCTGTAATGGGAGCATTGGAGGTGAGTCCTGGGAGCTCGTGGGCCAGTGAGCCTAATCTTTAAGGTAAGTTTCCAGGTCAGTGAGAGACCCTACCATAAAAGAATAGGGCAGAAAGTGAAAGAGGAAGACATCCTACTTCTTCCCTGGCATCTGCATAGGCAGGGGAGCAAAACCTCCCACATTAACAATAAAAATAAATGAATGCATAAATAAAATGTTTCAGAAACCAGCGAAAATTTATAAATCTATATTCTTAAAAATGTAATTTTTGATTGTATATGTATGAGTACTTTGCATGTGTGTATGTAGGTGTACCACATGCATGTAATGCTTGCAGATGTCAGAAGGTATTGGTCCTCCTGGAACTGGAGTTACAAACAACTGTGATCTGACATGTGGGTGCTGGGAAACGAACTTAAGTCCTCTGGAAGAGGAGCAAGTGCTCTTAATCACTGAGCTATATCTCCAACCTCAAACATTACATTTAAAAAATAAATAAATATCAATAATTTCTCATTTTATATGCAAAAGACCACATTTTAAAGTGTGAGTAAAATTTTGTGGAAAAGATGATGTGAAATTCTAATCAAAAGATTCATGCATAAGTAAAGATGAGTTAATTTTTAAATTTTATGGCATATATATATTAATCTTGCTATATATTTATACCTTATAAGCTTTACCAAATTTAGTTTGTCTGACTGAGGTTACACATTGACTTAAGGGTATCTCCTAGACCCCTAAGCAGGTGCTATTCATGATTGTGCTTTGAAATGAGAGTCATTTCTCAGTGGGGAGTCTGCTCCAACCTTCTTTGTTAGAGCTCAAAAAAATATATGGAAGTTTTTTGTTTGCCCAATGCTTTTTTTCTGCATGATGCCAAGGTCTCAGTTGAGCATCATTTAGCTTGTCAAGTTTTCTACTTGTAAATTCTCTGGTATCAGATAAACTTTATCTTAGTAGATATAGTAATTTATAGAATTCTCCATAATGGAGGAAACCAGTGAGACCACTTGTCTTGAGTATTTTGCAATGTAAATGTATTCTTTAAAAAAATTTATTTGTCTCTGTATCTTACAAGCCACAGCTGGGGACAAATTTGCAGGTTGCAATGCTAATAAACTGATACTGTGGGTTCATTCTATGTTTATAAAGGGGGATATTATGTTTCACAAAATTCATTAAGGTGTTTGTATCTACAAATGGGAAGAATTAATCCTGAAAGCAATTGCTAAGGCAAAACCACTCATTACTGCTGTTATGCTAAAATACTTGCAAATCACATAGGAAAACACATTAGTGTTCTTAACATTCAAAAGACTTACTCCAATGTCAGTAAAAAAAAAAAAAAAAAGACTGCTTTGGGGGGGTCTTTTTAAGACAGGGTCTCGCTCTAACCTCAGCTGACCTGGAACTCACTACATAGACCAGGTTGACATCGCTCTCACAGAATATGCCTGTCTCTGCCTCCCTAGTGTTGGGATTAAAGGCTTGAGCTATCATGCCCAGTAGTTTTAGTATGTTTCCAAATGCATCAAGGTTTTTTGTTTTTTTTTTCACTTTGAGATGTTGCATAGACAACTTATTTTACTGCCTGAAAACAGTGAGTACCATTTATACCCCAGAAACTCATTTTATAACTCACTATGTAACTATAACCTGGAGCCAGAACATATTATTATCGAAATAATTCTTTATTACTGAATAAAGTAGCATGATATACATGTTGAAATATTGAATTTAGTACTACTTAATTCCTTAAGTGATATAAGCACAAGTAAATTGAATATACATCCTTCTGTTGTTCAATATTATTTTATTTGTTGAAAAAATATTTATTAATTACATATTGTGCCAAGACTTTTCTAAGCCTTTGAAATAGAGCTCAGATGAAAGCCCAGGTTTACATATTTATAAGGAGCTCACAGATGAATAAAAGAGATAGTCTGTCTAGAAATATAAGGGAAATTTCCTTAAAGTGTTTCCACTTAATTGATTTGTGCACATTGCTTGATGGTCTTCATTCCTGCTTTAATGCATAACTGATGGATATTCATTAAAGACTAAGTGAGAAGTTTAGGATATTTGGGGTTTATATCACCAGCAATAGTCTTGCATGCCTATTAAGAGAATGGACTATTTTTCCCAAACGTTTTATGCTAATTAAGCTTATGTTCTTGAAAATACACATAAGATAGAGTATGTAATAGATACTAACTTAATAATATCTACAAAGTACATACCCATGTTTTCACAGCTAGCTTAATAAATAAATAATAGTACTTTGCATATCTTTCCTTAAGTTGTGAATTTATAATTATATAATTGCAGTTGCACATATGAACCCAAAGCACTTATGGCAGAATGCACAAGACCAAGTCAGACAGGGCCCAGCATGGACTGGGGAGGTAGGCAGGAAACATCAGCCTTACTTGAAAATCTATTGGCATTTGATGTATACTGGAAGAGGAATGTCATTTTCCTCACTAGTGTAATGCCTGGTAGGTTGACCAGACTTCGCTGAATGGGCCCACACTCAAGAGCACTTGAGAAACACAGACTAGATCTGATAGGCCTTTTAAAAAGAAAAGTCAATAATAACAGAGGAAATGAAGTGGGCGTGGATGTGAAGAAAGGAGAGGTGGTCTGAATAGGATCATAGTACATTTTATGAAATCCTCCAACTAATATAATTAAAAAATTATATAAATGGATAGAATGCAGTTGTAAAAATTATCAATAAGGTGAGACATATATAGAATATTTAGAAATAACTGAAAAAAAATTAGCTACTAAAATTTAAGTTTATTTAGACAGACTTGTGAAAAGTCCCATAAAGGAAAAGGAAAAAAAAAACAACTCATACTTATTAATATATTAATATTTTATGTTTTTTACGTATATAAGTAGTATATAATCTGTGCAACTGGATGAGTTTAGAGATGAGTGTACACTTATGAAACCATCACTACAATTTGTGCCATAAACATATGCATCACCTCCAAAAGGTTCTTTCTGTCATCACTATTTCTTATTGCTTTATTATTATTGCCATCATTATTACTTATTTATTTTTAATTTTTTTAAATTTTATAATCACATTATTAGAAGAAGCCTTTCATTACAGCTTTAACATATTCAGTAACACATTCCAGAGCAAGGATACATCTCTTTCAAAGGTGGCTGTAATTTTGAGGTTCACAGTTGAATTAATAAAGTCATACAGTGTTTAACTCAGTATAAACCCTCTAAGACATAAAATTGAATGAGTTTTTACCCTTTAAAAAAGATCTCCATTTCAATTTAAGATATGCTGTTTCCTACATTTTTTTCTTTCTGTTTTTTTTTTTTGTTGTTGTTGTTGTTGTTGTTGTTGTTCTTTTCTGGACAGGGTCTCCCTCCAGCCACACCTGTTCTGGATTCACTATGGAGACCAGGCTGGCCTCAAACTCACAGAGATCTGCCTGCCTCTGCCTCCTGAGTGCTGGGATCAAAGGCATGTGCCACCATGCCCAGCCTATCTCCTACATTTTAATGCTACTAACACTTACATGTTTACGCATCTGTCTTTAATCTCTATGTATCTGATTATTACTAGTCACAGTCAGTTACACTCAGCTCCTTAGTACCTGAGTATGGGTGTAAGTCATCAGGTAGATTTCACTGGTAATGTTTATAATCTCTACTATTTAACATGAAGTAAATTTTTAAAAAATTTAATAACTGCATGATTAGAATAAGCATTTCATTACAGCTTTACCATATTCAGTAACACACTCCAGAGCAAGAGTACATCTCTTTCACAAGTGGGTTCAAGTTTCTATGCTCACAGTTGAGTTAATACAGTTATGGAATATTGAACTCAGTATAAGCCTTGTAAGACATAAAATTAAATGTTTTTTAGCTTTTAAAAATGATCTTCATTTCATTTTAGAATATATTGTTCCTTGCAGAAAGACTCATTGTTTTTGTTACTAACACTGAGATGTTGGCACATGCATCTCTAATCTGTATGTATCTGATTATTACTAGTCATAATTGGTTGCACTTGTATCCTTGGCACCTGCGTATGTCTATAAAGTCATTGGGTAGATTTCAATGGTAATATTTATCACCTCTGCTATTTAACATTTCCATGCTTCTTCCTCAAATACAATACATTAAAAAAATTTTTTTGATTTCTTTTTGTGCCTGTGTGTATATAATACAGAACATCCCAAACTATCTTATTCAACTATACACCCACTTCTCAGATAGCCTCCCTCCCTCCACTAGAGCCGTTATACTCTGATATCCCTGCTACTGTCTGAGGCATTGTCGGCACCCTCATCCATTCCCCACTACTTGTCCAATTGGTGAATCTAGTCAGCCTGTCTAAAGGTCTTTGTATTAGGAAAGTCAGCTGTTCCTCACCTAACAGCAATCAATTTTCATTATTCCTTTAGATAAGATTGGGGTCTGCTGTTCATTTTCCCAGTTCTATGCTGGGTTACTATTTGAGGGTCCCTTTGGCCACCCTGGCCAAAAACTCAAAAGAAGGTATCTCCTACCTGGCATTGTTGCTTTTTATGTAGCCTTTAGCTATGCATATGGACTCTTTAAAAATTATATTGCCTCCTTTAATATTCTGTTATACTTTCCTTTGGGTGGTTAAGGCCATACAGTTGGCCCAGATAAACCAATTTATTTTTACTCTTAAGGTCGTTTGAGGATCTGTTATTCGGGGGTCACATGGGCTTGGGAGGAGCCCCTGCCCAGTTTCTTTTAGCAGTTCCGCCTATGTGAAGATAAGTCAAATGTCCTGCTCAATCATGGCTGGCTTTGCTTGGAAGCATGGAGGAAGTGATTCCTCTGTGTTGACCCTCCTCTTTGTAGACTGGAAAGTGGTTCAAGTCCTTCTTGTGGGGTCTCCTTGGCCACCTTGATCAAGAAGACAGGTTACACACCACCATTACAGGATATTTTGAGAGATGTTCATAGTTCCCTTGAACTAGTCAGCCTAGGAGGGCAAGGAGCAAAAAGTGTCCTTTATGACCCTCTGACCAAATTACTATAGGCCTCAAAGTATATCTGCTAAACATCCAAGAAGGTTAGTTCCACTACTCTGGTACTTTTAATTACTGTATGTCATGTAGATAAATCTTGGGCAAAGGTGAATTGTTCTCAGATAAACCTTACCTAGACATATATTTCTTGATCTTTTATGTATGATTTGTCAGTAGATTGTAGGAATAATATGGTTCCCTCTTGTTTTTAAAACTAGCTAGGCATTATTTATTTCTCGCATTGTCTCACCCCTCCATCATGGTTTCCCCAATTAAGCTGCCCCATTTCCCCCCTTTCTCCCTTATTAATACCCTTCTCCTACTGTCCTACCTTTCTTGAGCTGCTTCTTTCCCATTATCCCCTAGGTTCTTTGTATATCCTTCCCTCCCTCCACTCCCTTAAACAAATCCAATTTTTATCCATATCTCCCTTATTAAGGCCTGTTTCCTACTGTTCTTCCCTTTCATTTTCTTTCTTTTCCTTTACCTCCCTGTTTCCTTTCCATTATCCTGGTTCCTGTAGTTATATCTGGATACATACTCACTTATCAGGGTTTGGTTCCAGGATTCACATATCAGGGAGAACATATGTTGATTTTTTTTTTCTGAGTCTGTGTTACTTCACTTAGTATAACAGTTTCTAGTTCCATCCATTTACCAGCAAATTTCATGATATCATCTTTCTTTTGTGCTTCCATATGAATCTTAGGATGTTTTTTTCCAATTCTGTGAAAAATATCATGGGGATTTTGATTGCCATTGCATTGAATCTATAAATGGCTTTCAGTAGGATGGTCATTTTCAAGATGTTAATTCTTCCAATCCATGAGCATGGGAGGTCCTTCCATCTTCTGATGTCTTCCTCAATCTCTATCTTTAAATATTTAAAATTTTCATTGTAGAGTTCTTTAATGTCTTTAATCAGGTTTATCCCAAGATATTTTATTTTTTTGCAGCTATTGTGAAGGGGAGTGTTTCCATGTGTTCTTTCCCTGATTGCTTATTTATTGTATATAGAACGGCTACAGATTTTTGTGGGCTAATTTTGTAACCTGTCTCTTTACTGAAGACATTAATAATTTCTAGAAGTTTTCTGGTAGAATTTTGATGTCTCTTAGATATATCATACCATCTGCAATAAGGGATAATTTGATCTCTTCTTTTCCAGTTTTTACTCCTTTAATTTCCTCCTCTTGTCTTATTGCTCTTGCAAGAGTTTCAAGCACTATGTTAAAGAGAGGTGGAGATAATGGACAGCCTTGTCTGGTTCCTGATTTCAATGGGAATGCTTCCAGTTTTTCTCCATTTAGAATGATGTTGGCTGTGGGTGTGTTATCTATGGCTTTAATTATGTTGAGGTATGTTTCCTCCAGTCCATTTTCCTGTAGGAAAATGAACATAAATGCATGTTGAATTTTGTCAAAGGCCTTCTCTGCATCTATTGAGATAATCATGTGGTTCTTGTCTTTGAGCCCATTTATATGATTTATGAAGTTTATTGGCTTATGTATATTGAACCATCCCTGCATCCCTGGGATAAAGCTGACTTGATCATGGTAGATGATCTTTTGGATGTGTGTTTGTATGCAGTTTGCAAGTATTTTGTTGAGAATTTTTGCATCTATGTTCATTAAAGATATGAGTGTATAGTTTACTTTTTTGGTTGCATCTTACCTCGCTTTGGTATTAGAATGATGCTGGCTTCATAGAAGGAATTTGGTAGTTCTCCATCCATTTCTTTCTTTTTGAATAAATTAAGTAGTATTGAATGTATATCTTCTTTAAATGTTTGATAGAATTCTGCTGTAAATCCATCTGGTCCTGGGCTTTTTTAGTCAGGATGTTTTGTATTACCATTTCTATTTCTTTTTGTGTTATGTATCTGTTTAAGCTGTTAATATCCTCTTGGTTTAGTTTTGGTGGTTTCTATGCCTTTAGATATCTGTCCTTTTCTTTTCGGTTTTCAAATTTAGTAGCACATATGTTTCTAAAGTATTCCCTTATAAGGTTTAGTATCTTTCTGGTCTCTGTTGTGATGTTTCCCCTTTCATCTCTGATTTTGTTGACTTGGAGGTGCCCTTTCTTTCTTTTGGTTAACTGGGCTAGCAGTCTTTCAATCCTGTTTATATTTCAAAGAGCCAGCGCTTGGATTCGTTGAGTCTTTGTATTGTTTTCATTGATTCTTTGTATTGTTTCGTTGCCCTGATTTTTGTTATTTCTTCTTGTCTGCTGGGTTTGGGTTTCATTTGCGTTGCTTTTCAAGTGTGTTCAGTTGCAATGTCAAGCCTGCTTTTCAAGTGTCTTGAGTTGCAGTGTTAAGTCATTTATTTGTGTTCTTTCCAATTTTTTGATGTAGGCACTATAAAGCTATAAACTTCCCTCCAAGGACAGCTTTCAGCGTGTCCCAGAGTTTTGTTGTGTTGTATTGTCCTTTTCATTTAGTTCCAGGAACACTTTTTTTTCTTTCTTAATTTCTCTATTGACCCATGCATCATTTAGGAGTGTGTTCTCTAATCTCCATGTGTTAAATGATGATTAGGGCTTCTTCCAGTGTTGATTGTAAGCTTTATTGCATTGTGGTCTGATAGAATGCATGGAATTATTTCAGTATTTTTGTATTTGTTGAGGTTTGTTTTGTGCCCTAGTACGTGGTTCCATGAGCTGCTGAGTAGAAAGTATGTCCTTTGGTGCTTGGGTGGAATACTTGGTAGATGTCTGTTAAGTCCATTTGATATATGGTATTGTTTAATTCACATTGCTTTCTGTTAGCTCTCTGCCCTTTTGACCTATCTAATGGAGACACTGGGGTATTGAAGTCCCCTACTATTAATGAGTTGGGATTAATCTGGGTCTTAAAATCCTGTAATTTTTTTTTTATGAATTTGGGTACACCAGAGTTTGGTGAATATATGTTCATGATTGTAATATGTTCTTGATTTACTCTCCCTTTGCTCAGAATGAAGTGGCCCTCTTTATCTCTTCTGATTTTTTTAGTTTAATGTCTATTTTGTCAGATATTAGAATTTCAATGCCTGCTTTTTCCTTAGTACCATTTGTTTGGTATAATTTTTTTCCATCCTTTCACTTTATGATAGTGTCTGTCCTTGAAAGTGAGTTGAGTTTCTTGCAGACAACAAAAAGATGGGTTTTATTTATTAATCCATTCACCTAGTCTGTGTCTTTTGATTGGGGAGTTCAGTCCATTAGTATTTAAAGTTATTGATGAAAAATGAGTATTGAGTCCTGTCATTTTTATTTCTGTTTACCTTCTTGATATAGTTGTACTTTCCCACAGTTATACCTTCATTGAATTTCTTTCTGATACCCCTTGGGTATAGTCATTCCTTTCTTCAGCACTTTGTATTGCTTCCAGAACTCTCTGAAGGACTGGTTTTGTGTACATGAATTCCTTCAGCCTATTTATTTCATGGAAGATTTTTCTTTGCCCTTCAACTATAATTGACATTTTCGCTGGATATAGTAATCTGGGTTGGCATCTGTGGTCATTTAAAACTTGGAATACTTTGGTCCAGGCTCTTCTGGCTTTCATAGTTTGCACTGAAAAGTCAGCTGTAATCCTAATGGGTTTTCCTTTATATGTGACTTGTTGTTTCTCTTTTGCAGCTTTCAGTGTTGTCTCTTTGTTTCATCCATTTAGTGTTTTTACTACGATATGCCGTGGAGTGTTTCTGTTCTGGTCCTGTCTGTTTGATGTTCTATATGCTTCTTGTATTTGTATGGTCATGTCTTTCTTTAATTTTGGGAAATTTTCTTCCACGATTCTGTTGAAGATCTGGTCCTTTTCATTATCTTGGAATTCTTCTCCTTCCTGGATGCCTATGATTCATAAGTTTGGTCTTTTCATGGTGTCACACAATTCCTGTGTATTCCATTCTTGTGATTTCTTAAAATTTTCATAATCTTTGCTTGAGTGGTCTAGTTCATCCTCTTTATCTTCCAGTCTTGATACTGTTTTCCATTTCATTCATCCTATTGGTGAGGCTTTCTCCTGTCATTTCTAATTGGCTTACTGAGTGTTCCATTTCCTTCTTCATTTCAGCCTGAGCAGTCGTCAATATTTCTAGGTATTTTCTGAATTCATTCAGAAGTTTATCCCTATCTTCCTCCAGTTCTTTGATTTCTTTGTGTATTCTTTAAATTCACTAAATTCTTTTTATCATGTTTATAATTGTTCTTTTGAGTTCCATGTCCTGCATTATCTCTAGGGGGTTCTCATTTACTCCTCTAGAGGTCTATTTGTATTTGGTGGGGATATGTCATTTTGGTTTTTCATGTTATTATTTTTTCTCTGTTATTTTGACATGTGAATTTCTTTTGTAGTTTCTGATTCTTGTGTGAGACTCATGTCTTCAAGTTTAAGTCTGGTTCTTTTAGTAAACTTTATGACTTTATGTGTCTTTGTGGTTTACTTTTTGGGCATGAAAATCTTGTTCCTCTAATCTTCCAGTTCTCTCTTTGATTTTATACTGGAGTGGCTAGGTTGCTTTGGTCTTCAGGAGTTCCCACAGAGGCCCAAGTCAGATGAGGATCAGGTGCTCTCAGGCTGTCTCCTAAGGTCTGGATCCCTCTAGGAAAGATTTTGGCTTCAGGAATTTGGGGGGTTCGACTGGCCTGGGATCCAGGCCCAGGAAAGATGCTGGTCTAGGACATCTGGTTGTCATGCCACCCAGAAATACAAAGGGAGATAGGGGTGGGAAGAGGACCCAAGTGCTCCTGAGGACTGCACTGAGGAACTGAGTTGGTCTGGATGCAGAGGATCAGGAAGCTGAAAGGTCAGCCCAGGAGTCCAGGAAAGAGGTTGGGGTGTTTGAAGCCCAGGGAAGCAGAGGGAGATGAGGGCTGGGCCAGGCCCCGAGGGCTCCTGGTTACCCGAGAAGGAACTGTGTTGGCATAGATGCAAACGATCAGGAGGCAGTGGTGGTTACCCTGGTGTCTGGGGCTCCAAGACAAGGAATGGGACAGGACCCAGGTTATGAGGAGAGATGCATGTTGGGGGTGTGTGTGGGGTGTGGCGGTTTGGTGGGGTGGTGAATGAGGCTGGGGAAGTCAAGACATGGAGGGCGCTATCAACTTATCCCGGAGAGAGGCCTGCGGATCCTTAATATTGTATGTTTACAATATCATATTACATGATAGAACCCAAAATATACATTGTGAGAAGCAATTTGGAGGAATAATAATGTGAAATTCTAAGTAGTCAACAAGTTCCCATGCAAATAAAAGACTTTGGTCCCATAATATTGGCATACTAAAGAGTATTTGTGTGTTGTAGGTTAGACAGAGAGGTTTCTAGTATAATTATATTGCTAAAATATATACATTTTTAACTATAAACGTACCCAGGACAGAGATGACATGTCAGAGGCATTCAACTTTCATTATAATGTAACAACAAGTTTTGAGAGGACTTGTGGGACACTATTCCAGGATTATAAAAGACACATCTTTAGTCAGATCACAGCAAAAGATCCAGCCTAGCACTGCTCAGTTCTTTCTACTCCCCAGCCCCTATTTCCTTCTCTTCATGGTACTGTTACTGTTGGCCAGTGTGCTTTGTTTTCACTTATTTTCTATCCTGCTTACCAATCCAATCTATTTCTGTGCCAATCTGAAGTTTGGTGTAAAGAGTTGACTGTATATAGCAATCTGTGGTATGATATAATGTGTACATAGACTTATGTACTATTGTAGCATGTAGATGACAGCCATACTTGCAGCGAACAACTCAGACTTGTTTAAAAAAATCAGATGAGGGGCTGATGAGCGCTCAGTGATTAAGTGACACAGCCATTCTTCCAGAAGACCAAGTTTGGTTCCCAGCAACCACATGGCAGCTATCAACTGTCTGTAACTAAACTTCCGGGTGCCCAACATCTCCTTCTGGCCTCCACAGGAACTGCACAACATGAGCCCACTTACATACACATGTGTAAAATACTCATACACATAAAATAAAAATAAATACGTTAATTTTTTTTTTTTTTAAGAATCAGACATGTGATGTAACCACTTAGGCTGTGCTTATACCTATTGCTGCAGGTCACTAGCTCAGTGGTAGAAGAACTCTAGCATGTACAAAAGCAAAGCAAAGTAACTGGCAATTGTAAATAAACAATTACAAAAAGTATTAGAACCAGAGATAGCAGTCAGGTTGACAACTTTGTAGTACAGATTTGATGGACTCTTTCTGGTATGGTGCAGATTTTGTGCCCTAGTTCTGATTATATACATTATTTCATAAGACAGGAAAAATTGGAAACATAGTGAACACCTGCATTGGTCAAAAGGGAAAAAGAAGAAAGGGTGAATGGTATTTTTTTCAATCACTGAGAAGCTTTGAACTCATGTCTAATATTTGTGAAGGGTAAATCTAGGGTGAGATGTTTTTGTGACTGGAGAAACAGTAATGTGTTGTAGCTTTCAGGAAGCATGGATGACACAATTTGACAAACACTTCACCAAGGAGGAGGTTTCCTGTTTGGAGGAAAGAGCAACTTTTGACATTTTCCCTAGAAGGAGGAGAGGGTTGCACAGATGCTGCGCTGGCTTTGTTGACTCACAGAGCTACATGAGACCTGTCAAAGTGCTAGAGTAACTTAAATTGAGAAAATATTTTATTTACTTTGTAGTAATATCAGTAAAGGTTGCTTCTACCATGAAAGATAAAAGAAATTGCTGTTATTTGTTCCAGATATCTGGGTATATTTTGTCCTTTAGTGTTATTGGCATGAATACTCAGAGATTAAGGAAAAGAATTTCATTTGACACTTTCACACATTTACACCCTCAATCTCCTCTCCGAATCCCCTCCTTTTTCTGATCAAGTTTCCCTCCTACTTTTATGCCTTCTTTTTGTATGTCACTCATTGAGTTTAATGAGAATTTTTTACAGGGGTATGCTTAGGGCAACTATCTTAGAGCTACACCCACTTATCAATGACTATGGCACTGAAGAAAATGACACCATCAGCCCAACCACCATTGACTGGCAATGGTCTCTTAGGAGTAGGGCCTCATGGCCTTCTCTTCCATCCATGAAGAAAAGTTGACAGGCCTAACCTTTCCAAGGTTTCTTGCAGATAACCACAGCTATAATGAGTTTAGGAGTGCAACGGCTATGCCATAATCAGAAGAATTTTATTTTCATATCTCCTAATCTTCTGACTCTTACGTTCCCTTGTGTCATGTTGTTTAAAGTTTGAATTCTTGATGTATTCTCTATAAGTTTATAAAATGCCAGAAAAATAAAAACAAGAAAGGGGAGTATTCTTTATTTCCATCTAATTCACTAACTTATTTCACTTTAGACTCACAAGTAAGTGATATGTGTTAGGTCAACACAAAACAATGGGTGCAGAGAAAAATACAATCCTTAGAAATGATGTCCAATTAGTTAATACTTTCATTTTCTGTATTGTACTAGGTAACTGAGAAGAAAATTTTAGAAAAGAAAACAGTAGCCTAATGAGAAATCTTGATTCACTTAAAATTAGAAAATTGGGGTTGGTGAGATAGCTCAGTGGCTAAGAGCACTTTCTACTCTTGCAGAGTAACTAGATTTGGCTCCCAGCACTCGCATGGCAGATAACAGATGTCTTAACTCCAGTTTCAGTAGACCTGATGCCCTCTTTTGGCCTCTGTGATACCAAGCATTCACATGGTACCCATACATACATTGAGACAAATGTTCATGCACATAAAATAAAAATACATAATCCTCATTTCTTTAGAAAATTAACTTCATGGGAATGGAGATATATAAACCAGGGGTTCAATCTCAAGAACTGCATAAACTGGGCATGGTGACACCTGTTATACCAGTACTCAGGAGGGAGGTATGGGGATAAGAAGTTCAAGGTCATCCTTTGCTTTATAATGAGTTTAAGGTCAGCTTGAGAAGGTGAGATGTTAGGAAAAGAAAAAGAAAAAAAGAAGTTTTTTTGATTTTGCCAAATATGTTAACTGTAAATAGTCTTTATAATTTTAAAGAAGTATAAAGAGTTTAACATTTATAAACTTTTAGAAATATGGTTTCATTATCACTTAAAATATTCCCACTACAAACAAGATATATTGAAATATTTCACTGTATAGTGGTAGATGTATACTGAAGAAATCAATAATGAAGAAATAGCAAAAATTGACTAATAATATGGTTTTAAAATTGGAGACTTAAAAATACATTCTCATTTTTGAATGAACTGTTTTCATACTTTCTGTTTATAGTAAACCAAGCTGTCCTTTCCTGAATGCCAGGACTATTTTGTTCTTAAACAGAGAAAATGTTGAAAGTAATATATTAAAGCCAGCTCTGACTTCCCTTCTGATACACAGCAGAGCATTCATGCAAAATGAAAATAAAGTGATTTATCTTCATCCTCCCAAATTAATGAAAAGTTCACAAGCTATATGGAAAATGGCTTTCTCATTCAGGATGGATGGAACATATCAGCAGATCAATGTTTAGCAGCTCCTTTTCATCTTTTTAGCACTTTCTTGTTTGCAGATTCTTTTCTTTTGCCATGGCAGGTGCTCTATTATCATTAAATATGAAAAGAAAGTAAATAAATCTGCTTTGCTGTACTTGACTTAACCTTTCCTGTTTGAGAAGTCAAATGTTGAAGACCTCACCTGCTGCTGCTTAGTACGGTAGGAGCAAGGGATTGCATATCTCTTTTTCTGGGGTGATGATGGTATTATCACTTGCCTCTTTGGTCACTATTTCATAAGTGAGCCTTGTTTCCTCCAAATTGTTAATTATCCAGTCTTCTGAATTCTGTGTCTATATCCTCTGGTTTCTTTCTTTTGACTTATTTTATAATTACCATCTTTATGTACGAAGGATTAAGTTAAAATCCAAACTAAGTTTTTTATTCATTGTCCATGGCTGTAAGTTGGAAAAATATGTGGTGGAGCATTCAAAATAATAATTAGATTTTTTTTCTGAAAATTCTTTCCTTTCTACTGGTCTGAGTCAGTCCTTTCAGGTAGAACCCATTTAATCACATGCTCCATCTCTTATTTTACAGCATAGGATCCTTATCTCTGTGTATTTGACTTAGACCTCCATCTCATGCTACAAAATCACATGAACAACTTTCTTATAGAAAACTATTTGTTTGCCCAGCAGGCAGCTGAAACTCACTCATCTTAATTTGACATTTATAGTGTCATTAATAGACAAAAATTTACATGTAATCTCAAGAGTAAATCTGGGTGGTGAGCGTGACATGCTTCTCTCTTACTGGCCATGGTTAGTCAGCACTTGAGTCTTCTGTGAGCTGTCAATGTCTTCACAAGCATCTATTTCATTTATGGAAACTGTTATACTTTATCTGAATTACTGCAAGTTTCTTAACTATCATGCTTGTTCTTTTCCAATTGATGTTCCACACTGAAAAATATGTTTTGAACTGTGGAGCAGGCAAATCTTCAAAAAACACAATTTACTCTCATCTATTGGCCAAACTAGATAAGGAATTATTGTTTTTATGTGAGAAATGGTCCTGTGGAGGCTGTTTCAATATCAGCTTGTATATGCACTTACTAACGTGTGAAATGAGGAAAGTTATTTAACAGTATATGTTTTTCCTCCTTTGTAGTTGGGTCCCCAATAACTGGTCTTTACAGTATTCTTTATATTAATATTATTGGGGTGTGTGTGTGTGTTTGTGTGTGTGTGTGTGTGTGCATGAGTGTGTGTGTGTAGATTATGTATGTTTTTGAGTGTTGGCGCTGATTGTCATGGCTTCCGTGTGGAGGTTAGGGACCAACTTTTGGGAGTCAACTCTCTTTCCACCATAGGTTCTGGAAATTGAATTCAGGATTTCAGACTTTCATAACAAGTGCTCTTACCCAATGAGCTATCTCACTGGCTCAGCAATAATCTTATGAAGGAAACATGATTTCACACATGTAAAGATTTATTGTAGTTGTTTGCATAAGCATTAATCACCTATTAATACTTAACAATATTCTTTTCACTTCTACCTTTCCATGGATAGCGTGTCAAAAAAATTTATCACATACTCCGTATTGGTGCTACAAACATAAATGATTTGGCTTCAGTTTTTCTGACTAATTACTATCTCACAATTATATTACTTTTTACATGCCAAAATAGCCATACTATATTATTTTACTAACTAACCTATTGTTCTAATTTGCCTCTCTGTTGCTGTTATAAAAAGTCAATAACAAAACGAACTTGGAGAGGAAAGGTTCATTGGGCTTACTCTTCCTTGTTAAAGTCCATCACTGAGGGAAATTGGAACCTGAACTTGAGGCAAGAACCTGGAGGCAGGAAGTAAAGTAGAGACCACAGAGAAACACTGTTTGCTGCCTTGCTTCTCTCCTTGTGTTCAGCCTGACTTCTTATATAATCTTGGAATACCTACGAAAGGGTGACATCACCCTCAGTATGCTGGGCGCTCCCACATTACTCAACAATAAGGAAAATGACAGTCATGTTCACATGCCAATGTGATAGAGGAAATTCCCCATTTGCAGTTTCCTCTTCCTAGGTGTCAGAAGTTAACAACCAAAGTCAACCATATCACCTATCTTTTAAGTTCTTCAAATTTTAGATGACCAAATTAAATATGTAATATCCAGTATAGTGCATTATTAATTTACTTTGGATTTGGGCTTTGAACTCTGGAAGCATAGATTCACAAGGCTTAAATAATAACAGAGATCCACTCTATTTGCTTATTATTTTAAGATTTCTATTATTTCTCATAATGATTCATTAGTAATGATTTATTAATACATCCATAACATAAAGGACTGGCCTTTCACTGTAAGTTTTCATTTATATTACATAAAGATAATCTGAAAATCAAAATTTTTCATTTTTTGAATGTTTTGTAAGACATTTCTTATTGGCTACAGAACTTTGCCTAAGAACAGTGATCATACAATATAAGAAGAAATATCCTGGACTGGGCATGGAGTTCAGCTGCAGAGAAATCCTGGAATTTATCCCCAGTTCTGTATAAACCCAGCATAGTGGTACACATCTGTAATCCCTATTCAAAATGGTAGAAGCAAGAAAATCTATAATCCACAGTAATTCTCAGCTACATAATAAGTTTGAAGATAGCCTGGGCTTCATTAAGACCACTGTCTAAAAAAATAAAGAAAATTAAATAAACAAGAAAAATAAGGACTATCCTAAGCAAATATGCATATATCCTCACTGAATAAAGTTCAAATATTCAGTGTTTTAAATATATGCACACAGATATATAGCCACATGTATTTTCCTCACATTAAACTATGTTGTCATAGCATATAACTTTATTTTTGTAGGTAAGTCAGCTTTCATGAGCTCTGACTCAGTCATGAAATACTTCTTAGGGAGCTGAGGGCTGGACCTATACTTGTTCTTTGATGTTCACAGTCTTTGAATAACACTGGTCACCTTAGTTTATTATTCTTTAGAACTTTGACTTCACACAATAATTGTCTCCAGTTAACTTTCCAGAAATTAGTATAAATAAATATTTGAAAGAGAAGCAGAATATTTAGTACCAGAATAGTAGCTGATAAGGAAATTTTTATTGAAGAAGCGTACTCCATCCTAAGTAAAATGTGTACTCTAAGTAAAATGTAGGCATTTTGAGAAATATGACTGACATTTAAACATTGTCTTATACTGTAGTCTTCAAAAGCTGAAAACAAAACTGTAGTAACCAAACATTTTTCCATACTGCTTTGGTTAATTATTAAGCCATAAAAAAGCAAAGGTACTGAACAGCCTTGTCTGGTTCCTAATTTTATTGGGAATGATTCTATTTTTTCTCCATTTAGTAGTATATAAGTTTTTAAAGTA
>NW_008343216.1:1663943-1694122 GCF_000622305.1 Nannospalax galili | reverse complement strand
TCTGGATCTTTCTGGTGTCTGTTGTGATGTTTCCCCTATCATCTCTGATTTTGTTGATTTGGAGGTGCTCTTTATTTCTTTTGTTTAATTTGCCTAGTTGTCTGTCAATCTTGTTTATCTTCTCAAAGAACCAGCTCTTAGATTTGTTGATTCTTTGTAATGTTTTTTTTCTTTTTCTTTTTCATTGATTTCTGTTCTGATTTTTGTTACTTCTTCTCTTCTGGGTTTGGATTTCATTTGGTCTTTCCTTTCCAGAGTCTTGAGTTGCAATGTTAAGTCATTTGTTTGTGTTCTTTATGATTTAATAATGTAGACACTTAGAGCTATAAACTTCTGTCTAAAGACTTCTTTCCAAATGTCCCAGAGGTTTTGTTGTGTTGTATTGTCCTTTTCATTTAGTTCCAGGAATACTTTTATTTCTTTCTTTAGTTCTCTTTTGACCCACTCATCATTCAGGAGTGTGTTGTTTAGTCTCCATGTGTTCATGTAGTTACTAGGGTTTCTTTTGGTGATGATTTTAAGCTTTATTGCATTGTGGTCTGACAGAATGCATGGAATTATTTAAACATTTTTGTATTTGTTGAGGCTTGTTTTGTGCCCTAGTATGAGGTCGATTTTGGAGAAAGTTCCATGTGGCACTGAATAGAAAGTATATTGTTTGGTGCTTGGGTGGAATATTCAGTAGATGTCTGTTAGATCCATTTGATATATGGTATTGTTTACTTCCTATGCCCCTCTGTTTATTCTCTGTCCTGTTGGCCAATCTAGTGGAGACAATGGGGTACTGAAGTACCCTACGGTTAATGAATTGGGGTTAATCTAGGTCTTAAAGTCCTATATTACTGTTTTTATGAAGTTGGGTGCACCAGAGTTTGGTGCATATATGTTCGTGATTGTAATAACTTCGTGGTCAATTGTTCCATTGATCAGAGTGAAGTGCCCCTCTTTATTTCTTCTGATTAGTTTTATTTTGAAGCCTGTTTTTGTCAGATATTAGAATTGCAACCCCTGTTGTTTCTTAGTATCTTTTGCTGGGAATATTTTTTCCATCCTTTCACCTTAAGGTAGTGCCTGTCTTTAAAAGTGAGGTGGGTTTCTTACAGACAACAAAAAGATGGGTTTTGTTTCTTAATCCATTCAACTAGCCTGTATCTTTTGACTGGGGATTTAGTGTTTAAAACTACTGCAGAAGCAAAAAGACAAGAGAAGGAAATTAAAGGAGTAATAATTGGAAAAGAAGAGATCAAATTATACCATTTTGAAGATGATATGATATTGTATCTAAGAGATGCCAAAACTTCCACCAGAAAAGTCCTAGAAATGATCAACACCTTCAGTAAAGTGTCAGTTTACAAAATCAAGCTACAAAAGTCAGTAGCCTACCTATATACCAGTTGCAAGCAATCAGAGAAAGAGTACATGGAAATACTCCCTTTCCTAATAGCCTCACAAAAGAAATCTTGGCATAAACCTGACCAAAGACATTAAGGACCTCTACAATGAAAATTTTAAATCTTTAAAGAAAGATACTGAGGAAGACAACAGAAGTTGGAAGGACCTCCCATGCTCATGGATAGGAAGAATTAGTACTGTGAAAATGACAATCCTACCAAAAGCCATTTATAGATTCAATGCAATGTCAATCAAAGTCCCCATGATATTCTTAACAGAATAGTAAAAAAGCATCCTAAGAGTCATATGGAAGCACAAAAGGCCCTGGACAGCCAAATCAACAATGAGCCCTAGGAGTAATGCTGGGGTGATTACAGTACCAGATTTTAAACTATATTACAGAGCTATCAACATAAAAACAACATGGTACTGGCACAAAAATAAACCCATAGATCAACTGAACAAAATTGAAGACCAAAATATAAGCACATGCAATTTCAGCCACCTGATATTTGGCAAAGGGTCCAAGAATATTCACTAGAGGAAAGATAGTATCTTTAGCAAATAGTGACAGCAAAACTGGATTTCCACCAATAGGAGAATGAAACTTGACCCCTGCCTTTCACTTTGCACAAAAGTCAACTCCAAATAGATCAAAGACCTCAATGTGAAGCCTGAAACTCTGAGACTGTTAGAAAAGAATATGGCAATAACCTACAAGATATAGGTGTAGGAAAGGATTTTATAAACCAAGCATCAATTGCTCAAGAAATAAAGTCAAGAACCAACAAGTGGCCCCTCATTAAACTAAACATCAAAAGAAGAAACCAAAGAAGTGAAGAGGAAACTCACAGAGTGGGTTAAAATCTTCATCAGTGACACATCTGACAGAGGTTTATCATCCAGAATATAGAAAAGAACTAAAAAATCAGTCAAGAAAGGAATTAATCCAATTAAGAAATGTGTTAAGGAGCTGAACAGAGTTTGCAAAAGAAGAAATGAATATGGCTAAGAAACATCTTAAAAGGTATTCAACATCCTTAGTAATTAGGAAAATGCAAATTAAGACCACTTTAAGATTTCACCTTACCCCAGTCAGATTGGCTAAAGTCAATAGAACAAATGATACCATATTTGGAGAGGATGTGGGGAAAGGGGAGCCCTCATCCACTGCTGGTGGGATTAGAATCTTGTGAAACCCATATGGAAAGCAGAACCCTTAAAAAACTAAAATGAACCTACCATTTGACCCAGTCATACCACTCCTATTGCAGAGATACTTGTACATCCATGTTTGTTGCTGCTTTTTTTTACATTAGTTAAAAATGGAAGCAACCTAAGTGTCCCTTAATGCACAAGTGGATACAGAATGTGGTACATTTGAATAATAGAGTTCTACTCAGAAGTAAAAAAGATGAAATCATGGAATTTGCAGGTAAATGAATGGAACTAGAAACTTTTATACTAAGTGAAGTAACACAGCAAGTGACCTTTGCTCTCCCTCATATATAGATCCTAGCACCAAATACTTACAAGTGAGTTATGTATACAGACATAACTATAGTAACCAGGATAATGAAAAGGAACTAGGGAGGTAAAGGAAAAGTAGGAAACATGTGTTACTAAGGAAGAAATGGATAAAAATGGGGTTATTTAAATGGGAGGGGGAGGGAGGGTTATACAAGGAACTTTGGGGATAAGGGGAAAGAAGAGCTCAAGACAGGTGACCATAGGTTTTGGGTATTATCAAGGGAGAAATGGGGGAAATGGAGGCACTTTAAATGGACAAATCATGGTGGAAGTGAGAGAGAGAGAGAGAGAGAGAGAGAGAGAGAGAGAGAGAGAGAAATAATTCCTACCTAGGTTTTAAAAAAAGAGGGAACCATATTAGTCCAACAACCTACTGACAAATTATACATACATTATCTGCACATGAGTCCATGTTTATAGCTCAAGTCTACCTAACAAGAAACAGTGCCAGACAGGAGATATCTTCCTTTGAGTTTTTGGCCAGGGTGGTCCAAAAGACTCCCAAAATTACTCAGGCTATTTCCACAGCCCTTGAAGGCCTCCCAGAACTTGAAGGTAAGATCCTACTGCCAAAGACAGAACATACTTCAGACACAGGATTTAGAGCAATAGAACTGCAACTGACCTGAAACCACTTCCAGGAAGCCTAGCTCTCATAGCTTTGGAGAGCTCTTTGAAGCTGCCAAGGGAAAACAACAACTGATGATCTAACACCAGCTTCAAGACCAAATAATGGCATCAATGGCCAGAACAGCATATGTCATTGGTGCATATGGTCATGTTGATTGGGGCCAATCAACAGCTACCTAATTTGACTAAACACCCATTCAAAGGGAGGAAACTCAAATGTGGTAATGTAAACATAACCACATTCCCATGGCTGGAGTGGCCATAGATCTTAGAGAAGCCCCTAAGACTGTCACATCATTAGACTAATGTGATTTCCATGTGAAAAATATGTATCCTTGCATTTACAGACAAATGTTCCAGTCACTACTCATCAAAGAAGCTCATTTTGCACCAGAGACTATTACCAAGTACCACAACTTGTCACTCACAGACATTGTCTATGAATTGTCCAAGCTTAAGTGACACATCTACAATCTAACCTCTACGCCTAAGGCTCATGGAACATGCAATGGAGGGTCAGGAACACCAAAGGTCCCAAATGGCCAAAGTGTAAAGATTAAGTCTGCTGAATGATGGTCCTTGGTTAGGACCACTTTATTAAACATCATCTACCCAAGGCTCAGGGACCATCGTGGAAGAGGGGGAGAAAAGATTGTAAGATCCAGGGAGGAGGTACATGACCATATGGAAACAAAGTCCTACAAACTGGGAACCTGCTCATATGATTCTATGGCAATGGTGTCAGCATACACAACTCCCATGCAAACTCAGTTAGACAACCCAGCATAAAACTCTGAAAATGAACAGCAGACCTCGATCATATCTTAAGGAATGTTGGCACCTGATTGCTGTTAGATGAAGAAGAAATGATCTTCCTAAAACAAGGGAATCTAGATAAGTTGCCTAGACTCAATGTATGGACTTGCACTGGGGAACAGCTGTTAAGACCCAATGGCCTTAACAGGGATGACAGAGTATATAGGCTCCAGGAGGAGGGAGGGCTATGGGAGGGTAACAGTGGGGATGGGGGTATCTAGATGGTTAAGATTGTTTGAGCTGTTCTGTATGAAATACACAAAAAATTCAATAAAAAAAATCTGTAATAAAAAAAAAAAGGAAAGATAAAAAATGTAGAGCTTAGGGGCTGGAGAGATAGTTCAGTGGTTAAGAGCACTTGCTACTGTTGCAATGGACCTGGTTTCTGTTACTAGCTTGCACTCTCTTCTGGCATCAGCAGGCATTACACAACAAGTATAAATTACATACATACATGGAAAACACACATACACATAAAATGAAATAAATAAAAAATTAAAATAAAGCTGAATTGTCATCTATTTTTAAACTTCTATTTCATTTTTATGCAAATGATTTCAATATATTTTTGTATGCTCATTGATAATATATATGTTTATACTTACAGCACATATAAAGTAATCACGTTGTTCCCTGATTATTGTGGTTATAATACTGTTTGTTCTCAGTCTCTTATAAAATAAATTATGCTTCAGTTTCAGAAAGGAATGTAGCTTCAGTCTGTATTAATCTAGATAAAAGGCACTATGGCATCTTATAAATACTAACAGTTTATTCTGAAATTGTAGGTTTGGTGTTTTCTGAAACTTTTCAACAGTTTATGATTTATAAATTATATAAATTATATAACCATCTAGACCCATGCTGGGTAATATTTTCAAATTTCTAAAATGAAATATGCTCTCTAGGGGGCATCTGTTTTTATAAAATGAATATTAGAAATCTATTTGCTTAAAACATATTAGCTCATTCATATGATTATTCATCACAACTGCAAAGGAAAAAAATGAAAATTAAATCACTTAGTATTTCTGTAGCTTAAGAATGAAACTTAAGCAGTCAACAGCTGGGGGGAGAGTGCAGTGTGAAGAAGAATATGAATTTTTTCATCTTGTGAGAAGAATGAAATGTTTTATGCAACCAGTGATTGCATTCCCAGAAAGAAGAGATAACTGTCATATTCCACGTGTCAAAACAACAGGCAAAAAACCCCAAAATGTTCCCAGAAAATTAGCCATGTTTATGTTTGAAGCACTGAATTTGTGTTTGTTCTGATATTTAAAAAGCAGTTCTAAGAGCTAGGCTCTGTATATCCTCAGATTACACACTTTTATTATTTCAGATCAACCATTATCACTGTTCCTGAGCAAGCTTGGTTTAGAATAAACTTTAGTGAGACTTAATCATATCCTCATTTTGATTTAAATACAGAAGAACAGAATTGTTAAGGACCAAGCAATCTACCACATTGTGATGCTTCTTTGTAACAAATCTGACATAAGTAATATACTGGAATAATTTTGTTTTAAGCCAGAGGCATTGTTTGACAATGAAAAGCCAGAATCATTTGGTATATTCTAAATATTTGTGAACTATAACTATGAGAAGTTGGAGATTTTAATTTAGATATATTTATTAGAATTAGCAATAGTGGCTAATGATTACTAATATTTTAAGTTTTATTATTTCTTTATCTTTTTTATTTTTGTACTATATATTTTTATATTTCCTATCCACACCTTGTGATAAGTGAAAATAAAACACCAAAAGGCAGTCTGAAAGAAGGAACTGAAAATCTGTTTCTATAAGTAAATGAGCTGATGATACCAACTCTGCCTATGGAAACCTGAAAGCACAGGACAGATTCACTAGAAGTTGGATAAGTTCTGTGTAAAGAATTCTTCAAAAGAGGAAAGATTAGTCCAAAGACTTTTTCAATATTATAAATGGTTTACAAAATGTTACGTACTTAAACAGCCTCAGGACAATGAAACATATGCCTGAAAAACTGCAAGGGCAGGAGCGCCTCGAACTAAAGGTAGACTATTTAGAAGATAATGAAGCAGCAAGTAAACTAATTGTGGAAGGAAGCATACCTCAGGGGAAGGGGATGCTGCAACTATAAATGTCAACACAGCCTTAGGATTTTCTTAGTGAATGTCAGTGAAAATTCACCTTAAATTTCCAAGATGCACAAGCATTCACATGAGCTAGGGATGTTAAGGAAACAGGAGTCTTCTATGAAGCTGGTCATTTACTCATATGAACACATAGCAATGTTGACAGCATGCACAACTACCATGCAAACTCAAACCAAATAAAATTGCATCATAGACATTGGGAAGTGGGTAAGAAACTTCAGCCCAACCTAAGGAACTATTGGCAATTTTTGGCTGCTGGGAGAGGGGGAAAAGAGAGGGTCTTATAGGTTTGAGACTCTTGGTTGGCCCTGAGGATAAATCCACTGAAGGACATTTGGGATCACAAATCAGACTCTATAGGCAAATTTTATATATACGAGAGTATATTAAATTAGGGAGAGTATTGTAGGGGAAGTGAGTGTAGGGGAGGGGATCTAATTATCCTCACACTTTATTGCATGAAAATCGCAAAAATTCAATAAAAATTTAAATAAAAATATAGAATTCAGAGTTTTTTAATGAACTGTAAATAAATTGAAGATTGGGGTCACTTAGACATTGTTGAAAATGGAACAGCATGAACCACATTCTCTAATATTTACTAGAGTGATATATTCCACATGTGCTTCAGCCATATATTATTTCCCCAAAGGTACCAAAGAGATTGTGAGAATACAGGGAAATGTATGCTGGATGTTCTTTGCTACATTCAGATAACTAAGAGAGGTAAGGGGGCCAAGGCTTTTTAGAAATTATATTGTAGATGGAGATTCAAATTATCAGGATTTAAATGATCGAGAACTTGATTTTTCCCTTTCATTCCTCTTCATTCATCATTCCTCTTATGAAAACACAATCATAGCCTTTCAGGGATCCTGCCTTGACACAGGAGCCAGGAAAGGGAGATGAGCTGTCTGCCCATTACCGGCAGCCTCCCTAGGAGACAATGAGCCATAACAGGGAGCCAGTCAAGCAGGAACTCATTTATTACAGGCGTTACAGGGCTTATGAAGGCAAAAACCGCAAAGGAAAATCCCCTCCCCAACCAAGTGTCCAATCATATTAAAGGTGAACTTGAGCATGCAGTGTCCTCTCCATAGCACAGCATAGCATTCGCGAGGTGATCACGTGTTGCCAAGATGCACGGAAATGGCAGGAGCCATTCAGTGATTCTTCAAAACAAGTCTGGCCATCTTCTGGCCGGTTCCTCTAGGTGCCAAACAAGTCTGATCACGCCCCGGCCATTTCCTCTAGGCGCCATCCTGCCTCGCCTCTGGCCTCAGGCCCCCGCAATAGCCTATCTAGCTTTCTCTTGCCCCCTCCTTTAGTGGTCTCCTATGCATCATGTATTTTAATGTTTCTTTGTTGTGGTTTGAGGAATGAAGTAAAAATATTTATTTAAATGCTTTCATGATAGTGTTTCTATTTTCTTAATTCTTATTATGATTTTAATTTTTTCTTACAAGTATAAATTGCATGTCGCACATTTTTCTCCTCCAATATCTTCCATCCTCCCTCTCACTTCCTCCAAGTGTTTCTATTTGAATGATTGTTTGTGAGGAAACTGAAAGAAAGAATGTTTACTTTTATAATGTACTCACCTAATGGAAATTAATTACATTGGTCTTATATCACACCAATCCTTATTGTGTGTGTGTGTGTGTGTGTGTGTGTGTGTGCATATGCACATGTACTAAAGTGTCAAAATATGCATGAGGAGGACACAGGATAACTTTCAGGGATCGTTTCTCTCCTTCTACCTTTATGTGGTATTCAGGGACAGAACTCAGGAATCAGACTTTTATCAGGCACTCAGGTCTTTACACTTATTCAGCAAGCACAATTACACACAAGGCCATCTCATTGGCCCCAGTATTAACAACTTTTATCACAAATAATATTAAGCTGTAATTAAAGTGTTCATAGCATCTAAACTATTAATTAGATATTCTTAGAGTTATGATCTTATTTTGAACTATAATTGAAAGAATTTTCAGAAAAGTAATTGCTTTTCACTGATTTACAGAAATAAGTGTAGCATTGCTTACATGAGACAAATGAAACACAAAAACTCATATGTAAATTATGCACATGTGAGTATACATTTACTCTTTATCAAAATTGTGCACATATGAATAAAAGCATAGTTAAGCAACTAATAATTGTACAAACAGCTTAAAATTTTAGCTTATGGGAGGGGCTTCTATTGAATTTTTTAACATGAAGTTTTTTCCAAAATAATGCAATTGAATGATGTAGAGGCTTTCAGTTTCCTCACTGAATTAACCATCTCCTAGGTAATGTAATCACAAAGGATATAAATAATAGACATGTAAAATGTTAATGATAATGTAAAATTATGTAACAGTCAAAACTGGAATATTATTGGGAATGATTTGACAAAAAGTAAAATGATGTTGAGACATATTATTTTAATAACATCATCTCTGCCAGAGTTAGTCTAATTGTTCGTGTTTGCATATTGCTGCCACCAGCCAGAGAAGTTCCCTAATTGTCGAGGGATCTCCACTCAGAGGAAAGTGAGATTCTAAACTTCTTTACAGAAAAGAATTTCAGGACCATCCAGTATGAATCAGAGCTGCAATTTTACTGAGAAATATTTTAATATAGATATTGAGAGCAGGAGTTAATAGGCACATCTGAGAGCATGTATGAGCACTGTCTGTGGAGAGTTATAAAACTACTGTGGTTACAAGTCTGGAGATATGGCTCAGGGGTTAAGAGGACTGGCTGCCCTTGCAGAGGACCCGGATTCCACTCCCAGCACCAACATGGCGGCTAACAACTATCCATGACTTCAGTTCCAGGGAATGTAACACCCTCTTCTGACTTCTGCAGGCATTCCATGGCACCAGTGCAGCTACCTACATTCAGGTATTACATGCATATGCATAAAATAAAAATAATGAATAAAATCTTTTTAAAAATCTGTGGTTAAGTGGCCGATGTGTACTGGTTTGCATGACTCCTGAAGTTACATCTTAAAGTTGCTAAGGAAACTGAATGAATCATTCAGTAGGTCCTATGTTTTGGATATGATTAAAGCTGATAAGAGAAAACTCCAGGTCACATAAGGTTACAGGGAAAGTTAAGATGTTTTTACTACAAACCAAAGTTGAGTGTAATTCTTAGAAAACTCCCAGAAAATATCTGGAAATGAGTAAGTTCATAGTTGAAGGTCATGTAGTCTTAGGCCTTAAGCATGGTTCATTATTATTTTAACACTATTCTATAAAAAAAATATTGTTCTCTGTCTCAGCAGCCTAAACAGAAAGCATTAGTTGTACTGGAATTCTTGATTCTAAACTGAATAAAACCTTCAACCAACAAAAGGAATTCCATTCACTTCCCATGTCCCCATATTTTTCATATTTTTCTATCCTGCCTTGCAATGCTTTAATTAACAATCATCTGTTATATAGTACTCAAATGGTGCTTGTTAATAAAACAATCAAGCTTATGATTATCACAATTTCATATTTATCAGTTTGTCTTTTATTTCATAAAGTATGCACAGTAATAGCACTATTAATAGTATTTTATCATGTTCTATGTCTGAATGATCACAGTTTACTTCCTTTTCAAACCAGAAAAACCAAGAATTCTATATTAGCTTGCTAGCAGATGTTAATTACATTATCAAAGGAAATTTCTTTCGTAAGTAGAATTTCCACAAATGAATTGAGTTTTCAATAAGATACTTTATAGGACCCAGCGTTCCCTTATTTTTCCTTCTTCACGTGGGTCAGTTGTTGTTTATAAGCTTTACTTGAAAGTCAATTTAATTCAAGGAAGAAATTCAATATCCATCCTTTTAAAATCAGAGAATTTGATTTTTAATGTCTTTCTTTAAATTGATGGCCAATTACCACATTTTTACTTTGTGATATGAAGGGCATATAGCTCTGCTCATGCCCTTTGCTTGTTATCTTATTTCCATTTGTTCTTAGCAG
This sequence comes from Nannospalax galili, assembly GCF_000622305.1. Lineage (NCBI taxonomy): Eukaryota > Metazoa > Chordata > Mammalia > Rodentia > Spalacidae > Nannospalax > Nannospalax galili. Next base: position 1,683,639 of record NW_008343216.1, on the reverse strand, counting down.
TGGCATGATGTATTAATGTTTACTCCATCACATTATTACTCTTAACTTATCAGCATTAGCCTTGGATCCATTTTCCTTTTCATCATGATAAGAAATGCATTTCCCAATAAGAAAATATATTGCAGCCAAGCAGTTTGAATTATTGAGTTTTCTCATTGATATTCTCTGTAGGCATTGCTTCCCATGGAAGCAAATTTGTCTCATGTTGGCCACTGTTATTCTGCTCAGTACTCAGGACTCATTATGTCTTAATCTCTGCAGACCAGGATTTCTGTGCAGTGTATCTTGCTCTGCTTATACTGCTTTACCATTGAGAGGTTGCCTCTGACATGGCAAGGGTGGATTTCCTGCTAGTTAGGAATGATATCATTTTAAAAACTGAGTGAGTATTCAATAGAAATAATTCTCTGTGTTCAGATCTGTACACCCACTCAATATTTATCATGTGCTTCTTGGGGACAGACTGTACAAAATAACCAGGAAATGAAAAAAATGAAGCCTAACATCAAGTTGTTTTTTAATATATACTCTAGTCATAGCCTATACATGCAGATTTTTTGACTGTTTTTTTTTTTGAAAGCTAATAGAAATTCTTTCTAAGAATTACCTTAACTATTTGTCTCAGCTAAAGTATAAGCATAGCCAGAAAAAAATCTAACAAAGTAAAATAACTAATCAAATGTAAAGAAATCACTTTTTCACTTGTTTAACTTTGGCTTACCCTGATTCATGTAGTGTGATTTACTTTCAAATGTTCTCTAAAAAAATTTTATGAGTGAGTCAGTTACAAAAGTACTCCCCTCAGCCAGGCATGGTGGTGCACGCCTTTAATCCCAGCACTCTGGAGGCAGAGGCAGGCAGATCTCTGTGAGTTCAAGGCCAGCCTGGTCTACATAGTGAGTTCCAGGGCAGTTGGGGCTACAGGGAGTCTCTGTCTCAAAGACCAAAAAAAAAAAAAAGTACTCCCCTCAATATCCATCTGAAATATGCCTGTTCCTATTCACTTCCTCCTTCGTCAGTACACCTTCTGAAGATTGAAAATCTTCCATGCTCCTTTAAATTCACTCTGTCAGACCTCAGAAACTACACTTCTTAGACTTTTGTTATTTTCAAGTGTATTCAGACACCTTGTCTTCTCATCACATATTTCATTATTGTCTTACTTTTACTTTTTCTCTTTAAGGAGTTGTTTTCTTCTTGATTTATAAAAACATTCTCCTATTGTATTTAAGTGTGAGTCTAATTAGCTATGGCATTAACAGACAGTTTGTGACTTATATAAAAGATTAACCAAGAAACAGAAACTTGTTTCTAGATTTCAAACAATAAGAACATAACTAAACTTTTTTTTATTAAGCAATCATGTAAATTCCACAAAGAACTTGAATATATTTATTTAATATTTTATGTGAGTTGAAAATTTTTTATTGCCTTTATTTATTGTGTGGATAGTGGGGCATGCACAGGCAGGAGTATATGGAGGTCAGGAAAACTTGGGGAATCGGTCTTTTCTTTCCACCATATGGGTTCCAGGAATTTAACTCAGGTTGTCAAGCTGGATGCAAGCACCTTTAACCCCTGAGCCATCTCATCACCTTCTAAATTGTACCTTTAACATTCCCCCACTCCACCTTTAACAAGACAAAAGTTTTATTTTTCCTTTATTTAATTCACTGATGAAATTATAATAAAATTAGCAGTTTGTCCCATAGTTGTTAATTCAAGAGAAAGGAATGAATTTAAAAAACTCAGAATAGCAGACAATGCCTGTGTGAGAATTCAATCACTAAAAAGTGAGGTTCTGTTTAGAGCATTGTACATTTCACTGTATTTGAGAAACTTTTGTGCTATAATGGATTGTATGTATGTATATGCATGCACACATGCACATGTGTGTGTGCACACGTGTGTGATGTGTGTGTATGTGTGTGAATTTGAGAGAGTGATAGAGAAAAAGACACAGAGAAAGGATTTAAAAGGTTAAGATTAAAATGTATTATAATTATTATTGCTAGGTATATTATTTGATAGGTAATTTGGAATACGTTTTTAATACTAATATGTTAACACAAATATGTAATGAAACCTAAATGAAATAAGAACTATTATAAATTTCTAGAATTCAACAATTTTTAGCAAAACTTATTGATACTTATTATTATCTGTGATTGTAAAGAAAACACCATGAATGGCTAGAGAGATGGCTCAACCGTTAAGAGCACTGGCTTCTCTTGCAAAGGACCTGGGTTTGATTCCCAGCACCCACATGGTGGTTAACAGCTGTTACTAACTCTAGTTCCAGGGTAATCCAATGCCCTCTTCTGACCTCCGTGAGTATTGTACATGTGTACACTTACACACATGCAAGGAATACACTCTTACACACAAAATGAAAAAAAAAATTGAAAAAAGAAAACACCATGAAAATAGAAAATCTCAACTTACAGCTAGAATGTATCCCTTTTACCTGAATATTTAATATTATTGTTTTGGAAGTTAATGCAAAATTTGCTCTTTTGCTCTTTAGGAAAATCATGTAAAATATGCAACTAGATCAAGATCTATTCAAGGGAAAATAGGAGTGATCACCCAGCTTATTCTTCATTACAGAAGATTGTCAAACTGCTTTGCCATAGATTGATGTCTCACCATTTGCTTTGCACATGTCTTAATCACTGTGATTCTGAGACAGATATTTTTTTTTCTCCAGATGAAATCATATGTTGCTGCTAATTCATAATATGGACTCTTCCTTTGCATGGCTCTCACACAATGCTCTCTCATAAGCGTATACTCTGTCAGAGAGAGAAGAGATGTTCAATAACATTAAATAAAAAATGTACCCAGTTATAAGACATATATGAACTAAGAAGATCCCAAAGGGAGCCAAAGTTACACAGAGCTGATGTCACACTTGCAGTCGCTCGAGTTCCCTCTGGATCTCCTGCGTTGTCAAGCAAACCATATAACATATCTTTATACACATTTATTAACTTACAAAGGAATGAGTACCCAGTGCCTAGCCCCGCATCAGACCGTGCCACATCCATAATCACCGCTAGAATTTACTCACACCTCTGGGGCCGGTGATCCTGCCCAGGTCCATAAGATTCAGGCCATTCTGTCCTTGAGCTGCTGTTAGGCTGCACATTCCCCCACTCCACGCACACTCTCGTGGCTCCCGGCTTCTGTCCCAACATGGCTTCCAGCCGCTCCTCCATAGTCCCTGCTCTGTGGCAGGCCCTGCCCATTGGAGGAACTAGCCAACTGGGCCACACTCCACCCTTTTCCTCCACTCTTACAATCTTCCTGTCCATCTTCTGCTAAGGTCCCTGAGCCTTGGAGGGGGTAACAGATGTAGGGCAATCTGTTTTGTATGGCAAGATAGTGGCTTCTTGGGCCTCTCCATTAGCCATCTTTAGGCCATAGCCATTGACCTATCTCAGTGGTGTTTATTTTACTATAAAGACAAATGGAGGGAAGTAGACACATTTAAACAAACATGAATGTAAGTACAGGTGCCTAGAAGATATCTGTCCTGGTTTGTTTCATCATTGCTGTGACAAAACACTCTGACAGCTACCAACTTGGAGAGGAAATGGTTTATTTAGCTTACATATCCTGGGTCACAGTTCATCCAGGAGCCCAGAGTAGGAACTTAGGGCAGGAAGCTAGAGGCAGGAGCTGGAGCACAGGCCATGGAGGAATGTTGCTTACTGGCTTGTTCCCCTGGCCCCTGCTCAGCCTGTTTTCTTAGGCAACACAGACCCACCTGCCCAGGGGTGGCACCACCCACAGTGGGCTGGGTCCTCTCACATCACTCATCAAGAAGGTGCCCCTCAGACATGGCCAAAGGCCAGTCCAATAGAGGAAATCTCCCTATTGAGGCTCCCTCAACCCAGGTGTGTCAAGTTGACACTAAAGCTATCCAGCACAATATCCCATTATGTGTACTATATTCATTAAACAGTATACTCATGATGGCTTCTCCACTAGAGCCTGTAGCCTTTCTTGACACAAGGTCTTGGCCTGGTCTACAGCACCAGATGTGTGTTCCACCCCTAGGAGTGGGCCCTATCCGATTGGAAATTTGTCAGTTGTAAGTATGTTGGTTGAGCCATTATTGCACTTGCAGGTATTGCTTGGCATGTCCTTAGTTTGTAGCATGTGGGGTCCATCATTGAGTAGAATTATAGGGGATCCTTTCTTCCCCAACCATCTGCATAGAGCCTTCTGAAAACATGAATGTCATGCATCCAGTGGCACAGAGTTTTTAGGCTTAGTCTCAGTTCCATCTCTTCTTTTTCTCCGGTACTCACAACGTGCAGTGTCTTCAGCAACATGGCCTTACCAACCTTTCTAACATACAGCTGAAGTTAATGGCAATAGCCTTGGTGAATTGGAGGACCTCCAGGATCTCTCTCTGCCCAACAGCTCTTAGGGGGGAAACCCACCCCTGGTCCTGTAAATTTTCTTAAAATTTATATAGTTTGGGAATCTCTGTCCTCATATTAACCAACCTATATAAAATGCCCAAGAATCTTACAGCTATAGGTGGCCTTTGCTTCTTCAGGTATCTATCAAATGGGTTTCATATCTGTAAAACACTTGAAGGAACGTTAACATTATATATTAAATCAATCATAGACAAGGTCTCACACAGCATGGAAAGGTTTTGTCCGTTTGTATTAACTGTTTTCTCCATAGATCCTTGCTAGGCACCAAGCATGGGTATGAGGCATTAATTTGGTTAGCTTTTTACCATTTTTAGTTATCCCTTTGGATTCTTTTATTCTTGATACACTTATAGGTGTTGGCTCCAGTTGCCTGACCCTGCACTGGGCTAAGGAGGCAGGGGGCTTCTCCTGGGTCTGCCCCCTGACTGTAGCCACATCTGTTATCTTCCCATTGACCACACCACGTTGCTGGGGGAGAACTTGGTGGGAAAACCTGCCTCTACCCCTAGTATAGGCTTTATCAAATAAGAAATGCATCTTATTTAATCCTTGGGGATTCTTAACCACCCCTTGTACAGTTGTTATTCTTCAAATGTCATTTGTAAACTGTTCTTCTGGTTTTAAGCCCTTCCAGAAACACCTTAGTACTGAATTTGGCTTTCTATCAATTTTTTTTTTCTGGGGATTTGGGCTTGACATAAGTCTTGTCACATTTGTCTTCAAGTAACCCAAGAGGACGGTCTTTTTTATATCTCTTATAGGGTGTTCTGTCATTTTACAGACACGTTTTGCATTCTTGTCAGATCATGTCATTTTACAGACACGTTTTGCATTCTTGTCAGATCATTTAGATTTGCCAAAGCCTCTCTCACTTTACACAGATTCTGTCCCATTGAAGGGCTTAGTAAAACCATTAAAGTCCCATACCATTCTCAAGGTCCCAGTTGAATTAAGCTTTCTTTCATATCTCTGGTGAGCATAGTCTTATCTAGCCCAGTGAACTGGACATCATATATTGCTTTTCTCATACCTATCTCTCAGGAATGCCTACCCCTCCTGTATAGTCCCCCAGCCCTGCTAATCATGTTAGTCTCCCTTGGTGACAACTATGTATCTTTAATGCCTTCAACCAGCCACCCCATTAAGGACTGCTCCTCCTGCATTGGCCTAGGTTGAACAGCTTATATCACAAAGGTGGATGGGTGGTTATATAACTCAGATGTGAAGCTTCTGAAGGACTTAGACTGATATAATTTTCTCCCCTGTCCCACACTCTCACAGCCACATGGCCAGGAACTCTCTGCTTGCTTGCTTGCTTGTAAGTTTTTCCTAGTATTAACAGTTCTAGCATAGAATATTTCCTAGCTACAGCAGAGTTAGTTTTTTATTTTCTCCTTTTTACTATTTTCTGTCTTTTTCTATGAGTCTTTGGACTTTACACAAGTCAAAGGACTTTTTTCTCTCTCCAGCTCTGCAATGGGTCTGCCAGTTCAGCCTTTGCAGCTTTCCCTGCCTGGCACAGATCTTTTATGATGCAAAGTGGCCACACGCTCTCTCTCTCTGGGTACACCGTTTGGGTCCAGAGAAGGTAAAAGATTTTGTAGCCTTTGGGTAACCTTTAACAAATCTTCACATACCTGCAAATATCCCCACATTTACAACATAGCTGTGGACCATGCTTCTGCATGGCTGGCCTCTTTTTAGTAACCCATTGTAAAACCCACATCAGTGCTGCCATCAGCTCTCTTCTAAAACTCATTCTCAGTTTCATCATATCCTGTCAGGCTACACCAGTCTTGTCTCTCGAGTTCCCTCTGGGTATCCTGTGCTATCAAGCAAACCATATAACATATATTTATGTGCATTTATTAACTTACAAAGGAATGAGTACCCAGTTCCTAGCCCCATGCCCCAGCTCAGAGCCTACCATATCAGACCGTGCCAGGCACATAGTCTCTGGAAGCATTTTCTCAAGTTTCCAGGGCCAGTGATCTCACCCCAGGTACATAAGAGTCAGGCCATTCTGTACCTGAGCTGCTGTTGGGCTTTGTGTTCCCCAAGCTTCGCCAGCTACCTGTGGCTCACCACTTCTGCCCCAAGATGGCTTCCAGCCACCCTTCCTTAGTCCCCACTCCATGGCAGGCCCTGCCCATTTGAGGAACTAGTCAACTGGGAGACACTTTCCCTTAACCAAAAGACACATCAGTTGGAAAGAGGCACAAAACCCCAGACCAGGATTATGGTGCCTCAATCCATGAATGTGTTCCATGGACTCTCATTTCACACTTTTATTTGGTTGGGCCTGCTGCTAAAAGTAACCTCATTTTAGGCAAGATTGTGCAGGGAGGATTAGCTTATTTTCACCTTAGAAACATTCTAGATGAGTGGGATGCATGCTTTTCTTTCATAAAGTAGCAACAGGGCTATTGTAAATATGGACACAGGCAAATAGAAAGGCCTAGTGCCTCCAGTTCAGAAAGAACGTGTGGCAGGTTTGCATGACCTAGAAATGCATTTTTTTAATGACAATCTAGGTTTCTATGAAATGCTGATTCACAAAAAATTTCTGGAGATCACTGACTTCTACAGCTGTTTTCATTGTAATACTCTACCTTTGTGGGGTGGAGGGTGAGACTGGGTAAAAATAATCAGTTTCCACTTGATGTCAGGATGGCGTCTAGGGATGTGAAGCAGAGTTCTTCCTTCCTTCCTTTTGGTTCTTTATGTGCACCGATAGGCATTTAGTGGTCTCTAGAATTACACATCTTTTTCCTTTAACATTTTATTTATTATTTTTATTTTATGTGTAGGAGTGCATTGTACACATGTATGTGAGTGTACCCATGTCATGCAATGCTGCGGAGGCCAAAAGAAGGCTTCAGATTCTCCTGGAACTGGAGTTAAGGACAGTTTGTAGCCACCATGTGGGTGCTGGGAATCAAGCCCAGTCCTCTGCAAGAGCAGTCAGTGCTCTTAACAGCTGAGCCCTCTCTCCAGCCCGGAATTACATATCTTGTTCACTCAAAATCAATACTCTCTTAAAGTCATAAAAACGGTATAAATTGTGATCAGCTATATATAATTTAGGCAAGGTTTAGAAGGTTTTTATAATGTTCTATCAATACTTGTTAATTGAGAACAAATTCAAACACCTAGGTATTTTTAAATTTACTTATTGTTTATTTCATATATGAATGCTTTTCCTGAATGTTGTTCAATGCTCACAGAGGTCAGAAGTGGCCATCAGATCCCATGGCATTGGAGATACAGATGATTATTAGTTCTTATGTGGGTGCTAGAAACCAAGTGCAAAGAGCAACCAGTGATCCAAACCACTGAGCCACTGAGCCATCTCCCCAGTCCCAATTCTAGAAGTTTTAAAAATGTTCAATACCATTAACTATATATAATCAAAATAAGATCTCATAAGTCATCCAAAGATGAAATGATTCCCTCATTCCAATTGTGCTTGTGGATGGGAGTCTCAGGAGAGTGTAGGATAAACAGGATAAACAATAGTAATAGAATGAAAAGACTCGTAGCTGAGATGAACACTAAGAATTCTTAAAGAAACAGAAAGTTAAAAGTGTCTGATGGGTGCTGTGGTAAGGATGCAGAGGGAAGGTGGCAATCAAGAAAAGAAGGTACATAAACCCTTTAGAAGTGATCAACTTCACCTGGAAACAAGGAATGTAGCACTACTGTACACAGAAGCTGTATGCCATCAGTTCCCTGGTATTGTTATTGTATTCTTAGAACACCTGGGAATATCACATTTGCAATAGAGGCTTAACTAGTTACTAATGGAGGGAAAGTAGTCTCTGCTTCAGTGAGGCATCTGGGTTTTGGAAGACAGCCCTCACTTAATGGATTTCCTGGGTATTTTAAAAGGAAAAGGTAGCATATCATAGTTTTTCCTTTGTAAGTACTAACACAATGCAGTATATCTCTTTTGCTTTTTTAGTGTATCATTGTTTTCTGTTTATAAAGAATTGGTTTAAAAAAATATAACCCATCACATATTCAAATTTTATGCCAGAAATTCGTTGTCTTGTAGTGATGCTCTATGTGAAAAGGACATTTAGCATCATCCCTGGATTTCCCTATTAGATACCAGACAAGTCAAATAACTAAGTTTGACAACCAAGCATATTTCCAGATATATCAGGTAGGAAAACATCACCAGGTAAAAAACTACCCCAACAGCAAATTACTGATGTAGATTAATCAAAATATGTTCACTTCCCATTCCATTTTTAGGCTTTGAATTAGATATTGTCCCCAGAATCATTCGTTCATATAGCTATTATTACTATAATATATTATGCTTAGTGGCCACAGGTAATATATTGTGCTAAGAAGTGAGAAGAGATTTCTTTCATCATATTGGGATTTGCTTAGGCAATTAAGTCTGGCTGGGATATACCATAAAGTGGTATAGAGCACTGAAAGAAATAGATGCATTAAGTTATTTTGATGGACTTATAATGGAGGCAGGAGACCAAGGTAGATAGCCAGCCTTATTTATTTCAGGTCATGTCTCTCATGCGTGTTTTCACTGTAGGATGCAGCTTGAAATTCCTTTGTAAGTCTGTTGTTTATAATGCATTTCCCTGACTGGCCAGAGGTAAGGATGGGGAGATGAAGTGCTATAAGAAAATGGATCTTATAAGTACAGATTCTGCTTCAATCTATCTGTGAGTGTCTCCTACTCATATCTAATAGAGGTAGAAAACCATGAAAGAACAGAAAAATAGTTATTGCTCAGAGAATTCTCTGAGATGCTTACCAATTTAAAACCTGGGCAGGTAGGCCAGGGTACAATACCAACAACAGAAATAAAACCTCATATTTACCACTTCAGTACTACCTCCTGAAAAGAAGGGAAAAGCATCTCTTTGCTTACCCTCTGACTCTTGAGGTTTCTTCACTAAATTGTCAAAAGTTCCATTGACCATCAGAGAAATTGAGTTTTCTACATTGTGAGCAGAAAGGAGAACGTCAGATGAATGGTAAATGAAAACCAGTGCTTTGAAGAAAACTGTGTTCTGCAGATACATTGTAAAGTGCAGTATACTCTCATGTAGAAAGAAGGAACCTAAAGTTTGCTCCATTGTCAGAATTAGAATTTTAGTATGAATACATGAAAACATTTAAAAATACTTTTCATCTTGAAGTTAAACGTTTTAAAATTACAAAAATCTAGCCAAAGTTTACAATGTTACAATCATTAAAACATGGTAGTTTGAACTGCCAGTATAGAGTCTTCTCTTCAGCATCTAGTAAATATAGCTTGGAAGCCACGATCTTGTAGTTATAATGACATTAGCATATGGCCCATTTTGGTACAGACTAGAGTAACAAGTAGATTAGAATTGCTAACCATACACTCAAATTTCATTTTATTTTAATTCTAATTTAGATATATTAATAAAAAGTTTAGGAGTTATGCAATGTTAATTACAATTCATATAATTAAATTCCTTTGAATTTTCATTCATATTTATATATAATGGGCTAATGGTTCCCATTCATAATTTATAGATTTTTATCAAATTTTTTATTTTCTCCTAGGATGGATGACCATGCTAGATTTGATGTGACTTCCAATTAGACACCCAATTAATTTAATTGGGTGAATGTAGATTTCTAATGAAGGTTCCTAAAAATCATGATTAAATCATGGGGAGATGGCTCAGTCAGTAATATTCTTGCCACACAAGCTTGAGGATCTGAATTCAGAATTTCAGAACCCACATTAAACAAAACAATATACATTAAATAAAAAAAAAAAACTGGATGCTCAGTTTCCCCCTGTAATCCCAGCACTAGTGAGGCAGAGAGAGGGAAGACCCTGAAGTTTACTGACAAGAAGCATCACAAAATTTGCAAGGCACAGGTTTATTGAAAGAACCTGTCTCCAAAAATAGGGTGAAGAGTAACTAAAGATGTTCAGTTGTACCTTGGCCTCCACACACACATGCATACACATCCATACACCATCACTTGGGATGTGAATGAAGGAAGAAAAACAAATACTCTCATGTAATAAAGGGCAATGAACCTATATAGACATTTCTTAAATGGAGATATACAAATGACTATGTAAAAACGCTTGTGATCATTAATAATGAGGGACATCAAAGCAAAATCACAATGAGAATCACTCACTGCCAGAAAATGGTGATGATTTATATTTTATTAAATTGTTGAGGATTTCACGCAATATATTTTGATCAGATTCAGATCCCCTCCCTTCCCCTTACTACCCCTCCCTGATTTCATGTACTCATGTGCAAATGCACTTTGGTGTGTGCCTACTCACTAGAGCCTGGTTAACCTATCCTGTGTAAAGTTTTAAAGAAAAACTGACTGTCCCTCCCCCGACAGCTACCAGCTGGCAACAGTTCCTCAGCTAGGAAGGGGCTTCTTATCAACTTTCCCACTTGTGTGTAGGGATTTTTGTTTGCCTTGAGCTTACATGGTACTTGTATATGCTGTCACCATTGCTCTGACTTCTTATGAGTAGCTGTCCAGCTGTCTCAAAAACTCCCCTGCCTTGTGGTCACACACCAACTCTGAGTCTTATAATCTCTCCATGTCCTCTTCTAAAATGATCCCTGAGCCTCTGTCTTAGAGATTTGACATAGATGTCCTATTCAGGACAAAGCACTATGATTTCAGAGTTTCCCTTTTAGTTCTCATCTCAATTTTTAATTGTATTGCTTGTTTTTTTTGTTTAGTTTTTTAGTTCTTTTATATTCTAGTATCAATGCTCTAACACATATAGCAGGTAATTTTTTTCCCATTTGTAGGTTGCCTCTTCACTCAAATGATAGTGTCATTTTTGTACATATTTTTGTTTCATAGTTTTAGTGGTAGAGAAGTCTTTTTCAGAGTTCGTTCATTTGTCTATATGTTCTAGTTATTCCCTACTTTTTTCTCTGTCAGATTCAAGGTACTAGGTCTTACGTTGAAGTCCTTGATTCAGCTGGAGTTTAGTTTTGTGAAGGTTAGGAAATCTGGATCTAATTTCATTCTTCTGGATATAGCTATCCCAGTTTGACCACCATCATTTTTTCAATATGCTGTCATTTCTCCAAACAGTATTTTGACCCATTTGTTTAAAATCAGGTGACTATAAGTGTATGAACTTAAACTATGCCATCAATTCTATTCCATTACCCAACATGTATGTTTTATACCAGTACCATGTTACTTATAATACTATAGCTCAGTAGTATAATTTGAAATCAGGAATGATAATGCCTTGAGAAATTCATTTACTAATCATTATTGTTTTATCTCTACAGCTGTGTGTGTGTGTGTGTGTGTTTCCAAATGAAGTTGGAGTTTATTTTTTCAATTTATGTGAAGAATTGTGTTGGAATTTCAGTGTATAGTGAATGAATTTGTAGATCGTTTATGGCAGAATAGCTTTTCAACACGATTAATTTGACTGATCTATTAACATGGAAAATCTTTCCATTTTCAGGTATTTTCTTTTATATCTTCAATGTATTAAATTTTTATACAAGTCTTCCAATTCATGTTTGTTGAACCATTCTTGTATTTCTAGGATAAAGCTAACTTGATAATGGTGATAACATTTTTTTGCGTGTGTTCTTACATTCGGTTTTCAAGTAATTTTTAAATATTTTATTTTTTTATTTTCATTTTATGTATGAGTGTATTGCCTGCATGTATGTGAGTGCCCCTGTGTTGTGCAATGCCCTGGAGGTCAAAAGAGGGCTTCAAATTCCCCTGGAACTTGAGTTAAGTATGGTTCGTAGCCGACATGTGGATACTGGGAATCGAGCCTGGGTCCTCTGCAAGAGCAGTCAGTGTTCTTAACCACTGAGCCATCTCTCCAGCCCCCAGTTTGCAAGTATTTTATTGAGAGTTTTTTTCTTTAAGTTTACCATTGATTTTGGTTTATAATTTTCTTTTACTGTGGGTCTTTGGTTTTGGTATACCAAAATACTCTTGCTTTATAGAAAGAATTTGGCAGTGTTTCTTCATTTTTTACTTAGCTAAATAATTTAAGGAGCATTTATATTAGTTCTGTGAAGATTTGGTAGAATTCTGCACTGTATCCATCTAGGCCTGTGGGGTCCTTTTGTTGGGAGATTTTAAATTCTGTATCATTGATTGTTATGGGTCTATTTAAATTGTTTTTTTCATCTCGGTTTAATTTTGGTAGCTCATACACATTTAAAAATCCATCCATTTCCTTTATTTTTTTTCAATTTAGGGAAATATAGGTTTTTTAAAGTACTTTACTCTGAATCTCTGAATTTACTCTGTATCTGTTGTAATTTTCATCTCTGATAGTTTTCATTTGGGTCCTCTTTCACTTTCTTTTTGTTAGTCTGGTTTGAGGTTTAAGGATCGTGTTAAGCTTCTGAAAGAAGCAATTATTAGTTTCATTGATTATTTGTATTATTTTCATTTTTCCATTTCATTAATTTTAGCTCTGATTTTGATTATTTTGTTTCATTTACTATTTGGGGTATTATTTATTTTTGTTTTTGTAAGGTCTTCAGGTGAATCACTAAGTTTTTAATATGATATATCTCTAATTTTCTGGTGTAGACAATTAGTGCTATAAACTTCCCTCTTAGAACTATGTTCCTTGTGTCCTATAGATTTTGGTATGTTGGGTTTTCATTCAATTCTAGAAATTTTTAAATTTATTTCTTGATCTCTTCTTTCATCCAATTTTCATTCAGTTGTGTGTTGTTTAGTTTACTGAGTTTGTATATTTTCCCCATTTCTATTGTTGATATCCAGCTTTATTATTCTGTGGTCAGATAAGGTACAGATTCTTATTTCAATTTTCTTAAATTTGTTGAGTTTTGCTTTGTGTCAAATATATGGTTGATTTTGGAGAAAGTTCCATGTATAGCTGTGAAGAAAGTTTATTCTTCAGTGTTTGGGAATGTTCTGTAAATGCTCATTAGGTATATTTGATTTATGTTGTGAATGTGTTTTAGACCTAAATATGTGCAAGTGCACTCATGTTGTGCAGTGCTCTTGGAGGCCAGAAGAGGGAGTTGAACACCCTCAAACTGGAGTTAGATATAGTTGTTACCTACCATGTAGATACCAGGATTTGAACCCAGTTCTTCTGCAAGAGTAGCCAGTGCTCTCAACTGCTGAACCATCTCCTCAGCCCAGAAATTCTTCATTAAATTCTATTTTCATATGTTGGATTGTTTTTTTTTATTTCATTAATCTGTTTGTGTTTTCATGGTCTTCATTTTGAATTCATGCATATCCTCCTTAAGTTCACTCAACATATTAATAATCACTATTTTGAAATCATTGTCTTTTGCCTCACTGAAGTTGCTCTTTTCAGAGAATGTTGCAGTGAGTGCACCATGTTTTCTTTACTCATATAGTTTATGGCAGTTGAACTTAAGAATCTAGAATTAGAATGTTGATAGTATTTCCTGGTATAGAGATTGTATTAGTCACTTTTTTGTTGCTGTGATAGAAACACTGACACAAGCAATTTATAGAAGGAAGAGTTAATTTGCGCTTAGGTTCCAGGGGTATTAGTCTGTCATGTTAGGGAGGCATGGTGGCTGGAGGTGGCTGGAGCAGGAGCAGCAGAAGCTAAACTCTCACATCATCACAGAAGCACAGCAAGCAAGAGAGAAACTGGAGATCTGGCAAGGCTTAAGAACTCTCTAAGCCCACCCCCAGTGACGTCCTTACTTCAGGATAGCCACACCTTCTACAACCTCCCAAACTAGTACCATCATCTGGGGACAACATGTTCAAATACTTGGTGCCTATGGGGAACATTTTCATTCAGACCATCACAGATATCTTATGTCTTGTCTCACCTTTGTTGAGCAGTTTTTTTCTTTATTTAATTTTTGTTTACTGTTACCTCAGTGTAACAGGATGTAGACCAGCTGAATGATGCTTAGTGTTCTATATTATGGCAATTATGTTTTGATGTGTGGATAGGGATATGTGAACTTCTGAGTCCAGGAGCAAAGCCTTTGTGGAGTTAGGAGAGTCTCACTGCCAATTTTCATACCTCTGTGGAAAGCTGACATGAGTCTATATAGATGGTCCTTTGGTGGCAGGAGTTGGGGTCATAGTGGAAGTGAGAAATACTTCCTGGGTACCAAGGGAAGGATGTCACACTGATCTCAGGTGGAAGTGGTGGGCTTGAGACCAGGTTGGAGGTTGCCTAATGGGTTGGAGATCGGATCTGCAAATATCTATGGACTATGTGGTGGCGGTGAGGTTGGTGTCTGGGAGATACCCTCTAATGAGCATCCCTATGGGATTTGACATCAACAGGGAGCCACCAACATTTTTTCTAACAATGACAGAGATGGTCTTTGGAGTGATGGCATGTGGGTGGGGGTGGGCAGCCTACGTGGATCTCTGGGCTATGCTGAGTGACTGGAGAGTCTCTGGTATGCAGTTGGCTAAGAACAAGAAAATATCAAATATTATAAGTTAAGTTTCATGGAGTGATGAGGAGCACTGGTAAACAGCCATGGCAGGTTTTGAGGGGTGATAGTAGTGTGGGGCAGCCTACCAGAGTCTCCTGGCCACATGGGGCATCTAGATAGTCCCTGGTGTAGCCAGGTGGAATTATGTGAATCCCAAAATGGAGGGAGGGAGACCAGGAAAATTTGGGGTTCCCTAATCAGTGGGTGCTGTGGGAACTTGGAATGATAGCAGGGGTGGGGGGTACAAGCCACAGAACTGGGTCACTGGGACAAGTAGGGCAGCTGGAGAGTCTGTGTTGTGGAGCTGGGCGGAGAGTCCTAAATGAAAAAAATCACGATTTTCAAAAAGAGAAAAGACAGTAAATACTGATGAAGTTTTGGAAAGAATGCAACCCTCGTGTAGCATTAGTGGTAATATAAATTAGTACAGCTGTGACAGAAGACATTACTGAAAGTCCTCAAAGGATGCAAGAACTAACAGATGACCCAGCTAGCCTACTAGTATATTATAATTTCAAAGGAAAATGAAATTAGAAATCAGTATATCAAAGAAATATTTTTACTCAAGTTTTTATTTAAAAAAATCTCCAAAATGATAAAAAATCCCATTACCATCAATTATGAAGAGATTCAGAGATAGAGAGAGGGAGAGAGAGGGAGAGAGAGAAATAGTCTTTGATCATAAAATGACAAAATCTTGTTTTGACATCTTGTATGGAACAGAATATTACACCAAATGAAATAAGCATTATGTGGTTTCAGTCATTAGAATATGTAAAAGTTAATCTTATAGATGTTGAGTATAGAAAGGTGTTTATCATAGAAAGGGAGATCAGGAGGAAGGAGCAATTGAGAAAAATAGGCAAATAGGTACAAATTCATAGTTAGAAAGAAGCAAGAAGTTAACTAACATTAAAAGCCTTTTGAAAACCTTATATGGAGTTTTAATGGTATAAAATCTTCCTAAAATTGCCAGGTGTGGTGGCCCAGTACTTGGGTGTCAGAGGCAAGTAGATCTTTATGAGTTCAAGGATAGCCTGCTGTACAGAGGGAGTTCCAGGCCAGCTGGGGCTACAGGGAGACCCTGTCTCAAAAACAAAACAAACAAAACCCCCCAAAAAACAAAACAAATAAAATCTTCATAAAGTATATATGTATTTTATATGTATACATAATCATATATACATATAAATGTATGAAGATAACCTAAAACAGTGCCCTTACTAGACACCACATGTAAGCAAATAAAAATCCCACTGCAGGAATGGGTTACCTCTTTTTGAGTTGTTGGCCAGTGGCTTCCTATAGATACCTCATACAATGCTGGGTATTGTCATTGCTCTTGGTTACCTTCTAGAACTTGCTGGTAAGACCATATTGCTGAAGATTCTATGTACTCAGTCATAGAACATGGGGAAAACACACTGGTACTGATTTTAAATCTTCATCCTTATTGATTGAATTTCATAATGGTGGAATGTGCTATGCATGCTACCAGAAAGAAAAAGTAATCATTAATACTACCCAATAATGGCTGGCCTGGCAAGACATACCCACTAGTACAATAGTGGCATGAATATTATGGGAGCAACCAAACACTTTTCCTTGGACTTAATGCCTTTTTTGAAGGAGCCATATCCAGCATGGCACCTTTATATTGGGCCAAGAGCCTGTGGTTACATAGATTCCCCAGGGGATAACTTACTGCTATTGTTCTGTTAAATGGACATTAAATCAGCTCCTATTGACTTGTTGTTATACTCATGGATTAGTGTGTCACTTAATTCTCATTTTTGCAGTAGATGGCAATTAACACAAAGATCTGTAACTGATCAAGGTGAAGGGAATAAGAGACTGTTGAATGTCCAGCCTTAAATGGGTCAACTATATCACCACCCTACCCACAAGGCTCAGGAATTGTCCAGAAAGTAGGTGAAAAAAATTAAGAGACAGAGGCAGTGACTGATTACCTGATTACAAAAAAAATGTGTTTCCTGAACATAACAGGGCAGTTACACATATGCAATCACAGTGGTTGTGTCAGTGTGCACAAGACATGTTAGTGTTGCTAGGTTGATCATGAGCCAGGGGCTAGACCCTCACCCAACAGTATTTGGGCAACACAAAGTGGACTAGATGGGCTTTAAACCAATCAGACAAAAGAGGCAGACTTGATTGGGTGGGTAGGGAGGCCAAGGTGTGTCTGTGAGGAAGTTAGTGAGGGTGAATATGACCAAAATATATGAAATTCTTAAGGAATTAATAAAAATATTATTAAAAAGCAAGAATTCTGGTATACTATTACACAGAAGAGCTGTTATAAACACTAA
This sequence comes from Nannospalax galili, assembly GCF_000622305.1. Taxonomy (NCBI): domain Eukaryota; kingdom Metazoa; phylum Chordata; class Mammalia; order Rodentia; family Spalacidae; genus Nannospalax; species Nannospalax galili. The sequence goes on along the minus strand of NW_008343216.1, from coordinate 1,666,371 downwards.
TATATTTTCCATTTCAAAAGCCTATAAGAAAGGACTTTAAATACTAATTAAGAAAAGAAATATTTGCTGTAGATGTGTTTATAATTATTTAAAATTTTCAGCATGTGTAATGCATTGACACATGACTTATTACCCCTCAAATACACTATATATTTATGTGTTTGGTAAAAATCAATTCAAATTTAAATATTTAATATTTTATGGTTTATAAAATTCTTGGAAGATGCCAATATGTCTGATGTTATGTAATTGAGAAAAAACAAAGATGTTAACTTATTCAAAATACACTGACCTTAAATGACAACTTCACTAGTATTAATCTCATTGTATTCTTTTTCATTGTTATTAATTAATATTTTATTACTTTTAACAATATTTAATACCTGGAAATTGAACACAGTCCTTGTATATGTTCATAACTTGCTCTTCCAATAAGTTACATCCTCAGTCTTACAACTGTATTTTTGTTGATGATGGTGAGCACAGCACAGCTATCAGACTTGTAAGTTCATTTACTTTATTTTATTTGTGTGTTTTTATTCATGTGTGTTTGTGTCATTGCATTTGTATGTGTAGGTCATGTATGCATATGCATATGCTTTTGTGTAGGCTTGAAGTCAATTTTAGAGTTGTTTCTCTTCAGCCACTCCCCCTTCTTTATAAGACAGTGTCTCTCATTGGCCAGGAGCTCACCAATTAGGCTAGGCTAACTGTCTTGCATGCCATGCAGATCCATTTGTCTCTGTCTTCCAAGTGTTGTGATTTCAAATGCAAGCCATCCTTTTGAGACAGGGCCTCCCTGTAGCCCCAGCTGGGCTGGAACTCACTATGTAGACCAGGGTGGCCTGGAAATGCCTCCCTAGTGCTGGGATTAAAAGTGTGCCACCACCACATTTAGCCACATCAGACTTTTTAAGAAATGATTTTGGGGATCAAATTGATAACCTCATGCTTACATGGCAAACACTTTAACAATTGAACTATCTCCTCAGCCTTGTATGCATATTTTCCAAAGAGAAATTATATAATAAAATATCTATCAATTATAGATACTTGTCCTGACCAGTTGATGAAAGTAACTGACCTGGATATTTTTTCCTACAGTACTGTTAATTTTAAGTTCTTAGGACAGAGTCAGGGGTGGTGACACATGCCTTTAATCCCAGCACTTGGGAAGCAGAGTCAGAGTTCAAAGCCAGCCTGATCTACATAGTGAGTTCCAGTCCAGCTGGGGTTACAGGAGACACTGTCTCAAAAAGACAAAAAAAAAATTTTTTTTCCCTTTTGGACAGAGACTTAAACAAAAGAACATTTCTATTTATAACAATTGATTTTAAAATTATGTATAATACAGACTTCATAATGGCCCACATATTGATGGATGAGTCAGGATTAGTCAGGAATATATGCATGATAACTTCAGAAGTCAAATAATGAAGGAAAAAGACTATTAGATTATCATGATAAAGTAATTATCACCAATTAAAGGAAATTTCACTTTCAAATAAGTGACTGAAATTATATAAAGGATATATTTAAAATACTCAATTGAAGTTTAAATGTCATAAGAGGTAACATGGTGATGAGTTCCTATGGTATAAAATACCATGGAGGAATCTGTACCCTATAATTTAACTGATTATAAATGTTTTCTTTTATCAAGCTGCCTTAACATAATTATACTCTCACATTTATCTTTTTCATGATCTTTGATGCTGTGTACAAGAAGCATGGGAAGCTTCATGCCTATGACTCTTTCTCTGCCATGGTTTAATTAAATTTTACTTAAAATTTAGGATATTAGCTTTGAGGTTTTGAAGATCCACAATTTAAAGTAAACATGATACAAATGAAAATTTTTTATTGCCTACTTCTTCGTAGGAGAGAGTTTGCTTTTCCTATTTTACTTTCATCTAAAATATGTTTGCAACAAAATTTGGTTATAGAAAATTAGAATTTATTTATTTATTTATTTTATTTTAATTTTTTTACAATTAAAGTTACAGTTTTAACAATATACAAAATATTACAGTAATTCAGATTTTTTGGCATAATGATTACAGATTTGATAAATACATTTTATATCTCATAATAGTGATGAAGATTATACAAAAGCTATTAAAACAATTATAAGAATAAATTCAATTGTCACTTAAGTATCTAAAGCTATTTTCCTTTGCGTTCTTCCAGAATGATTTGTTCTTATTCTTTACCTTAATTTGAGGGACTTCAAGAAGATACTTTTTTTTTTTTTTTCATACAGAAGAATTCATTCCAAGGCAAATGACACTGAGACATTTTCACATGCATTTCTAACCTCTTTATACATGACTATCACTGGTCACAGTCACCCACCTTCTGAGCTCCTCGGCATCTGAGCATGAATACAAACTCGTCAGATAGACAGCCTTCCTCTCCCACTAGAGGC
>NW_008343216.1:1638081-1663742 GCF_000622305.1 Nannospalax galili | reverse complement strand
GCTCTTATGATATTATGTTGGCCCCTTTAATCTTTGGTTATACTTCCCTTTTGGGTGTTTAAGGACATACAATTGGACCAGATAAACTGATTTGTTTTTACTCTTGAGGTCGTTAGAGGATCTGTTCCTCAGGGGTCCCATGGGTTTGGGAGGAGCCCCTGGCTCCTTTCTTTTATCAGTTCCATCTATGTGAAGATAAGTCAAAGGTCCTCCTCGACCATTGTTGGCTTCTCTTGGAAGCATGGAAGAAATGATTCCTCCGTGTTGACCCTCCTCTTTATAGACTGGACACTGGTCAGTCTAGAATTTATTTTATTCATATTTCACTCTAAATCCTAACAGAGTTCATTTAAAAAAACAAAATAAACCAAATGAATAACAGCTTAATCAGTGTTACTAGCAAGTACATTAGCATGCAGTCCTTTATTTCTAGATAGCAACTTATTATTGGATTTGCTCATTAAAAAACAAAAATGTGTTTCAAGATATCAAGATAGAATTCAGTCAGGCTTCATGTTTAATCATCAGTATTTATACTGTTGCTTTTACATATGAAACATTAAGTGCATGTGAACTCTTTAATATATTTATATGCATATTATTTCATTAATACAGGTAATAACTCTGTCATCTGAGTAAGAACAGAAGTGTGTTTAGAGGGTGAGTGATGGTACAGAGTCAACCTAGAAATCACAATTTGAGAAACTATAGTTTTCAGAGATGGCATGTCTTAAGATTAAAATTATTTCAAAATTTGAAAATGAATATTAGACTTGAGAATAACAAAATGTTCCTTAAAATTATGGTAATACAAAGTGAATTATTGACAAGGTGCTACTTCTCCTTGCCTATTTAATAATCTACTTTTACTAACTCTTAAATATAGCTGAGTGGATTTGAAGATAAAGGAAATGTTATACCTAGAACATCAAGTCATAATTAAAACTTTAAAATGGGAATAGAAGTATTAATATAAACTATTTAAAAATTATTTATGTGTAGGAATCATACATGGAAGTTTATATGTGCAATTTTTCCTGAGAATTAATTTCTTTTCTTCTTTAAAAATAATTTTGGACAGTATTATATATTTCTATATTACAAAAATTATGCATTCAAATCCTAATGGCACAGGTCGTGACAGTATAAAATTCAAATGAAAAGAACTAAAGTGAGCTAAGATGTCATTTGCCTTTTAAATAGGAAGTGATATAATACATCCATTTTGAAAACAATGCTTATATGTAAAAGCATAATAATCATAAATGACTGGATAATAACTGACACTGTTAGTTTTTACTATTCCAGTAAAAGTGAGAATGACAATCTGAGAAAATTATATGAGTAATAATGATTTGGTTCAATACTGTATGAATATGTATACCTTTGTAAATAAAATTCAGTTTAAAAAAATTTCATAAAGAGTTGGGTATGTTAGCACATGCCTGTAGTCCCAGCACTTGGGAGGCAAAGGCAGGCAGATCTCTGTGAGTTCAAGGCCAGCGTGGTCTACACAGTGAGTTCCATGCCAGCTGATACTACAGGGAAACCCTGTTTCAAAAAGACCCAAAAAAAATCATAAAGAAAGTAAAAAAGCCTTGGCCCAGGTGAATTCACAAGAAAATTCTACCAGACATTCAAAGAAGATCTATAGTCAACATCTCAAATTCTTCAAAATATAGAAACAGAGGAAGAGCTCACAAACTTCTATGAAGCCAGCCAGTATCACTCTAATTTCCCCTAATGATATTTAATGTAATCCTACATACGTTACACCATTTTGATTTTATTCCTAGGACGTGAATTTCATATTAACATTATTGAAGTTGAAAACAATGTTTTCAATTGGGCTGGGCATATGATTTAAAATGATAGAACACATGGGAGCTGGAGAGATGGTTTAGTGGTTAAGGGCACTGGCTGTTTTTGCAAAAGATCTGGCTTCAAATCCCAGTACCCATGTAGTGGCTAACAACTGTCTATAGCCCCAGTTCTAGGGCATCCAATCTCCTCTTCTGTCCTCTTCAGGCACTGCATGACATGGATGCACATGGGTTCTAGGGAATCTAAGTTCATGCAGGCATAATACTCATACACATAATATAAAATAAGAAATGATAGAGTACTTGCCTAGTTTGTGCAAGTCATTGGGTTTACTCTTTATTAGGTTTACTATATTTCAATAAACTTATCCAAATAGAAATAAAATGGATTTAAGTATATTAATCTTCAATTTGGCAATCTTTCTAAAACACTCAATAATTCTAAAAAATGAGTTTGCAGGTTCATCACTTGTAAATTGTCCAAGTTTACAATTATAAAATCTGGGCTTACCGCGTGTATGTATAATTTCCTGTCTCTGTGGATATGCGAATCAAACCCAGAACTTTGTACATGCTAAAAATTGGCATGGACTGGTCTATACTCCCCAAAGTCTTTTTAAAAGAGAATTTATTTTATTTTTAATTACATGTATATGTGTGTGTCTCTTTGCAGATATGTGCACATGAGTGCAGGAGTCTGTAATGGCCAGAAGATGATATCAAATCCCCTGGAAATGACGCGACAAGCAGTTATAAACTGTCTGATTTGGGTTCTAGGGAATCTAACCTGGATCTTCTTTTATACCAGTGTCTATTCTTAATAGACGAGTCATCTCTTTATCCCACCCACAGACAGAAGTCTTCGCATTTGTATTACTTTATTATTTTCTTTCTTACTTTCTATTGTAGTGGCTTAAATTTCCAGGGGAGTGCCGAGTGACTATATAATAGTTTACCTCCTTGATTTCATTATGATCTTCTGGAGAAAAAGATTCACATTCTAATATTGTATTGGAGGTTTGCTGGAGAATTTTCAAAGTAGACTATAAATGTTATTAGTTCAATTATATTTCTCGTTTATCATTTTCATAAAATGATGTTTAAATATTTTGAATCTTTTATGATCATTTATGATAATTTTTCTTTGCACATATTCTGCTTATATAATTTAATACAAATGTTAAATAATCTTGTATCTTCCAAATATTTTCAGTGTCATATTGATAGCTTTTGAGACATTGTTGGATTCATTTTGAAAATTATTTATTTAAAATATTTGCATGTATGTGTAAGAGATTGACCTAAATTTTTCCTATCTTACAATTTATCTTTTAACTTTGGAGTCAAAGTTATTTGTCATCAGGATAATTTTGACAATTATTCACTTTTTCCCTACCTTTTCGTAGAGTCTGTATAGAATTGGTAATATTTTCTAGAAGAAGAGAAAGCATTAGTAATTCTTTGATGTTAGCACTTCGATTAAGGTGGTATCAGTTTTAGAAATTTCTATTCAGCTCCACAGATCTGTTTCCTCTTATTTGCTTTGGTAAATTATATCTTTCTAAAAACTTATGTATTTAGTATAAATATTCAAGTACCTTCTCTTAATATTGCTATTTATTTGCTTCCATTTTATTTCAATTCAGTTTCATTGTCTGTGTGACAAATCAACGTGGGCAGAACACTTCAACTTATTGTTTTCAACACCTTTTTTGATCAGCCATTTCGTTATATCTAGTCTTTGTATATATTATTAATTTTGTCTCTGCTTTTCAATCTATTGGTGTAACTGGCCCAGTGCACATAACCCTTTATTTCTGTGAGTGTTATCCTTGCTGCTCATATCAGCTGTTGTGCTCAGGAATACCCTTGGGTTGTTGCAATGTTTTATCCAGACAGAGAGTCAGGATTCTTTGGAATTTATGTTGCCTGAGTGGCAATCATCCAAGAAATGTTTGTAGCAGGAGAATAAATCCTACTTTTCTTACCTGTAGGTAGCATAACTTTTGCTGAATAATTCTTGCTCTGAATTGCCCCTTATGATCTTGTATGGGTTGTACCTTTGCTCAAATATTTCCCTTCCCCAACCCTGAAGACTATTTCCTTTTTAATTTATTCTGATCACAAATTCCTACTGAATCACTTACACAGAGACTGTTTCTATGAAACCTTTCCCAAACAATGTTTATACTTTAATTTCTTTATTTATATAGAGGATAATATGAGAAAGCTATCACTTTAATTTCTTTAAATATTACAGGTTTATAGTTTTTTTAATGTTTGCATTTGATGTTCTGAGAAGGAAAAACCTTGAGCCTAGTTACCATGGTAGAATCAAAGTTATGATGGTCAAATCAAATTTTATTCCCTGGAGCAGTCTATGGATGTATGTAGATTTTTTTCAAAGAACTGGGATCCTATAAACTTTAAATGTATTTCAAAGTTGTGAAAAAAGATGGGGATTTTTTGTGGGGGTCATTTGTGTGTGTGTGTGTGTGTGTGTGTGTGTGTGTGTGTGTGTGTGTGTATAAAACCAATCTCATTTATCTTCTTCCAATTAATTGGAATAATCAAGGCTATCTTTCTCATCTCCTTTAATATCCTTAAAAGTCTTTAAATAATGTATGACTTCAACAGTTCACATTTGATAAGAAAATTCAGTAAAACATAGGTGAATGTACTAGGTTTAATGATTTATTGAAGATTTTATAATAATCATTCAATTTCAGTAAAGGAAATAGGATTGTAGGATAAAAATCAGGACAATGTATCAGAAAAGACAAGGGAGTGTTTAAGCAGAGTAGTGACTGCCATTGAGCTACCAAGGCATTGAATAAGGAAAAAGGGGATATTTATTTTGAGTTTGGCAATTTACCAAGTGCTAAACTATTTTTATGGAATATGGAAGGTGAATGTCAGAATGGCACAGATTAAAATATAAATGAAAAGAGAGAGATGTTATTTGTAATCATGTATTTTGAGAATTTTGGATGTGAAACAAGAGCAATAAAAAATGCCTAGAGAACTGAGTTTCTTATTAAGGTAGAAGGCATTACTGTTTATGTTGCGTTGTGAAAGGAAAACTGAATTATGAATCATTAGGAAATGTGGTTTCTAACAACAGTCTTTGGAATGCTCAATAGAGAAGGTACAACACATGTTAGATTGGCCTCCATCAGGAATTCATTTGGATTAGTAGGTAGAAGAATATTGATGCATTTATAGTAGTGTGCACAGGTTTGTTGGTGGGAAAGTAAAAGAGTTTGTGATTTACATCTAATGCACTATCCTGTACTTACAAACCTAATTTGGTAACAACGAATAAAAAATGGATAAGTCATTAGATTATGGAAGTTAAATGACTACTATCTTGAGTTGGAAGATGTTAATTTGCAGTCAGGCAAATGACACATATAACATTCAATTACACAGTGACTGGTTATGACAATGATGAATAAATTCACTTTCTTTAGGTCAATAATACTAAAAGGCTAATACATGTTATTAGTGTAAAATGAGATGCTTCTTTTACCTGTTTTCTCTCTATCATTAGAATTCCTTTACAGTTTCCACTTAACTCCCCTGAAGACCAACTCCCTAGTTTCTTGGCTTCTCTGAAGCTTAGGATTACTAAGCACATGCTTTTAAACATTGATCTTTGATTGATTTTCATGTCCATGAACTGTTAATTTTTTTCTGCTCACTAAAAATGCAAAGAATGTATCTGGATGCATGTGTATATAGAGTCACATACCCATGTTCTCATATCCAATGCTCCAGCAAAGGTCTAGTTTCACTCTTAACACACTGTGAACTGTGCTACTCCATTCACAAGAGGGAAAAAATACAAATGAAATGTTTTGTGTTCATGTATTTACTATGTACTCATGTGTGGAAACACCCCAAAATAGATGCTAAAAGGACTCCCAAAGCACATTCTGCTGTTTTTCATTATCCATTTTTCTTTCATTGTTTTTCATGAATATTTGCATATAACTTTTGTGTATTTGCTGGTTTGGTATATCTTCTGAAACATTAGTTACAGATAAAGTTAGTTTTAAAATAAAAATTTATAAAGTAGATTTTTAATTGTATTTCTTCCTAACTTTTTAAAAAACATTTTTGCAGAGCTTTTGTGCATTCCATACAACAGTTCTTAATCAAATTAAGACCCTTTGGCCCATCCATGACCCTAGCACCAGGCCTCATGTATTCTGCTATACATATTAATTAAGTCCAATTAAGCATTTTACTGGGATACCCTTTGGTGCAAGATCATCCACTGGAGCCTATTCAGCCTATCAAGGGGCCTTAGGAAGGTCTACTCTCCCTCACCCAGCAGTAATCAGTCTCCAACAGTTCTCAAGTCAGGGCCAGCTCGCTGACCATTACCCTCACACCACTATGGGCCCTTGTTTACTTGAGTTAAGATGGGGCTTGTACTCAGAGCCACCATTGCCACAAGTTCACATGTGCAAGCTTCCAGTGGCCTGAAAGCCTCTCTTTCCCTATGTTCATGGACCAATCCTGGCTCTTACAATCTTTCCAACCCCTCTGTTGCAGTGGTCCCTGAGCCATGGTAAGGTGAGGTTCAATATAGGAATCCTATTCAGGGTCACACACTGCAGTCTCTTATTCTCTCAAACTTAGACTGTGGCCTTCTTTGTGCATCGCACTGTATTGTGTAAGGAAGCTTTGATGGTGAGAGTTGAGAGATTCACTATTGTTCTCTCCACCTCCTGTCCCACTGTGTTCCGTAAGCCTTAGGTACAGATGTTCTACTGTAGATATGACACCTTGTGGTGGGCATCTCTCAGACATAACTTCTTTGTGTGTGACCAGTTGTGGAACTCTGCAGTAGCCTCTATCTGTTGCAAAAAGAAGCCTCTTTGATCAGTGGTGTACTGTATACTTGCCTGCAAATATAAGAATCTATATTTAGAATATGGTAAGAAGTTTCTTTTGTCTAGAGATATGACAGAGATATGGTTTTCTCTAGGATCTGTCACCTCTTCAGCCATGTGAATTTGGCCGTGTTTACAGTGCCACCCCTGAGTGCACTCCCACTGAGAGGACTTTAAGTACAATTAGATAGCTGTTGATTGCCCTCCAGATAACAGTGCCACTGCTGTACCAATAGAAGTTGTTTGCTGTGCCAGTCATTATGTTTACTGGACTTTGTGACAGAGTTGGATTATTGCTTAATTTTCTCCCTTAGACACTTGCATTGTATCCTCTAGAAGTATATGAGCTAGTCTTCAGGGAAAAGACTTCCAGGTGAGTGCCTGTTCCATTGCTGCACTGCTATTTCCAAATTATAACCTTGTCTTCTGACTTTTGAGACAACTGTTTAGGTTTAAATGATTCACCTATCATAAAACCTGGTTATTGTTTAAATACTATGTTCTCTGATTGATATTTGATTTGAATAAGTAATCACATCTTACATTTCTCTCTTTTATATAGTCTTACTTTAAGGAAATTTTTGGCACATTTCTCTAAATGTTTTATTTTTATGGTGTCTTATTTATAGCATATCCTTTCATGGCAGTCACCAGGGCTCTCCATAGATTTTGCATTAAATTAGATGCATGTTATGTAAAGATGCCAGTGGTCCTTTATATATAGTGACTCTCAAGATTCTCATTGATTTCAAAATGCATTAAGACAAGATTAATTAAACACTTGTAAAGATTCTACTTATGTTAACTTTCTCATTGGTAACATGGCCTCACAACTGCAAATCCATGTTGAATTGTCTTTCTTTGTGATCTTGGAAACACTTGTACTATAAGAGTTCTCTGAAGCTGAACTTACTGGTAAATGTCTCTGAAATTGAGTGAAAGAATTTCTCTTCTGGGCAAATTTTGGGTTCATATGGCTGAGATCATGAATCATGCAGTTTATGCTTTGCCTGCTTTGGCCTTAACCTCGGTTTCCTTCGACTGGGCTTCTGTAGCATGTAAGGCTACTGCAACACTTGGCTGAACAGATTCAGGTAGTTGGGAGCCTCTGAGCATCAGGGAACATTTCCACTACCCAAAGTCATGAGTTGTATCTGTCCAACGAGAACTGGATCTAAGCCTTTGGAAATGTCCATAAAAGCGAGGAGCAATTTTTTTCGATGGGTGTGCTTAGATTTGCAAGCAGTGACTACATCATTACACCTACTCCTTAATTCTTTAGATTTCCCCCCTTTCCTAGCCTTTCCTATTTCTCGATTTTTCCAGTTATAGTCCATAAATCACTATGTGAAACTTTCTATTTTTAGGTTACTGTGTAACTTTTGACTCCTAGAAAATGTAAGCAATGACAAACAATATTATATATACCACACATCCCATTTGAGATGTGATTTTACAGCATATAAAGATGAGTATCTTTATATACAGTGTCTGTGGAGAAGTGACTCAGGGACCTCCCAAGGTGAGAAACTATTTATCATGCCATTTCCGCATAATAACTTTAACATGGAATCAAAATAATAGGACAACAGAAAATCATTTAATTATTGGAGATAACCCAGGTAAACAAAGAAATTAGTGCAAATCACCATAAGGAAAGTTTAAACATAAGTAAGTTAAGTTGCAGGTTCTAAGTCAATTTAATTTTCACACATAAATAAATAAATTTAATTCAGAATGTTTCAAAGAAGTACTAATTCCCTGGCAATTTAAAATTCCTGTTGTGAACAAGTGTTGCATGAATTCACTTCAGACTTAGAAGACTTGAAACAAAATATATTTCAACTTGGAAAGCACTTCAATTTTAAGTTGGGAACCAATGGCATTCTAAAAAGGAAAAAGTAAATGCTAATCAGATGAATGGCTTCATCGTCTATGTAGCCCTCACACTCAGCACAGGTTCCTGTGCATTTTGAGTACTCATTAAAAGAATATTCAATGGATGAGTGGACTCATCTATGTGGCTAGAATTTTAGTACCTTCCACTATAAAGAACAATATAAAAAGACTTCAAGGAAAGTAGTTCTACACATTTTGGAAAAGTAACTTTTACTTGTAAAATAAAATATTAATTATTGTAAGTACTGTTAGTAGATTTTCTGGTAATCTGAAGAAAGTGGAAGAAAAACATGGCAAGAGTGAAAGAAAAACTTTTCTATTTTTATTACTTTGATTTTTGTTCTGATTTTGTTTTGAGGTAGTCTTGCACAAGCAAAGCTGGCCTCAAACTTGTGTTCTTCCTGCCTCCATGTTCTAAGTGCTGGGATTACAGGTGTGCAGCTCTGTGATGGTTAATTTTGATTGTCAAATTTATGCAATTTAGAATCATTACTGAAACAAACCTCTGCATATGTCTATGAGGGAATTTCTAGATTTGCTTAACAGAGGTGTGAAGATCTGCCTTAAATGTGGGTTAGACTCTCCCACAGCCTGGATATAAAGAAGAACAGGTACCAAGCATCAGCATTCATCAGTCTCTGTTTCCTAATTGTTGACACAAGGTAAACAGCTGCCTCAAGCCCCTGTTACCATGACATCCCTACTATGTACTTTCCCCTTGAAATGTGACACAGAACATACCCTTCTTTTTCCCATGCAAATTTTTCAGATATTTGTCACAGTAAAGAGAAAATAATGAATATAATCAACATGACCTTGGCTCCAGGCTACGGGCCTACACACAAGAGTATTTGGGAAACATAAATCACATAGGCCTTTCAAAAAAGAATACAGTACATGAAGAGAGCAGGATAGAGAGGGGCATGGGTCTTAGAGGAGATGGGGAAGGGGTGTCTGAATATAATCAAAATATATCATAGAAAACTCTCAATCAATAAAAATATTATTAACAATAAACAAAAACAACATGAAACTGGCACAAAACCACATATAAATCCTCATAATATAATAGAGGAACCAGATATAAGTCCATGTAACTATAGCTACCTGATTTTTAAAGATATTTTATTATTTTTATTTTATGTTTATGAGTATGTGCATTCATGTCATGCAATAGCAGAAGAGGTCAAAAGAGGGCACTGAAGTCCCCTGGAGCTGGAATTACAAAGGGTTAGCCAGTTAGCCACCATGTGAGTGTGGGGAATTGAACCAGGGAACTCTGGAAGAGCCAGTGTTCTTAACCGCTGAGCTATCTCCCCAGCCCCAGCCACCTGATTTTCTATCAAATTGTTAAATTATACATTGGAAAATATAGTACTTTTAACAAATGGTGTTGGGAAATTTAGATTTCAACATGAGCAAAAATAAAAACAAATCCTATTCTCCACCCTGCACAAAACTCAATTCCAAATACTTCAAAGATCTGAACATAAGATACCATGAAGCTGTTAGACAAAAGATTAGAGAGCACACTTAAGTGTATAGGAAGAGGTAAAGGCTTTCTGAATCAGACTCTAGTAGCACAGGAAATAAAACCAATATTCAACAAATGGGATCTCACCTGCCAGTCAAGATGTAACCAATGGTGAATGATGGCCAGAATGATAGGAGGGTAATGAACTACTTCCAAATTGAGTTTGTGGCCTGCTTCAAAAAAGTATTTCATGCCTCATACTGTTAATCTGGTCAAAAACACATGGCTGAGGAAGCATAGGCCCTAGGTGGGGAAGGTACCCACTACTGATACTCTGCTAAATTGTCATGTTGTCAAACTACCTTCTGGACTGCTCCCAACCTTTGTCAGAGGTTTGTTTTGGCAATGGGCAGTAGTCAGTGCAGAAACACATAAATGGTCAAAGTGCTAAGAATAAGTGACTGTGAGTGCTCATCCCAAATGGAACATTAATAGCAGGCCCATTCCAGCCTCAGGAAACCTCAAAGAAGAAGGACTGGAAAGAATGTAATTGCAGACACTCCAAAAACTGCTCTCTCGTGGATATGACATGACTCTTGTACTCATGAACCCACAGTAGCTACTGTTACTTGTAGAAAAACAGTACAAGGTTAATATAGTCAAAATTTAAGCATGGATAGGAATGGGTTCATGAGGCCCCATAGGTAATTGAGGATGTATTGGCAGTTTTTTTTAAGTTTTTAAAAGATATTTTATTAATTTTATGTATAAGAGTGTATTGCTTGCATGTATGTGAGTGCACCCGTGTCATGCATTGGTGCAGAGGTCAGAAGAGAGCTTCAGATTCCCCTGGAGCTAAAGAAGGAAGGTTCTTTTGGGGGTGTATGGTCACTGGTATATTGCCCTTGCTCCAGTGGATGTCCCTGCTGCCATGAAAATATGGACAGCACTAACTGGTCTCACTAGGATATAAATATATTTTATAAAGGAGAGGAGAGAAATTTGAGGACAGTTGGAGGAGAAATGGGGGTGAATATGATAAAAATGAATTATATGTTTGTACAAAATTCTCAAAGAATAAATAAAAAGTATTCACAATTGCCTAAGGGGCTTGTTATAAATATACATCCTCAAAGTTTCAAGCCAGAATTTTGATTTGGATGCTTGGTTGATATCCTGGGAGTGGATCGTGGAAAGCATCTTCAAGTATTCGAATGTGAGTGATTTCACATTGAGAACTATTGCTTCTCTGGAAGTCATGTTTAGGGATGTGATATAGGTCACACTTTTTATTGTGCGTATTTTAGAGCATAATTTCAGGTATACTTTATCTTCTGAAAGGTTTTTTTTTTTAAGGCTAAAAGAAAAATATTTTGAGTGACAATTATTAAATATTTCTGAGATACATGCTTTACAGGAATTTCAACTATCAGTAGACTGAGACAAAATACAGAATTTAAAAGAAAGAAATGAAACTAATATGTAGTTCTGTGCATTCTGAATTGCTCTATTTATTGATGTTGATTTATTTTCCAATTGTGTATCTGACATTGTAAAAGATTGGCCATGAAATAGGAAATGAAAAAATGATTAGTTTTGCATACTTTCTAGAGATAATATAAAGTCCCTGAGGATATTGCCAGTGTTTGCTTTATTTGCTCAGTCTTTGAGTTATTTGCATAATATATTCCAAGAATATAGATTTGCCAGCAATCAAACTAATTCTATTGATTTGTGTTTGGTGCATGCTGTCTTAACTTGAATATTTTTATTAATCAAATTTGCTTTTTTTCCAAACTAATAAAAGCTTCTCAAGTAAAAAAGGGAGTTGTTTGTCCAAATGTTTCTATATAATCAGAAAGAATTCCTATTTAGGCTTTCTGGAAGGTTTTAGAATTAAGGCAAAGGTGTCCTGAACAACCGAGATGAATGTTCCTTACCATTTGTTTGATATTTATGACACTTATAGTTAGACTGCTTGCACACTTACTCTGTGCAATTTGATTTCAGTTTGTGGGATAGGTGCTGCTGCCACTCTACTTGAGGGTGAAGAAACTGGGGATCTGAGAGACTGAGCATCCAGACAGAATGACAATGGCAGCACTTGGACTTCTGTGACATTGCCTAATTCTTGTATTTGAAAATGTAGCTACTGCACCAGTAACTTATTTTTGAAACATGACTAATTTATAAATGTTAAGAAAAGAGGAAATCTTTCCAAACTTTAAATGAATGATGGAATAAACCATTTTTTTCATTTATTGTCAAATAAAATGGAAAAAAAGTAGTGAGTACCTTTAATTGAGAGAGAAATTTTTATTCTATTTTAATTTTTATTAGTATTTAAAGTGGCAGGGTTCTTCACGGTATTTTAAAAGTACTTTGTTTTAGTTGGTGTAGAGACAGAAAGGAACTTGTATTTTTGCAATACTTGACATCGGGAAGAAATTGGATTGATGACGTATGAATGATTAGCCCAACACTGTGGGAAGAAATAGGAGAATCATACTTCCAAGAAACTTAGGAAGAATAAGATATCAAAGAAGAAATATTGTGGCTGATGAATAAATAAATCTTGAGTGTTATCGTTGAAAAGTAGAAGTATAAATAAATATTATCAGAGATTTTAAAGTTAAAAAAATGAATATAGAATTAGAAAAGCTTCAGAAATTAAAAAGTCCCAGAGCCTCATTTTGTCATGGCTCAACAACTTTCAAAATATTATCGAGAACGGTTCTATCATAGAATATGAACTAGAATTCAGGATACTATACTAGTATCCTTCCTAAAAGCTCCAGACAGCTTGTATTTCATCTCATATCTCCAATAACCTCCAAAATACAAACTCCCAATGTCTCAACTTGGTTTTCTATTGGCAAGCCTGTGTATAACATGAGTAACTGGATGTTCTTGTTGACCACATGTATGTCTTCTTGTGAGAATTGCCTGCCCAGATCATTTTCCCATGTTTAAATTAAATTGTCTGGGTGTTTTCCAATGGACTTGTTTGAGTTTCCTTATATCCTTATATATTCTGGATGTTAATCCTCTGTAATATGAATATCCTCCAGGTATTTTTTTCATTTTGTTTGCTGTCTCTGTTTGCTGGTTGCTTCTATTCCCGTGCTGGAGATTCTGATTTTTTTTAATTCTTAAACTTTTGTGTATATTTTCACTGAGTTTTTGTGCATTTCATGCAATAGATCTTAATCATATTTAGACCCCCCTCCCAAACCCACAGCCCACATCCCCCCCCCAAATCTCATGCATTCCACCATACATGTTAAGTCCTATCCAGTCAAGCATTTGTTCCCAGATGTCCTTCAGTGCAAATTCATCCACTGAAGTCTAGTCAGCCTATCTAGAGTTCTTAAATAATATCTGTTCTTCCTCAAACAGCAATAATCAGTCATCACTAGTTCCCAGACTAGGACTGGCTAGCTGCCCATTTCACTTGCTCCATTCTGGGCCCTTGTCTAATTGAGTCAGCATGGATCTTATGCTCTAAGCCACCATTCCTGAAAGTTCACATGAACAAGCTTCTAGTTGTTCCTATGTTTATGGACCAATCCAAGCTCTTACACTTATTCTGCAATGGTCCCTGAGTCATAGGTGTATGAGGTTTAATAAAGGAGTCCTATCCAGGGACACAGATACCACAGTCTCTCATTCTCTAGAACTTAATCAGTTGTGACCTTCTGTGTGCATCAAACTGTTGTAATAAGGAAGCCTAGCTAGTGAGAGTTGAGGGACAAGCTAGTATTCTCCACACTCCCTGTTTCACTATGTTCCATGAGCCTTAGGCATAGAGCTTCCACTGTTGGTATGTCACCTAGGGTTGGGCATCTCTCATATGTATATTCTCTGTGTGTGACCAGTGTGAAACTCTATGAGAGCCTCCATATGTTGAAAAAAGAAGCTTCTTTGATAAGCGATTTATGGTATACCATATTTAGCATATGGTAAGAAATTTTGTCTAGAGATATGACAGAGATAGGTTTTCTCTAGGACCTCTCCAGTCATATATATTTGGCTATAAATACAGTGCTACCCATGAGTTTTCTTCCATTGAGAGGTCTTTAAGTCCAAAGACAGCTGTTGACCACTACTCCCCATCCCCCAGTTAGCAGTACCTCTACTGCACCAATAGAGTTAGTTTGCTGTGCTAGTCGTTATGGCTATTAAGTTTTAGGACTGGGTTGAACCATTGATTAATTATCTCTCTTAGCAACTTGCATAGTATCCTCTAGAACTATGACAGCTAGTCTTCAGGGAGAAGGATTCCAGGTCAGTTCCAGCTCCATTGCAAGTCCTGTGTCCAAAGTGTGTCCTGTCTTCAGCAGAAGGATATTATCTTTGAGTTCTGGGGGATAACCAAGGGCTCCAGCAATAGCCTGTATTATTTAAGGCATGTCTTGGACTATTCTGACCAACAACGCTAAGGGAGTTCTCTCCTATTTGGCACTGTGCTCCTTTCCATACAGCCCCTATGCCCTGATGTTTAGACACCCACTGTATGTGTGTTTCTCAGGAAGTTCCAGAGCCAACACATTTCCTTCTGGTTTCCCTTGCCAAGCTGCATTCATCACTCTTCTCTCCCCCTCCAAACTCCCTCCTCCCTCCCTAAGCGGGCCCATTTTCCCCACCCTTCTCCCATAACATCTGCTTCCCACCATTCCCCTTCTCCTGAGTTCCCTCAAGCATGTGCACATGTATGTGTGTGCATACACATACAGTATGGATTGTGCAGGGTGGGATCTAAATTTGTTATAAAATTTCTCCTGAAATTGTGCAATATATATGAAGTGTATCTACCATGTCTTAAGAGTTGCTTGATATTTTTACTTACAAATTGCTTTAAGATTATTATTCCATATCTCAAGTAGAGCAACATAATTATCCTGTGATTTTAAGCATTCCATATTGAAAATCCTTCAGACTTCCTACCTGTGTTTTAGAATAAGACATTAAACTGATATTGAAAATCTGAGCAACAAGAGAATTAATAGTAATATCAAGCAGTAAAAACAGCATTATTTATCAATCATTGGGCCATAAGTCAGCATAGACATGTGCTTCACATGCATGTGTTTTAATCATCATCTTTCAATATCCTTGAAGTTTTAAAATATCACCTACATAATAACCATTTGCCAAAGTGTCAAAAGTTAATGTTGCTATAGGACTGGAGAGATGTCTCACTGGTTAAGAGCACTCGCTACTCTTGCAGAAGACCTGAGTTTGAGTCCCAGCACCCGATTCGTGTAAATAGTTATAGCAACAGGTCACTGAGAAACAGTTTAGTGTTTCCTAGTTGATGAGGGATATCAAGATATTTTAACATTTTCTAGAAACTTCTCTAGAAACTTATTTTTAATTTTTTATTGAGCTTTTTAAATTTCATACATTTTCCACTCAAATCTAGACCCCCTCCCCAATCCATGCCTCCCCCCATCTCCGCACTGAACCCTATGCACTCTGCCATATATGATAAATCCTATTCATTCAGGTGTTTATACCCAAATATCCTTCAGTTTAAATGTATCCACTGGAGAAACTTATTTTTTTGTAAAATGAGAAATCAGTGACAAAATTAATTTAAAAAAATTTTTTATTGATCTTTAAAATTTCATACCACAAAAATTATTTGTATGATCTTATGAAGCAGAAGCATTCATCATATGGCCTTTTAAAATAACATTTCTTTGAATTTGTTGATAGTTTTAAACTATAAGTGACCCTTCATTTCCCATATTACCTAAAATTACATAACCCAGTAATATCACTTTATAATGACATGTCTTAATAGGAGACTAAAATATAAAATGCAAATCAATTGAAAGTTCACATTCCCCTCAAGCTCCGTTTTTCAAAAATCAGGAATCCAAAGTAATCTTTGCAAAGGTTGAATTAAAATAATTTTGTTTGAAGTATCTGGATGTTCTTGAAGTACTAATATTCTACAATTATGATTTATCTATTAAATGATATCTATGGAAATTGTTGGTTACTGTCTAGCATATTTTCTGCACTTTGGCCAGTTGTGTTTCTTTATGTTAATCACCGTATTCTGTATAAGGAATATTCTCTGCTAAGAGAAGAAAGATGCATTAACCTATGGATATAGAATAAGTCATTAGAAATCAGTTTAATACTATATTTCTTTAGCAGAATAGTTTTGTTAGGCTTTCTTCCATGGGTTGTGTACTGTCTAGCCTCAGGATCCTAGGCCTGATACAAACATCAGGCATGGACTCCAACCTATGAAGTTTGATCTTAAATTCAATTTGAAAATCATCTTAGACCTATAATATTCATGGCACAACTGCATAAGTAAGCATATCTTCCAGGCCAATTGTTATTGTAGCTCCAAAGATTCATAGCCGGGTAAGTTCCATGCTAAATTTTCTCCTCAGATTTCATCTAATATGAATAATTTATTGATTTTTAATATTATATATTAAGTCACATATATGAAATATATGAACATAGACTCAAAATTCTTATAATAAAGTAAATTTCATCTGCAGTGAATTGATCACCCAGTTGATATTATAGACTCTCTTTCTTACTAATAACATTTCTATTGTGATTTAGAATTTCAATATGTCACTTCTCAGCTAGTAAACCCTTCCTCTTCCTTTAAGGATCAGCCAAAATATCAGCTCTGTCATAAAATCTCTAGCACCTCATGTATGTATTGGTGATTCACTTTAGTCTTCCCACTGCTCTTTGATTAATAATTCAGGCTTATAAACCTGTTTAATGAGTGGATATTGATCTGTGGCTCTCCTATTATATTGAAAGTTCACTTGAGCAGAATTTGAAATGATTTTAATTTTTAAAGTTTAAATTGTTTTTATTTTGACTGACACCTGAAAACACAAAAATTAAACATCTTCTGAAATACCTATAATATTTCTACATTATGCAATGTTCAAATCAAGTTAGGTCTCCCTCAAACATTATTTCTTTAGGGAGAAATAATTCAAATGCCTTTTGTCTATTTATTAAAAATGTACATACAATACCTTTTACCCAGAGTAGCTATATTATGATATGTCAGGTAAGAATATCTCACTCTTATTTAACTCTAGTTTAATAACCATGAGTAAACAACTTTCTTCATTGTTTTGTCCCCACTATACATACAACATCTAGGACATCATTTTTTAAATTCTACATGTAAATAATACTTATCTTTTTGTGAATATGATATTTCACTTACCACTATGATCTTCAATTTCATCAAAATTTTGGATAATGATCTGATTTGATTGTATTGTTTTATGGCTGAACACAATCCATTTTGTACATGTACAAATTTTCTTTACTCATTCATCTTTGGTAGACAATTATGGTTCTTTCAGTTCTTGGATGTTGTGACTAGTATACTTTTGATTTCAATGTATTTAAAATATTTATTGAGATTTTGTACATTATATACAACTGTTCCTAATAAAATTTAGACCCCCCTCCCCAATCCATGCCCCCTCTCACTGGCCCTCATGTATTCCACCATACATGTTAAGTCCATCCAGTCAAACATTTGTACCCATATGTCTTACAGTGCAAATTCATCCACTGGAGTTTACTAAGCCTATCTAAAGATCTTGGTAAGGCCTACTTGCCCTCACCCAGCAGTAATCAGTCTCCAATAGTTTCCAGACAAGGGCCAAGGCACAACCCATTTCCCTTGCTCCACTCTGGGATCTTCTTTGATTGCATTGGCATGGGACTTGTGCATGATGCCACCATCACCACAAGTCCACATGTACAAGCTTCCAGTGGTCTGAAAGCCTCTGCTTCCCTATGTTCATGGACTAACCCTGGCTCTTACAATCATTTTTCATGTTTTGTGCATGTCATAAATACATCTTAATCATCTTTGAACCCCTCCCCAATCTGCACACCTTCCATCTCCCACGCACCAGATTTCATATATATGCCTATCGGATCAAGTTTATGTAGTCAGATGTCTCCCTGTGTGAGTTTATCCCCTGGAGCCCATTCAGTCAGTCTAGCATCACTCCCTTAAAGAAGATCTACTTTCACCTACCCAGCAGTGATCAGCTGCCAACACTTCCTCAGCTAATGTTGGGGCCTCCAGCCCATTTACCTAGTTCTAGTCTAGATTTTGTCTGATTGAGTTTGCATGGATCTTCTGCATGCTGGCACCATTGCTTTAAGTTCGTGTGAGCAAGTTCCCAGGAGCCTGGAAGACTGTTTTCTTATGGTCATGCATCACCTCTGGCTCTTAAAATCTTTCTGCTCCCTCTTCTGCAATGATCCCTGAGACCTGGGTGGATGAGGTTTAATATGAGTACAATCCAATGAAAACTTTACTTACAGCAGTTAATTTTGATTATAAATCTGAATGACTAAGAAATGTTTAGGAGATCAGTAAAGCTTACCTCTGGGTATGCCTGTGTTGGCATTTCCAAAGATGGTTAGATCTGAGGGACTCTAACCTATCAAGTAATTTAAATTTTTGAATACATTGAATATATGGTATCATTGAGAAGTATGGGGGAAGAAAGAGGTGGGACCTATTTAGAAGAAGGAGATGACTTGGTATATGCCCTTGGGAGCTCTGTTTTGGCCTATCTCCTTGCTTTAGTTAGCCTCCCTTTCCTCTATTTTCTGCCCCCCCTCCATGATCCATGGTATGAATTACTCTACTCTGCTGGCCCCTCCTGGTTATGAGACTTCTCAAACCAGAAGTCCAAATAAATAAGTTCTCTTTCTTACCTATTCTTTTTTATTTAAACCATAGCGATGAAAAGGGTAACTAATAAAGTACTGCAGTAAACATGAAAATGCAGATATTTCTAACATACTGATTTCATTTCCAGTAATGGGATAGATAGATCAAAAGCCAATTGTGTTTTAACTTTCTGAGGAATCCCCATGTGTTTTACATTATGAACGTACTAATTTATAGTATCATCAACAGTGTCCATTGGGTTCCCTTTTCTACACATCCTGATTATGGGACCATTTTCAGCAAAAATTCAATATAAATTTAAAATGCAATTATGATTGTTAATCTTCATTCTTAATTAGACTGGATTTATCATTACTATGGAAACAGAACCCTGGGTGTATGCATAAGAATATATTCAGAAGGTTGAAACAAGAAGGGAAGACTGATTTTGAATATGGGTGGCACTATTCCATCAGCTGGAGTCCTATACTGAAGAAAAATGAGACCTGAACACTTGGGTTGATTTCTCTTTTTTTCCTAACTGTAGACATTATGTGACCACCCACTTCACCCTTCTGTTGCGTGCTTTCTTTGAATGATGATTTGTACTCTTAAATTGTGAGCAAATGTAATCTCTAACCTGCACTGCTTTTTCCAGGTATTTTGTCATAGCAATGAGAAAATAAACTAATACAGAAAATTGGTATTTGGGAAAGGGGCTGCCGCCGTGATAAACTGTGATAAACCTGATGACCACAGGGTTCTTAGGTCTCTGGAACTGGTTTGGAGAAAGTAATGTGGAAAAATTCAGGAATACTGGCTAGAGAAGCCCTAGAGTGCTAAAAGCAGAGCTTTTAAAGCAGCCTTATTCTTTATGGAAGACCAGAATGCTGTGAAGCATGGGGATATCCAAAGCATGATGCACAATCTTTCAGAGTGTTAGGTTGTTAGGTTATGATTAGAATCTTTGGACACCATTGAGATGAACTCATCCCTCATGATTGGTCTGACCACCTACTTCCATTTTCCCTGGAAACAATACAAAGAAAGCATAATTTTGGCCCTCCTGAAGATTTACCATAACTGTGAAAAAGTGGAGCTACTAAGGCTTCCTTGACATTCATTAGAGAAAAGTTACTTCCTCCAGTTCAAAAATTGAACTCTGAATTGTACTCTGAACCTGGGTGGAGACATGACATTTTGATATGCTCTAAGGATTAGAACATTGCATACTATTGTATTCTCCTTTGAGAGTTAATCTAGCTGGGTCTCTTAACCACCTGGACAGGAGACCACTCCTCAAAAATGCCATTATACATGAAGATATGTTAATGAGATGGGAGGAATAATTATCCACTTAATGAGATAATCTACTTACACTCCCAAGAAGCCCCTCCCCCTGTGCAGTTGCTTACCTAGTTTCCACAATGCAGCACTGCTAAACCTGCCTGTTTTTCTAATTTATAACTCGTTTCTAGTCACATTTTTTGTACTGATTAAAAGTCTACATACGTTTTCACTGACACTCAGCATACTGTCACTGTTTCTGTGAAGACAATTCTTTTTCTCACTTCTTACAACTTCTTGCTGACCTCCCTGGCTGAGCTTGCCTGCTTTTGTGGACTCTAAAGGAGTAGGCCTCTGAGAACATGCAGATATCAGACCTTTTCTTTTTAGAATGGTGGGATAATGTCTTCTGCCAAGTTGAGTCACCCTCTTTGTGGTACTTAATTCTGGCTAAATATAAACACAAAACTCATGAACCCAGATTAAAATATTTCTAGTGTCCTTAAAAATAGCATTTTATGGGGCTGGAGCGATGGCTCAGCAGTTAGGAGCACTGACTGCTCTTGCAGAGGACCAGGGTTCAATTCTCAGCACCCCCATGGCGGCTACAAACAGTCCTTGACTCCAGTTCCACGGGGAATCCAATGCCTTCTTCTGACCTCCGGGGCATTGCACAACACAGGTGCACTCACATGCAGGCAATACACTCATACACATAAAATACAAATAACAAATAAATTAAAAAATAGCATTTTATAATGTTTCCTAAAAAGTAATAACTATCACTTTATTATTGGGCACAATGACTATAGTGTTGAGGTGAGAATCAGAAAGCCAAGTGCATGTGTTAACTACTTTCATTACCTGTATAAAAATATTTTACTATCTGCATACTGAAGATTCTCTATCTTTCAGATAAAGGTAATAAATTTCTATTACTTTAAATAAGTTGGTTTCAATATTAAGTAAGAATATTTTTGTAAAATTGCTTGAAAATTTAAAAGCACATACCAGGGAATACATTTATATTTATACTTCTACACATAAAACCCCGTTTTCAGATATTATACTATTTAAATATCTTACTTAACTGACAGAATTCATTAAACAGTAGTCATTACAGATCTTATATAATTTATGATCATTTGTATTTTTTAATTGTGTACTTGTGTACACAACACGCATGTCACTGTATTTACTCATAACTTTCTTCTTAACACTGAAACTTTACATTTACATATATTATACATTTTTTTACCTTAAAAAAGCATGAAACTCGCAAGTTTTTCCTGAAGTCTACACTAGTCCATTTATATTAGAGAAAAATTTCTAGTACTCATCATATCTCCTAACCCTGGCTTTTTAACTACAAATTGTCTTCCTTCTGGTTGCTCCTGTGTATGCAGTCCTTTCAGACTGATTTGTAGTACTCCTTAATAACATTAATCCACCCAACTGTTTATGTTTTTCTAGTGGTCATACATAATTTTAATTTTGATTCTATCAATGTAGCCAATTATTTCCCCACAGCATACACTAAAGTTTTTGATCTAGCCTTCATACTCCTATCAAAGATCTCATTTGTAAGCTTTCAGTTTGATTGTATTGACATGCATTGTAGCTTGATTATATTTCTGGTTTCAAGCCTTATTATAATGCAGTGTTTCATGCAGAATCTCCTACCCTATTCTTTCTCTTGTGTTCTGTGTTGGCAACATTGGCTCTACATGTCTGTTCAGAAATCTCCTATTTGTTGCTCTAAGGTTTTCTAGTTGTCCTTTCGGGGATGCTTGCTGAATATTCTGTGTATATGACTTAAAATTAGGATATTAAAAAAATGAGATGTCCTTAGTTAGTGAAGGATGAGTGAATTGGTATCTGTTTAGGTAGAAAATGTCACCTCTATAGAAACATACACAGGACTAGAGAGATGGCTTGGTGCTTAAGAGCATTGGCTGTTCCTGCAGAAGGCACAGGTTTGAATCCCAGAACCCACATGATGGTTAGCAACCATCCATAACTCCAGTTCCAGGGTATCAGATGCCCTCTTTTGTCCTCCATAGGCACTGCACAATACAGGTGCACTTAAACTCATGCAGGTATAACAGTCATACACATAAAATAAAAATGAATTAAAAAAACAGAAACACATACACACACACATACACCGTAATTTAAACAGAGCACTCTTGGAACTATCTCATTTTACATGTGACTCCAGTGTGCTAGAGAAATGTAACTCCTGGGGAACTTTGATGAGATATTTTAACTGTTATTTAATCCAGACACACCATTCAGCTCATGCTTGGCCCTTTAACATGATCCAAACATTCCTCTTTTATCTATTTTCCGAAGGTGTGACTTAAGGTTATCAATTTTTGTGTGTGATAGTGAAGAAAGTCCTTCTCATCAATCATTGCTTTTACGATTTCATGTGCATACTAGCTTTTCTTTATTTCAAAAATATGCTCTCCTCAATATGTATCAGTACATTTTGTTTAAAAAAAGAACTAATAATCCACGAAAAATCTTTCATGAAGTAAACAGATCAGAGTCTGCTGAAAAAGAAATGATAAGAATATAGGATGATATCAAGAATGAATATCTCAAGAATTACCTTGCCTTAAAATTATCCCGTTATAAAGGACCCTTCTGTATTGAATTATTTGCTATTTTAAAAATACAGCCTAGAGGTGCAGAGTATGGTCTGAAAGGCAAATAAACTTAGGAAGATAAATGAGTATAATCTTTTCTTTCTCCTTTTTAAATCACAGGAAAACAACAAACCAAAACTGATCTCTGGAATTCACTTCTCTGCATAAGAGAATTGCTTACAAAGCCAAGTTACTAGCACGACATTTTGAGTGAGATTAAATTTAGAGTTCCTTAAAGTGGGTGTTAACATTTGCTTTTGACATTTTACTTATTTCTTTAATTCAAGTCCAACAGCCCATCTAGCCCATTAAACTAATTAGCTTTACTTCAATATAATTATATAATTCTTCTATATAGTTTCTCATTAACTTTTAAAACAAAAATCTGATTTGTAGGTTAAGTATATTCAATCCTGATCCCAGTTTTCACGCTTGTGCATCAAGCACTTTACCCACTGAAGTGTCCCTCCAGCCCTCTGTTATTCATATATTAATTATACATTGTACTATATCATCTGAAGCATTAAAAAATTCTACACCTGTTGCTTAAGCTTTAGATATATACAGTTTATATTAATTTATAGCTCTTTCTTATTTAGCCTGTCTTGATTTCCAACCTGTTGAGGCATACCATGTTGGAGATACAATGATTAAGTAAAGCCTGGGTCAATGTATGGTACAGAAAAAGCAAAATCATTGCTTAGAAAGCTATCATGGGTTCACAAGGGAAGTTAGGGTTTGAATTTCCTCAATTTGAGGTGAACAAAGAACTACCTGCATGGAAGGAGTTAAATACAGTAAGTAACCATATATACAAAGCAGCACACTTTGGACAAAGGATTAGTAAAGAAGGGAGTAGTGAGAAAGAGTAAGATTGCAACTGAGTAAAGTCCTTCAGGAACTCTGACTATGTAGACATATATAATTGAAGTATGTGAACAAGCGCAAAGGAAAGCAAGTAAGGGAGCAGGAGCCATCATAATTTTGCAAAAAGACTCACTGAAGAAAGAAAGCAGGTGTACTTATGTCTCCCCTGTTCTAAGCAGTGCAGAGTGGGGAGGTGCTTCTTACTTGGGGAATGGAGAGGAGATAAAGTCCATCTTTTGGACTTGAATGCTCAGCAGAGCAGCCCAGCTTACTATCAGGCTAGCACTCATGATTTTTAAGACACTTTCATTGTGTCGGCTATGTGGAAAAGAGACTGATCCCACTTCTCTTTCTGTAACCTTCTGCATTAGGGAAGATGATAAGACCTCACCCTTTAGGAAGCAGCTACTTCAAGGTTGTATATAGCGTAACTCAGAACTGTGTGGAATCCCAGATCCTGGAACACACAGCAAAGCTCACAGGTGGAACTTCTAGACCATTCCTGACATTAGGTGGAGATATGTAAGCTGCTAGCACAGCAGCATCATGGGGCTTGCACGCAACGCCCATTCACATGTCAGCATACATATTGCCTTCCGTGACCACATGGTCACATTCCTTGAAGACTATGTAGCTTTGAGTCTCAGATATGACCCATCTTATCTTCAAATTTGATGATCATGGGATGAGCTTCATTAGTTCCTCTCAAGCCTCATGTGACACAGCAGCCATTGGGTCAGTACTTGTGGATGGAGTTCTGTATTTGATCCTGTATCAGACAGAGTCTTGCACCTCAGTGGGATGGACTGATGTTTTAGCCTTGCTTCACTTCCATTTTGGAATTGGCCACAGTGTGGCTATTAAACTGTGGGGGTCATTCACGTTATTAGATTCAGGCACAAGTCAGCTTAGACCAAGTCCAAGTAGCCATGACACTGCCTACAACAACACATCAACAAATTAGTAGTATAACATGGATTGATGCCCCATTTACTTAGAATAAGACAAAGTACTAACTGTAGGACTTTGTCTTGGAACTTAACGTGAGGCTAGTTATATTTGGCATTAGAAAGATCTTCAAATGTCCATCCTTCAGGGCTGCTATAGTTGAAGAATCTGTAGCAGCCCTGGAACCCTAAAAACAGATAAACTCAGTCATTTTGACTTATATATAAGCAAATATGATCTGTGACCTTGTATTTTGAGCCAGGAGTCCACCTTGGCAATAGGCATCCCATGGCAGCATCGGTAGTTCCTCAGTGCAGGGCTCTGAGTTGACATAGACTGGTACTGTTGGGGACTATGAGTATAGGACATAAACCTGGGCTTGATTATCTGTGTAATTGTTCTGAGAGGCAGAGAGAATCCTGTAGTGCATGACTGTAAATTGGCAACAATAGATAATGTGCCTGAGCCTACCCTAGCTCCAGGGGCAGGCTTTTATGGATCGACTACTCTTCTTAGATATTTTGTTTTAATTTGAGTAGTGTATTAACAATGAAATGGAACAAACATGGACTTGGGTCACTAATGTTTAAACACTGACTCAATAAGAACAGAGTTCCAGAAAATCTGAAACTGGTTGCCAATCAGTGAGCAGGTAGTGTGCGTAACTATAGTCACAAGAAGGAAAAAAAAAGAAAAGGCATCCTGTTTAGAGCTTCTGAATGATAACGTACACAAAGCCAGATTGCAATACTGGAGTAAATGTTTAGTCCCTCAGTAGTATGTGTTATTTTACACCAGTAAGGAAGAAGACCATTTGGAGAAAGGTATACTCATCTAATAGAATAAGGCATCACAATTTGATGCATAGTGGCCAGTAAAGATGACATTCTGAAAGGAAAATTTAGAACAGAAGTTTAAATGAAACAACATGCTTCAAAAGAATAAAGAGAAATGAGCCAATATTCTAAGAGAAACTGAACGGAGAGATAAAGGCCATTTAAATAGTCAAATAGAAAACTTTAAGCTAAAATACACATTAAGTTAATTTTTAAAAATGTGATAGGGTAGCAGTAGCAGAATGGAAGGAATTGAGAAAAG
>NW_008343216.1:1627234-1635427 GCF_000622305.1 Nannospalax galili | reverse complement strand
AGCCTATCAGCTAGCTCCAGCTTTTCATCAAATTAAAGGGCAGAAACCCTGTGCTTCCCTTGCAGCACTTCTTGCACAGTGTATGAATATGAGACTGCATAACAGTGCAGTTGCAAACTAATTAATTCCTTCAGGAAATCTCTAGAGCTATCTTTCTTCCTCACTAGTAACCACTGAAGGGAATACTTGGGACTAAAATTTTCCATAAGAGCAATATATATATATATCCCTATACTTTTGTCTATAAATCACTTGTCACGGGATGAAGTGGTTTCCATGGTAAGTTGGAAGGGTCTTTGGCAGGATGTTATCTTGGCTTTGTTCCTAAAATTCAGATTTCAGAAGGCCATTGCAACAATGGCCAGGTAAATGGGGCTTACCCAAAAGTAGCAGAAATTGTGCTAAATCTTGTGCTCATCAATCATCTAATTTTCCAGCAACCCCAATGGGTTGGTACTGTATTACACTAATTTCACAGATGAAGAAAATGCTCTAGAAAGGTAGCTTCACCAAATGCTTTGACCAAATACTATACTACTAGGAAGTGATGTTGCCTGGTTTGGCCTGACTCTAAATCTTCCACCGTTAACCACGACTTTAAGGCAACGATGGGAGATAACATCTACCTGGATTTAAATAATTTCCCCTAAGTCCCTCTCTATAGTTCTTGACTTGAGTCTTTCTTTTTATATACTCAGATAGATCAAAACCTATACAACTAATCATTAATAGCTTAGGCCTTCTTAATTCTAGAGCCATGATTCTCAGGGTAGCCTTCCAATCAGTAGCCTCAGTATCCCTAGGAAACTTGTTAGAAATGCAAAGGTCCAGTCTCCACCTAAGACCTACTGGGTGTGGCATTGATATGTCTATCTTAAAACCTTCCAGGTGGTTCTAATACAGATGAAAGTAGATGAAAGTAGATGAGAAGTAGACTCTAGTAAACAAGCCCAACCTTTTGACATTGCCACTTGACATTGATATCTACAAACTTCATGGTGGAGAACTGTACAATCGGCTCCCCCCACACACACACACACAAATGAAATCTGAACTTCTGGAAAATATATTCAATTGAATACTGCAGTGCCAAAGTCAGAGTATTCAAAGGGGGTGGGGAAAGAGACTGATTTGCATATACATACACATTTGGTTTTGACACATTAACTGTGTGAGAGGAGCGAGAGAGAGAAAGAAAGAGGGAGAGATGAGAGAGAGAGAGAGAGAGAGAGAGAATGCAGAGGAATGCAATTTAGAATAGCCTTAACAGGTACAAGTTTGGGTAGAGAGAGAGAGAGAGAGAGAGAGAGAGAGAGAGAGAGAGAGAATGCAGAGGAATGCGATTTAGAATAGCCTTAACAGGTACAAGTTTGGATTATTGAGGGTCATCAGCGATCTGTGAATGTAAAACACCTGAAAAGTTTAATCAAAACAGAATAGAAAAAGTTTCTCATAGCTAGAGAAATATTCAAATATCAATATCCAGGGAAGGAAAAGTTCATCAGTCAAATTTAAATCAGCTAACTTTACCACAAGAAATCTTAAAATCAATTTCTGAAAAATAAATGATATAATGGAGTCTCACAACTGTAAGAGAAAAGAAGCAAAAATGACTAAGGTCAATCTCAGGCAATTTGGTCCTCACTTGATTATGATGCAATGAAACATAATAAAAATTGTATTTTATTTCTATTTCTAAACTCACAGCACTGGATATTTAATATCTTGCATCATTATATATAGAAGGAGCAAGTACTCTGAAAAAGAAATCAATAAAATAATTTTGATTATAGTAATATTCGAAGAACACAATATTTAGTAATAAATTTAATCAAAATAAATAAAATCATGGTGAAAGAAATTAAATATGACATAAAATGGAAAGATATCTCATGCTCACATAGTAGAAGGAAAAAATGTGAAGATATGAACAGAATACTAGGAGAGTTCCGATTTTAATATAGTCTTTATGCCAGTGGTTTTTGGTGTTTACAGAAACAAAAAGATCCACTGAGCAAATTCACGGCAGGTTGTAAGGGGCTTTATCTTACTATGTTTTGTAGTACAGAATTCACAGACTAGATAATTTTTAAAAGAAAGTAAAAAAGTAACTTATTCTCACAGTTTTTTTAAGACTGAAAGGTCAAAGAGCATGATGCTGGCATCTGGTGAAGGACTTGAGGCTGTGCTGGGACATGGCACAAATACAAATGAGAATTAGCCAGAAAGTGAGACTAGGAACAAGAAGATGTGCAACAAACTTTCTTGTCAATAACTGATGACAGGAATTCACTCATGAAGGCAGAACCCTTATAGTCCCATTTTATTAGGCCCCACCTCCTTGTAGTACACAGGGGATTAAATTTCTAGTACATAAATTTTTTAGAACATACACTAAAGCAAGCCATGGTCATCGAAGATAATTTGGAAGAAATTGAATAAATCTAGAGAACATATAAATGCTGATTTTGAGGGTTACTACAAACACTACAGTAGTCAAAGCAATGCACCCTAAATAAAAGATACACATGCAGAATAAGTAGCAGGACTGAGAGCCAGAAATATTCCTGTGGGAAATTAATTTTCAAGAATGGGCCAGGGTTGTGGAAGACCTTTTCAACAATGGTACTAGAATGATGGATTTTCTGTTAATGAAGAAAAAAGTTGGATCTCTGCTTATGTCACATCATGAATATTAAAGTTAGAACTGGGGAAATTTTGTAATAAAATTCATGAATGAACATTTATGACTGAATTCAGCAATGTGTTCTTAAGATACCAAAGGCCCCTTTTATAAGTGCTTTAAGAAAATTCTACATTGATAGGTTTCCATATAGCGTTTCCAAAAGGCCCTTTAGTATTAGTGATCCCTCCCCATACTCCTTTCTCTGGCCTGCCCTCCCATTCCCATCCCATTTAACTCTTCATACTTTATTATTTTTTACATTCTTCCTTTGTATCACTAAATTATATAGAAGCTTCTAAAAGAATATACATATGCATTATTAAAAGATAGTAAAAGTAGTTACATTATAGCAGAAGGGCATTGCCCCTGCTAGACATGTACTTGACCCTGCTCTTGATTACCCATGAAAACTTGATGGAAAAACCCTAGTGCTTAAGATGCTTCATATGTGAGATAGAGAAAAATATAAGGAGAAATCAGGCTAATTATTACATCAAAGTTTCATGTCTGCAGACTAGGTTTCATAGTCTTGGAGGCTGTTATGCATTAACAGGAATAAAAACTTCATCATTAACCTTACCCAGCTGTGAGTCCCCCATGCTTCAACAAGAACTGACCTGGCAAGATAAGATCTCTGGTGCAAAAATGGGACAATTATTAGGGGAATAACCAGTTTCGAATTGAATTTAAGATATACTTTAAAATACAGAGCATATAGTTGACATTGATATAAGGCATAGGAACATGTGGCTAGCCAGGACACAGGATACAGGGGAGACCCTTACATTATTCTGTTAAACAGTTAAATATTAAAGTGACCACTAATGACTTACTGTTATACCCATAGACTGCTGCATCTCTCAAATCTCATCGGAGAAGCATCCTTAAGCAGCAAATGGTGATTAACATAGCAACCCACAACTGGCCAATATGCAGAGAATACGACATCTCTGAGTGATCATGCCCGAATTGGATACCTACATGAAATATTTGTCTCCTATTGCTCAGGGATTGCCGCAAAAGAGGTGGCAAAAAGACTGACAGAATCACAGGTGGTGGATGACCACAAGGAAACAGTTCTCCAGACAGCTGTGCAGTTACTCATATCAACTCACAACAATAATGAAAGCATGCACACATCCCATGTAAGCTCAAGGCACAAAAATAATGTAAGCATAGACATAAAGAAGTGAATAAGAAACCCTCAAATCACCTGAGGAACTATTGAAAACTGATGACTTCTGGGAAGGGAAAAATCAGTCTCTTATAAGGGTGTGATTCTTGGTAGATTAACTGGACTCTTGTGGATGAGTCCACACCCAAGAATATTCAGGGACACAAATTTGACTCTCTCTCTCTCTCTCTCTCTCTCTCTCTCTCTCTCTCTCTCTCTCTCTCATTGGGCAGGGAAGTAAGGAGTAAGAGGGTAAAGATAGTGGAAGGTATCAGAATATAATCAAATTATACTGTATGGAAGTCACAAATATTCAATGAAAAATGTTCTTGATTTAAAAAAAATACCAAAAGCACAAGTAAGAAAAAAAGCTGGATTTCATTAAAACCAATAATTTCTTATACCCTACCACAATATTATATAAGGAGAATGGAAAACCTACAGAATTCAAGGAAGCACTATATTATCCTACTTGTTAAGAGTTTAATACTCTGATTATGTAAATAACTGAAAATTCAACCATAAACCTAAACCACAAAAATTAAAAATTGGCTAAAGGTCTTGAGTAGGCATTTTCTCCCCCAAAATACATAAATTATCATCAAATTTTTAAAACTTGGTAGCCTCAGCAATAATGAAGGCACTGGAAATGAAAATCACAAAGAGGTATAACTTCATTTGATTTGCAAGGCCATAGATAAGCACATACATATATAGTGCTGCTGCCAGATATGTGTTAAGTCTTGAACTCTTGTTCAAGGCTTGCAGGAATGGGAAATGCTTATTTTCTTGTTATGGAAAGCAATTGGGTAATTTCTTAAAAAAATTTAAATGTTAACTGTTATATGGTCTTTGAAGTATACTCCTAGATATGTACTAAAATTATTTTTTATTCTTTTAACTTTTACAAAAACTTTATTGAGAATTTCATACATGCATGTAAGGTGTTTTGATCAAATCCATGCCCACTCCCTTCCTTCAAACACCTCCCATATAACCCCATCACTTTTTTCTTTTTCTTTTTTTTCTTCTTTCATCTATTTATTTTTATGGGGCTTTTGTGTACTCTAAAATTTCCTCCCTGAAGAGGTAACCCTAAAATCTTTTAAGGATTATGTACAAGGTCCCAAATACTTTTGACATCTTTGGCCTTTGGAACAGAGTACGTGGCTAACAGTCTCAAGCACATTTTGACTTTTAGCCAAGAAACTGGCTATATATCTTTTGGGTCTTTTTACCCTAACTGCCTAGCCAGTTCCTACCTCCCATTCTTATCCTCTAAAGGGGTTACCCAAGTTGCAAATAGGGAGTAGGGACACAGATTGGTCTGGATTCTTCAATGCTGAACAGGGACGCAGGGTGAGGCAATTGGAATACCCTTTCAGTGGGTCTGTCTAAAAGACTCCCAAATTGCATAACTCTTATCTCGAAGGGGAAAAGAAAGTCCTTGAATCATGAATAGGATATGTGAAGGATAAGTAAAGGCAAGAGTAATTAACCTTATAAGTTCTAGGCAGGGAACTAGAAAAAAGTTAGAATAAGGCAATTTTCAAAAGTTCATATGAAAGTCCATTGGAATTTCTTGGCAAAGCCTTCCAAAAACTTCCCTTTATTGGGTTCTTCCTTATTTTAATTTTGTCTTCCAAGGCTGGACTCTAGAGTGATGGATTCAGGATTTGCTTTCAGGTATTTTGATAGCTGTTGGAGTAGTTAGAATCAGTGTCAGTTCCCTCTAAAAGCTTGGAGGTAACTGAGGGGTTGATGAGATGTATGTATGACCTGAGTGTATGCACACTGGATAGCCTTTACGGAGCATGGGTCATACCTTCTCTTCC
This sequence comes from Nannospalax galili, assembly GCF_000622305.1. Taxonomy (NCBI): domain Eukaryota; kingdom Metazoa; phylum Chordata; class Mammalia; order Rodentia; family Spalacidae; genus Nannospalax; species Nannospalax galili. The sequence goes on along the minus strand of NW_008343216.1, from coordinate 1,629,732 downwards.
TAGCCTTCCTCAGATTGTATATTTTAGCCTTCCTCAAATCCAGGAGACCATGTCTGATTAGGGATAAATTACAAAGAGTTGGCTAGGAAGAGTGGCAGAATTCTCCAGTAAGGGTCCAGTGACACTGTTTATCCCTCCTTTAATGAATGAGCACAACCATCAACAAGCCCAATTATGATGCTGTTTAGTGATTAGGCTCAGCTGAAGTCATGATGATGGTAGTTATTTCATGAAGAAGGGACTGCTGTATAGCATCATCTTATAAAAAGGACTTGGAATTTGAAAAGATTTGGTGCTAGGAACCACATATGAGGGAGAACATATCTTGTTTGTTTTTCTGAGTTTGTTACTTCACTTAGTATAACAGATTCTACATCCATCCATTTACCTGCAAATTTTCATCATGTCTTCTTTCTTTACTGCTGAGTAAAACTCCATCGTATATATGAACCACATTTTCATTATCCACTCATCAATTGAGGGACACCTAGGTTGCTTCCATCTTTGGCTATTGTGAAAAGAGCAGCAACAAACATGGTTGTACAATTGTCTCTACAATAGGATGAGTTCTTTGGGTATATGCCAATGAGTGGTATAACCAGGTGATATGGTAAGTTCATTTTTAGTTTTTTTGAGTCCTCCACACTGTTTTCCATAAAGGTTGCAAGAGTTTGCAATCCCACCAGCAGTGAATGAACGCTCCACTTTCTCCACATCCTTGCCAGCATTTGGTACCATCTGTTCTCTTGATCCTAGACAGTCTGATTGGAGTAAGGTGATATCTTAGGGTGGTTTTAATTTGCATTTCCCTAATAAGTAATGATACTGAACACTTTTAGAGATGTTTCTTAGCCATCTTTATTTCTTCCTTTGAGAAGACTGTTTAGATCTTTAGTCAATCTTTTAAATGGGTCATTTGATTTCTCACTTCTTTGTTTTTTGAGTTCTTTATAAATTCCGGATGTTAAACCTCTGTCAGATGCGTAACTGTTGAAGACTTTTTTCCCATTCTGTGGGTTTTCTCTTCACTTTTTTGTTTCTTTTGCTGTACAGAAGCTCTTTAGTTTAATGAGGTCCCACTTATTGATTGCTGATCTTAATACCTGAGCAATTTCTGTCTGATATAGAAAATCTTTTCCTACACCTATATCTTGTAAGTTATTGTCAGTATTTTCCTCTAATAGTTTCAAGGATTCAAGTTTCACATTGAGGTCTTTGGTCCATTTGGAGTTGACTTTTGTATAAGGCAAAAGATAAGGATCTAGTTTCATTCTACAGGTGGAGATCCAGTTTTGGCAGCACTATTTGTTGAAGATGCTGTCCTTCCTCCATAGTGTGTTCTCAGCACCTTTGTCAAATATGAGGTGGCTGAAATTACGTATACTCAGGTTTGGATCTTCAATGATATTCCATTGATCTATGTGCCTGTTTTGTGCTAATACCATGCTCTTTTTATGACTGTAGCTCTGTAGTTTATTTTGAGATCTGGTATAGTAATCCCTCAAGCAATGCTCTTTGTGCTCAAGGTTACTTTGGCTGCCCAGGGTCTTTTGTGCCTCCATATGAATTTAAGGATGGATTTTTCTAATTCTGTGAAGTATATCATGCGGATTTTGATTGGGATTGCATTGACTCTATATATTGCTTTTGATAGGATAGTCAGTTTCACAATATTACTTTTTCCAGTCTATGAACATGGGATGTCCTTCCATCTCCTGGTGTCTTCCTCGATCTCTTTCTTTAAAGATTTAAAATTTTCATTGCAGAGATCTTTGGCATTTTTGGTCAGATTTATTCCAGGATATTTTATTTTATTTTTTGCAGCAATTGTGAATGGGAGCATTTCCTTGTATTCTTTCTCCAATGTTGTGTTATTAGTGTACAGAAAGGCTACTGCTTTTTTTTTTTTTTTAATCGACCTAGGAGGGCAGGGAGCAAAAAGTGTCTTTTGTATCCCTCTGACCCAATTAGTATAGATCTCAGGGTATGTCTGTTAAAGATCCAAGAAGGTTAGTTCCACCTTTCTGGCATTTTTAATTACTATGTGTCCTGCAGATAAATGTTGGGTAATGACCAGTTGGTCTCAAATAAACCTTATCTAGAGATATATTCCTTGATCTGTTATGTATAATTTGTCAGTAGATTGTAGGAATAATATGGTTCCCTCTGGTTTTCGTGACTAGGTAAGCATAATACCCTTCTCCTATGGTCCTACCTCTCTTGAGCTCCTTCTTTCCCTTTATCCCCTAGGTTCCTTGTATACCCTTCCCTCCCCCCCTCCCTTAAACTAACCCAATTTTTATCCATATCATCCTGTTACCTACTATTCTTCTCCTTTAGGTTATTTCTTTTCCTTTACCTACTGTTTTCCTTACCCTTGTCCTGGTTCCTGCAGTTATGTCTGTTTACATACTTATTTATCAGAGTCTGATCCTAGGATCCACATATGAGGGAGAACATATGTCGATTTTTTTTCTGAGATTGTGTTACTTCACTTG
>NW_008343216.1:1610780-1622588 GCF_000622305.1 Nannospalax galili | reverse complement strand
AACTTTATGTGTCTTTGTGGTTTACTTTTTGGGTATGAAGAGCTGGTTTGTCTAAGCTTCTGGTTCTCTCTTTTGATTTTATATTGTTGTGGTTGGACTGATTTTGTCTTCAGGAGTTCTGCGGTGGCCCAATTCCAATGTGGGTCATAAGTTTTTAGACTTTCTCCTTATGTCTGGATTCTTCTAAGAATGATTTTGGCCTCAGGAACTTGGGTGTTGGAGTGACCTGAGACCCTGGCCGTGGCCATGCCACGCTTCGATGCATAGGGTGATGGGGTGGGACGAAGCCCCAAGATTTCCCAGGGAGTGGATTGAGTAGCTGGGTTGAACTGGATGCAAAGGATCAGGGGGAGGCAAGGTAAGCCTCGGAGCCCCAGAAAGAGGCTGTCAGCCCCAGAATGAGGCTGGCGGGTGTTGCAGGACCAGGGAAGCAGAGAGAGGTCAGGGCGGGGCCGGTCCAGAGGCAGTACTCCTGGGGCCCAAGGAAGGCACCAAGCTGGTCCGGGTGAACATGGTCAGGAATCAGCACTGGCTCCCCAGGTGTCTGGGGCCCCAAGACTAGGAATGGCACAGGGCCCAAGCTAGGAATAGAGAACAGTGGGGGATACAGAAGGGTGAGCTCGGCTGGCGGAGTCAAGGTGCGGAGGGCTGCACGGTAGACTTACCCCAAGAGAGGCCTGAGGCGGGGGAGCAGCTACTGCTCTTTGTAGATTGATTTTATAACCTTCCACTATACTGAAAGTGTTGTTCAGTTCTAGGAGGTTTCTTGTGGAACTTTTATGATCTCTTAGGTATAGTGTCATATCATCTGCAAAAAGTGATAGTTTGACCTCTTCTTTTCAAATTAGTACTCCTTTAATTTCCTTTTAATATTTTATTGCTCTAGCAAGAGTTTCAAGTACTATGTTGAAAAGTAGTGGAGACAGTGGACGTCCTTGTCTGGTTCCTGATTTTAATGGTAATGCTTCCAGCTTTTCTCCATTTAGAATGATGTTGGCTGTGGGTTTGATGCGTATAGCTTGAATTATGTTGAAGTGTGTTTCCTCCAGTTCAGTTCCCTCTAGGACTTTCAACATAAATGCATGCTGAATTTTGTCAAAAGCCTTTTCTGCATCTATTCAGATGACAATGTGGCTTTTGTCTTTGAGTCCATTTGTATGATGAATGACGTTCATTGACTTGCATATATTGAACCAGCCCTGCATCTCTGGGATAACGCCTACTTGATTATGGTGAGTGATCTTTTTGCTGTGTGTCTGTATGAGGTTTGCAAGTACTTTGTTGAGAAATTTTGCATCTATGTTCATTAAGGATATGGGTCTATAGTTTCCTTTTTTGATTATGTCCTTACCCAGTTTGGGTATTAGAGTGATGCTGGCTTCGTAGAAGGAGTTTGGGAGTTCATCCTCTGTTTTTATCATTTTGAATAATTTAAATAGTATTGGTTGGAGGTCTTCTTTCATTGTCTGGTAGAATTCTGCTGTAAATCCCTCTGGGCCTGGGCTTTTTGTAGTTGGGAGGCTTTGAGTGTCTGTTGTGATATTTCCCTTTTCATCTTTAATTTTGTTTTTTTGGATTTGCTCTTTCTTTCTCTTGGTTAACTGTGCTAAAGGTCTCTTGTTTAGCTTTTCAAAGAACCAGCTCTTAGAGTTATTTTTTCTTTGTATCATTTTCTTTGTTTCGATTTAATTAATTATGCTCTGATTTTTGTTATTTTTTTCTGTTCTCCTGGGTTTGGGTTTCATTTGTTCTTGTCTTTCCAGAGTCTTGAGTTGCAGTGTTAGGTCTTTTATTTGTGCTCTTTCTACTTTTTTAACACAGGCACTGTATTGGTCACTTTTCTCTTGCTGTGATAAAAACACTGACCCAAGCAATTTATCAAAGGAAGAGTTTATTTGAGCTTACAGTTCCAGGGGCTTTACAGCCCATCATGGCAGGGAGGCAAGGTGGCTGGAGGTAGCTGGAGGAGGAACAGTGGAAGCTAAGCTGTCACATCATCATGCAGGCACAGGAAGCAAGAGAGCAACTGGAGATCCTGCAAAGCTTAAGAATTCTTTAAGCCCACCCCCAGTGACGTGCTTCCTCCAGGATAGGCACACCTTCTAAAACCTCCCAAAACAGCACCATCAACTGGGGGAAAAATATCCAAATACTTTGAGCCTATGGGGGACATTTTCATTCAAACCATCACAGGCATTTACAGCTATAAACTTCCCTCTTGTGACTGCTTTTAACATGTCCCAGAAGTTGTGTTGTGTTGTCCTTTTCATTGAATTTCAGGAATTCTTTTATTTCTTTCTTAATTTCTCCTTTGACCCGCTCATTGTTTAGCAGTATATTATTCAATCGCAATGAGTTTGAGTAGTGACTAGGGCTTTGTCTAGTGTTTATTTTGAGCTTTATTGCTTTGTGGTCTGATAGAATGCATGGAATTATTTCAATATTTTTGTATTTGTTGAGGTTTGTTTTGTGGCTCAGTATGTGGTCAATTTTTGAAAAAGTTCCATGGGGTGTTGAGTAGAAAGTGTATTCTTTGGTGTTTTGGTGAAATAATCAAAAGATGTATGTGAGGTCCATTTGAAGTATGGTAAAAATTAATTCAGACATCTCTCTGTTTATTCTCTGTTCAGTTGACCTGTCTAATGGAGACAGTGGGTTATTGAAGTCCCCTACTATTACTGAGTCGGGTTAATCTGTGTCTTAAAATCCTGTAGTATTTTTATGAATTTGGGTGCACCAGAATTTGGTGCATATATGTTAAAGATTGTAATAGCTTCTTGGTTAACTGTTCCTTTGATCAGAATGAAGTGACCCTCCTATCTCTTCTGATTAGTTTTACTTTGAAGTCTGATTTATCAGGTATTAGATTTGCAGCCCCTGCTTGTTTCCTAGTGCCATTTTCTTGGAATATTTTTCCATCTTTTTACCTTAAGGTAATGTCTGGCCCTGAAGGTGAGATGGGTTTTGTGCAAACAGCAAAGAGATGGATTTTGTTTCTTAATCCACTTACCCTGTGTCTTTTGAATGGGAGTTCAGTCCATTGGTATTTAAGATTATTATTGAAAGATGTGTATTTGTTGCCATCAGTTTGATTGCTGTTTGTGTTCTCTGTGTAATTTTGTGTTTCCTAGGTTACACCATTGTTTATTTTCTTTCATTGACCCTAAAGTATAGTTGCTTCTCTCTCTGCTCTCTGTATTGTTTCACATATTCATTGAAGGGCTCGTTTTGTGGACATGTATTCTTTCAGGCTGTTCATGTCATGGAAGATTTTTCTTTCCCCCTCAAAGAAACTCCCCTCAACTATACTAGACATTTTTCTTGGGTATAGTATTCTGGGCTGGCATCTATTGTCATGTAGAAATGGAAATACCTTGGTCCAGGCTTTCATAGTTTGCATTGATAAGTCAGCTGTAATTCTGATGTGCTTTCCTTTATATGTGTCTTGTTTTTCTTTTGATGCTTTCAGTATTCTCTTTTTGTTCTGTATGTTTAATGGTTTCACTATGATATGTCGTGGGGAGTTTCTTTTCTGATACTGTCTATTTGGTGTTCTATGTGCTTCCTGTATTTTTATGGGGATGTCCTTCCTTATTTTCAGGAAATTCTCTTCTACAATCTTATTTAAGACCTGGTCAACATTGTTAACCTGAAATTCTTCTACTTCCTCTATTCTTATGATCTGCAGTTTTGTCTTTTCATGTTGTTCCCTGGTTTCTTGCATATTCCACTCCTGTGTTTTTCAAAAATTTTCCATAATATTTTCTTGAGTGGTCCAATTCTTCAACTTTATCCCCCAGTGTTGATATTATGTTTTCCATTTCATTCATTCTAGTGGTGAGGCTTTCCCCTGTTGTTTCAAGTTGGCTTTATTGAGTTTTGCACTTCCCTCTTCATTTTTGCCTGAGTTTTCTTCAATTTTTTTTATCTCTTTTGTGAATTCATTCAGAAGTTTATCCCTTTCTTCTTTTAGGTCTTTGATTTGTTTGTTCATGTGTTCTTTAAATTCCTTGATCATGTTTATGACTGTTCTTTTAATTTCAGTGTCCTGGAGCATCTGTAGGGGGTTCTCCTTGTAAAATTCTTCTACAGAATTGGTGCAATTTGGTGGGGACATAGTGTTTTCGCTTTCCATTTTATAATTCTTTCATGGTGATTCTGTCATGTGAATTTTTTGTGTGTGTATGATTCTAATATGAGAATTCAGTTGAAATATGCTTCTATTTGTATTATCTGGGTCCCTAGATTCTTTCTTTATTGGTTCTGTAAATCTAGTTGGTACAGGGTTCAGGTTCTCTCAGGTATAACTGGGAGGGAACAGGTGACTTCAGATCAGCTATTCAGGAGTAACCCACAGAATCCTAATTCAAGTTCCAGTCAGGTACACTTAAGATTCCTTCACCACGTGGAGGCAGGATCCAGGTGCTCTCAGGCAGTCCCCTGCATTCTCAACCCTATGCCAGAGGGAGGCCAGAGGGAGGCCAGAACTGGGCACTCTGTGGCAATCTGCTGAGACCCGAACCACTACACAGATGGATGTCCAAACCTACCTTCTCAGGCTGTCCAATAGGATCTCAGCCTTAGCCTACCAAGCCACATCTTCCCTGGGGCCTTAGGAGAGGCCTCACAAAATAACAGGTAGGGGGTGTGTATGGCACAATTATGGGAAGCTCACCACCAAGTGGAAGCAGGATCCGGGGACTCTCAGAAGGTCCCCTGGTTTCTATGGCCCTCTGCTAGATGAAGGCCAGAGGGAGACCAGAACTTGGCACTCTCTGAAGGTCTGCTGAGATTCCAGCAGCTATACTGATGGCAGTCTGAACCCATCCTCTCAGGACTAGTATCTCAGCCTTAGCTAGATATTTTTGTTTATGTTTTTAAGGTTTTGTATAAATGTATTGTATGTTGCCCCTTGGGCACAAACTTCTCTTTTCTCATCTCTTCCCCTCCCATGTTTTGGTCCCCTTCTCTCATCAAATATCTTTATTTCTTCTTTCAAAGTTATCTGTCTACCTGTCTTAGTTTGCTCTTCATTGCTGTGACAAAATATTCTGACCAATACCAACTTGGGGAGGAAAGGGTTTATTCAGCTTACATCTCCCAGGTCGCAGTTCATCAGGGAGCCCAAGGTAGGAACTCAGGGCAGGAACCTGGAGGCAGGAGCTGGAGCACAGGCCATGGAGGAACGCTGCTTACTGGCTTGCTCCCCTGGCCCCTGCTCAGCCTGCTTTCTTATGCCAACACAGGCCCACCTGCCCAGGGGTGGCACCACCCACAGTGGGCTGGGCCCTCCCACATCACTCATCAAGAAGATGCCCCTCAAACATGGCCACAGGCCAGTCCAATAGAGGAAATTCCCCAATTGAGGCTCCTTCAACCCAGGTGTGTCAAGTTGACACTAAAGCTATCCAGCACACTACCCCTCTCTCTGTGATTTTATTTATTTATATTAATAACGTGAAATTATTACACATATAAAATTTTAATTATATACATATATGATTTTTTTACTTTTTCTAAGCACAACATTTACTACCTTATATCAAGCTCCCTCCCCAGAAATACATATCAACATCAGCCATTACCATGTTACTTCTTTTCAAAAATAGAGTTCTACTAATATATTAACAAGTACAGCACAATTATATTGCCTGAATGATATAAATGTTTTAGTATCATGAAAATGGCTCAGTGCTAATAGAGAATCAAGATATAATATATTAAGAAGAAAATTGTAAATGAAAAATCCTCAGTTCTATTATTAGTCATTACTATTACAGATGGTCAAAAGCAAAACTTTGACTTTCCTATGATTCCTACTTTGTCTACGGTATTTTCATACATTTTAATTGAATTTTTGTGTTTTCATATAATATAATTTGATATTTAGATCCCTTCTACTAACCACACCTTCATTTATTGACCCCTGCCCAATTTGTGCCTCTGTATTGGCTAATCCTGGGTGTCAACATGACTGGATCTGGTATTAACTGAGATGAGAGAGACCTTCTAGACTGAATCATTTGAAGGTAGGAGTCCCACCCTAAAATTGGGCATTACCTTCTCATTGCAGACTGTATAAAAGGCTGTGTCAGAAGGGAGCTCTGTTTTTTTTAGTGCTTGCCTTCTCTCTCAGTGGTGAAGTAATATTGCTGCTATGACCAGTTTCTTTAGATTCCAACATAGACTCAAGGCCAGCAGATATTTTGGAATTTTTCAGGCCTTCAGCAACAGATTGGGACTGCTGTGACATCCAGCCTTGTGGACTGAGCAACTACCAGATTCTCAGCATCTCTTGTGTGGTACAGCCATTGTTGGACTACTTCAGTATTTCATTCTACCAGTTCTGTTTCTTTAGAGAATCCTGGCTAATACAGATTGTTGTTCCAGGAGTGGTTCTAGAGAAATGGAATTGAAAGGATGAATTTCTTTGATGGGCTTGGTGGTATCTGGAGCAGGCTCTCCAATAATTCAAATGTCCACAGTTACTAAAAACTCTCCTGGTAGCATGGAGAACACTGAAAATCTATGGCATAGATTATTTGAAACATTTATGGAGATAGATGCATTTGAATCTTCCAACTCATCTCTTGTGAAGAACAAGAAATTTAGTGACTCTATGCATAAAACATTGGACAATTAATATTAAATGTTTGACAATTGGGGGGAAAATAAGGGAATTCATGAGTTTGGCTGGATGCTTCTATCAACTCTGGATAAAGTGATGGAGGAAAGAAAGAGTTCAATGATAAGCGTAATGGACCACAGATTCCCATCGACAGTCTAAAATGGTTTCTAAATGTGCCCTGGAAGAAAGTCTTCTCTCCAGAAGCCAGAGAACTAAAGTTGCAGAAATTCAAGCTGGCATCCTTATTATGCATTTGCCTGACTTAAAATAAAAATCCAATTCCCAGCCTCCAAGAGTGTCAGCCATAAAAGTGAGTGCACTGGTAGGGAAAGATTCCAATCCTGAAACATGGAAAACATGATGGAGCTGTTTTGGAAAGTCCTGATGAGGCTGAGAACTTCTACCCTCAGACTCTGAGGAATTTACTTTTTTTGATAAATTAATCTCCCCACCCTCTGCAGAGAATGTAGGGAATGAAGGGATGGTCAGGTTCCCTTGAGGAAGGACTTTGTAACAATAGCAAAGAATTATGTTTGCCTTTCTCCCATCCTTCCCCAGAGGGACCTGAGGCCTTTTTCTAGAGTAACTGTACATTTGAGAAAAGAAAGTAATTAGACTTTCTTACTTTCTTTTCTGAGGCCCACTGCCTATTGGTTCTGAGTTGACACTCATTCTGGGAGACTCTCAGGTTAAATTAGGGCCTTAGGAAGGTCAGGTGATAAATGGAGTTTTGGCTGAAATCAGACTCACAGTGGATCCAGTGGGTTCTTCAACTCATCTTATGGTTATTTCCCCTGTCCCTGAATGCATAATTGGGATAGATATGCTTAGAAACTGGCTGAACCCTTACATTGGTTCCCAGATCCATGGAGGGCAATTATGGTTGGAAAGGCCAAATGGAAACCATTGGAGTTGCCTCTACCCAGGAAAATAGTGAACCAAAAACAGTATTACATTCCTGGAGGGATTGCAGAAATTAGTGTCACCATCAAGGATTTGAAGGATGCTGGGGTGGGTGATTCCCACCACATCTTCCTATAACTCTCCTATTTGACCTGTGCAAAAGACAAATGGATCATGGAGAATGACAGTTGACTATTGCAAACTAAATCAAGTAGTGACTCCAATTTCAGCTGTTGTGCCAAATGTAAGGTTCCCTTACTTGAACAGATTAATACATCTCCTGGTACCTGGTATGCAGCTATTGATCTGGAAAATGCTTTCTTCTCAATACTATTTTATAAAGACCACCAGAAGCAATTTGCTTTCAGCTGGCAAGGCCAACAGTATACCTTTCCTGCCCTACCTCAAGGGTACTTTAAATCTTCAGCCTTGTGCCATAACTCAGTTTGATGGGATCTTGATCACATGACTCTTCCATAAAATATCACAGTGGTCCACTATATTGATGATGTTATGCTAATTGTATCCAGTAAGCATGAGGTAGCAACCAATCTGGACTTGCTGATAAAGCATATGTGCATGAGAGGATTGGAAATAAATCCAACCAAAATTCAAGGGCTTTCTACCTCAGTGAAGTTCAGTAGGAGTTCAGTAGTGTGGACCATCCAGAGACATTTCTTCTAGGGTGAAGGATAAGTTGTAGTACTTGGCCCCTCCCTCCACCAAGAAAGAAGCACAATGCTTAGTGGGCCTCTTTGGAATTTGGAGGCAGCACATTTCTCATCTGGGTGTGTTACTTCTACCCATATATCAAGTGACTCAGAAGGAAGCTAGCTTTGAGTGAGACTTGGAACAGCCAAAGACTCTTCCAAAGGTCAAGGCTGCTGTGCAGGCTACTCTGTTCTTTGGGCCATATGATCCATTGGACCTGATGGTGCTTGAGGTATCAGTGGCAGATAGAGATGACATTTGGAGTCTCTCTCAGGCCCCCATAGGGGAGTTACAGCAGATGCCATTGGGATTTTTGAGAAAGGCTCTACCTTCATCTTCAGGCAACTATTCTCCCTTTGAGAGACAGCTCTTAGCCTGATATTGGGCCTTAGTGGAAACTGAACTTTTGCCAATGGACCACCAAGTCACCATGTGACCTGAGCTGCCCATAATGAGCTGGTATTATCTGACCCACCAAGCCATAAAGTAGGACACGCACAGAAGTAATCCATTATCAAATGGAAGTGGTATATGCATGATTGGCCTGAGTAGGCCCTGGGGACACATGCAAGTTACATGAAGAAGTTGCCCAAATGCCCATGATTCCTACTCCTGTTACAATGCCTTCTGTTCTCAAGCATGCACCTATGGATTCATGGGTAGTGCCCTATGATTGGCTGAGGAAGAGAAGACTAGGGCTTGTTTTACAGATAGTTCTGCACACTATACAGACACCCCCCAGAAGTGGACAGTTGGGGCACTACAGTCAATTTCTGAAATAACCCTGAAGGACAATGGTAAAGAAAAGTCTTAACAGGTGGCAGAACTTTGGACAGTGCACATGGTTGTGTATTTTGCTTGGAAGGAGAAATGCAATTGGAAATGTGATTATATACCGATTCATGGGCTGTAGCCAATGGCTTGAGTGGATGGTCAGGGACTTGGAAGGAGCATGACTGGAAAATTGGTGAGAAAAAAATCTGGGGAAGGAATATGTGGAAAGATCTTTCCAATGGGCAAAGGATGTGAAGATAATTGTGTCTCATGTACATGCTCATGAAAAGGTAATTTCAGCAGAGGATGAGTTCAATAGTCAAGTAGAACAGATGACTCATTCTGTGGACAGTCAGCCTCTTTCTCCAGCTATCCTTGTCATTACTCAAAGATCCTATGAACAAAGTGGCTGTAGTGGCAGAGATGGATATTATAAATGGGCTCAAAAGCATGGACTCCCACTCAGGAAAGCTGACTTGGCTACAGCTGCTGCTGAGTGCCAGATCTGCCAACAACAGAGACCAACACTGAGCCCGTCATATGACACTATTCACTGGGGTGACCAGCCAGCAACCTGGTCACAGGTTGACTACACTGGGACACTTCCATCATGGAATGGACATCTCTTTGTGCTTAAAGGAATAGACATTTATTCTGGTTATGGATTTGCCTTTCCTGTATGTAATGCTTTTTCCAAAACTACCATCCAAAGACTTACAGAATGTTTTTTCCACCATTACAGTATTCCACATAGCATCCCTTCTGACTAGATAACTCACTTCACAGCCAAATAAGTGGGCAGTAGGCCCATGGTCATGGAATCCACTGGTCCTACCATTTTCCCCACCATCCTGAAGCAGATGTCTTGATCAAGCAATGGAATGGCCTCTAAAAGGCACAGTTAGAGCACCAATTAAATGGCAATAGCCTGGAGGGCTGGTGCAGGGTTCTCCAGATGGCAGCATGTGATTTGAATTAACATCCAGTATATTGCACTGTTTCTCCTATAGCCAGGATTCATGGATCTAGGAATCAAGGGGTGGAAATGGGAATGATTCCACCCACTATAACCCCTAGTGACCTTATAGGAAAATTTTTGCTTCCAGTACCCATGACTTTGTGCCCTGCTGGCTTAGAAATTTTCGTTCCAGAGGGAGGAGTTCTTCTTCCAGGGCACACAACAAACATTCCATTGAACTGTAAGCTAAGACTTTCCTGTGGCCACTTAGGGCTTCTGATGCCCTTAAGTCAACAGGCTAAGAAAGGAATACTGGTATTGGGGGGAGGGTGATTGATCCAGACTACCAGGGGAAAATTGGACTGCATCTCCACAATAGAGGCAAGGAAGATTATGTCTGGAAGGTAGGAGACTCCTTAGGGCATCTTTGGTTACTCCCATGTCTTGTGATTAAGGCCAATGGGAAACTCTAACAACTCAAGCCCAAGCTATATAAGACAACAAATGACCAAGACCTTTCAAGGATGAAAGTATGGGTCACTCCTCTAGGAAAAAGACCAAGACCTGCAGAGGTCCTTGCTGATTATGGAGGAAACACAGAATGGGTAGTAGAGGAAGGTAGTTATAAATATCACCTCAGGCCATGGGGGCAGTTGCAGAGATGTGGGTTGTAATTGACATGAGTATTTTTGTTCTATTTGGTAAAGAATATGCTTGTGCATATGTACACATATATAAAGCTATAATAACCTGATCTCTTCCGTTTTGTATAAGACATCTTAGTGGGCCATCGTAGACACTACCCTGACCCAGGGCCAGAAGAGCTGAGGAACACACCCATATAATCCTGGGAGTTCCAGTTGAGGCTTATCTGGCTTTTGTGACTATTTATCTGACTTCTGTAACTGCTTGCTTGCCCACCTACAGGAACAAATATGTGACTGCTTGTGTTTGAGAAAATCTTGTGCCAAGGACTTTACCTTTTGGACTTCACCTATAAAAGCTCCCATCCCCACCCAGTTAGTGCTGCATTCTCTAAACTGGGTCAGAGTGCCGTAGCTGGTCAGCTAAATGAATTCGGCTGATTCAGAACTTTTTGAGTCTGAGTGGTCTTTTCCCAGTGATCTTGAACTCCACAACAAAGCACACATTTGTGCTGTTCCCTTTTGAATGTGTAATGGAACTAAGTTTTAAGTGGTTATGTATTGTAAACCTATATGATCATATTATGTTATGAGATACTAAAGGACTAAACATTCCTCGAAGACCTTACCAGCTACTCTAAGATATATAATGTGTTGGTCATTATATGATGGGATAGTGATATCATGTTAGGTGACATTATGACCTTACCATTGTCTTCATTTGAAAATTAAGCATGACATAAGGAGACACTTTTGGGTGTCAAGTTGACAAAGGGTGGACTTTTGATGACTAATCCTGGGTGTCAACTTAACTGGATCTGGGATTAACTGACATGAGAGAGACTGTCTTGATTGAATCATTTGAAGCTGGAAGACCCACCCTAAATATGGGTGTTACCTTCTGATGGTAGCCCATATAAAAAACCATGGCAGAAGGGAGCTCTTGTTTTTTTGACCCTTGCCTTCTCTCTCACTGATGAGTTCATCTTGCTGTTGTGATCAACTACTTCAGATTCCAGTGCAGATTGAAGACCAGCACATCTCTTGGAATTCGTTAGGTTTTCAACACCAGATTGGGACTAGAGAGTCATCCAAAATCGTGGTCTGAGCAACTACTGGCTTCTCAGTCTCTCCTGTATGGTACAGGCATTGTTGGACTACTCAGATTCTATCCTGTAAATCCATATATA
>NW_008343216.1:1596687-1610751 GCF_000622305.1 Nannospalax galili | reverse complement strand
CTTCTTTTTCTTTAGAGAACTCTGACTCATACAGCCCCCAAATATCCTTCAGTGTGGGTCAATCCACTGAAGCCTGGCTAAGCTTGCAGCAGTCCCATGCCAGAAAGAGTCTGTCTATGCCCCTTCCAGCAACCTTCTGTTTCCATAGTTTCCTTACTTGAGGTTGTAGCTTTTTAGCCATTTCCTCGTGTCTAAGCTGACATTTCTGTTTTGAACTTCTGTGGGAATTTTGCATGCTGTCACCATTGCTGTGGGTTCATATGAATAACTTCCAAGCTGTCTGGAAAAAATCTGTTTCCTTGTGTTTATCTACCTCTCTGTCTCTTTAATACTTTCTGCTCCTTGAGCCAAAGGGAGGAGGGGCAGAAATTTGATATAGGTCTTCTATTCAGGGATATGTGCTCTGCAGCCTCTTGTTCTGTTCTGGCCAGTTGTCTGTTTCTCTGTTAATCATCTTCTGTTCCATAAGAAAACTTTGATGTAAATTGAGAGATGCATTAACCTATGGGTATAAAAATAAATCATTAATAATTTAATACAATAATTGTTCATTAGAAAACTAGTATTAAGTTCTCTGCTATGTCCTATGACCTGTTTTGCTTCAGGTTCCTAAAATCCCAATATCAGGTATGGGTTTCATCTTAGGAAGTGAACCTTAAATCCAATTAAAGAGTGATTGAGTGCTCATATTTGTGCCAGTATTGCACCAGTGGTTATATCTTGCTAGGCCTGTATGTAGTTCACAAGATTCACAGTTTGGTAAGGATTTTGATTATTTTTTTGTCCTTCCAACATCTCTTACATCACCTTCCAGCACTCTGAATGCTAGCCAGTAGAGATGAGGCTCTGAAGTCAACACCAGTCTGATTTTTCTTTTCTTTTTTTACAGGCCATGTATGTAGTGTTTTCAGCAAAGGATCTTACCTTCAACTCTGATGGGTAACCAAGAGGACTGGCAATGGACAATATTGTTTGAGAGTGTGTGGGAGGGAGCACTGGTCAACAGCTTCTAGAGAGGAAGTCCATTCCTCCTATGGGGGTCTTTTTTATTTCCATTAGCCTATGATGTCTAGAAAGGTTAATGTTCTACTTTTATGAGATAACTCCTTTTAATCTCTTTTTGTGGTGTATATCCATATACATGAAGAAGCTTTCATGGTGGTAGTTTTACACATGGCTTTTTCTAAAGGCTTTTACTGCTGCTTAACCCTCCCTGTACTCCACCCTATGCCTTGCCCTCCTATTTCCCTCCTTGTTTAACCCTCATTAGTCAAATGTTTCACTTACCCCATTGTATCACTGCAGTCTACCACCATTCTAGAAAACCTTCCCCCACACACCCATGATCATTTATTATTTTCTGGAACTCTCTGAATTTTCAAATTGAAAAATACATATCTAAGATTTCAAAGCTAGCATCCAGCTATGATGAAGAATATGTGACCTTTGTCTCTCTGAATGGGTTACCTCACTCAGAAGGATTGCTTCCAGTTCATCTATTTACCTGTGAATTTAATAATTTTCTTTTTTAAGAATGGAATAATATTCCAATGTTTATATACCACATCTTCCTTATTCATTCATTTGGATGGACATCTAGGTTGTTTCCAACTTCTGGGTATTATGAAAATGGCGTTAATGAAAATGGATGGATAGGTATTTCTGTAGAAGGGTACAGAGTCTTTTCAGTATATACCCAAGAGCAGTATGACTGGATCTTATGGTAGATCAATTTTAAGCTTTTTGAGGAATTTACACACTGGTTTCCATAGTGAGTGAAACATTTTTTCACTCCCAGCAGCTGTAGATAAGATTTCTCCTTTCGCCACGTCCTCATCTGCATTTGTTATTGTTTGTTGTTTGGTTCTTTGTCACATAGAGTGGTTAAATGAAATCTCAAAGTAGTTTTAATCTTCATTTCCCTGAGGACTAAAGATGTTGAACACGTTTTTAGGTACTTCTCAGCCATTTGTTTTTCGTCTTTAGAGAACTCCCTGTTCAGCTACTTGATCCAATTTTCAACTGGGTTGGCATTGTATTGATGTTTACTTTCCTGAGTTACTTGTATAGTCTATATACTAACCCTCTGTCATATTCATAGCTTGTAATGATTTATTTTCTTTTATTCTGCAGATTGCCTCTTTACTTAGATGATGGTGTCCTTTGACTTACATATTTTTTATTTCTTTTAGTCCCATTTGTCAGTTGTTGGACCTAATACTTCTTAAGAGCCCTGTTCAGAAAATACTCTCCCATGTCTATAAGTTCTAAAGTATTCCCTACCTTCTTATTTATTTGATTCAGTGTGTCAGATTTAATGTTGAAGTCCTTGATCCATTTCAAGTTGGGTTTTTATACAGTTTGACCAGTGCTGTTTGTTGAACATTCTGTTTTTTCTCCAGTGTGTGTTTGTGGCTCCCTTGTCAAATATCAGATGGCTGTAATGTGTGGATCAAATATGTGTCCTCAATTCTATTGTGCTGATTGTGTGTGTGTGTGTGTGTGTGTGTGTGTGCGCGTGTGTGTGTTTGGCCAGCAATTTTCTATTTTTATTTTTCTAGCTCTGTCATGTAATTTGAGATTGTTTAGGATTATATTGACTATTCTGGGAATTTGTGTTTCCATATGACATTTGACTTTAACTTTTCAAATATTAGGGAGAATGGGAATTTTACTGGGTATTGTACTGAATTTGCAGATTTCTTTTGATAGGATGGCAAGCGTCACAATATTAATCCTACATTTGTTTGCATGGGAGGTTTTGTCATCTTCTGGCATTTTATTTGATTTCTTTATTCAATGTTATAAAGTTTTATTGTACATATCTATTACTTTCTTTGTTATGTTTGTTCCAAAATATTTAATAGATTTTGAGGCTATAATGGGCTCATTTTCCAGATTTCTTTCTTAGTATGTTTACTTTTGGTTTATAGTGAGTCTACTGATTCAGGGGTATGAATTATATATCTTGCTACTTTGCTGAATGTATTTATCATCTCTAGGAATTTTTTCTTGAAGTCTTTAGCATCCTTTATGTATAGAATCATATTGTCTGAAAATATAGTTTGACTTCTTCCTTTCCAATTTGTATTACCTCTATCTCCATTTGCCTTATTGCTCTTGCTAAATATTCAAGTGCTATATTGAACAGTAATGAAGAAAGTGAACATCTGTGTTCTGTTCCTGAGCTTAAGTGGAATGCTTTCAGTTTGTCTCAATGTTTTATGATATTTTCTATGGGCTTGTGGAATACTGCCGTTATTAAGTTGAGATATGCCCCTTTATACCTAGGTTCTCTATGATTTTTATCATGAATCGTTATTGCATTTTGCCACAAGTGTTTTCTGCTTCTAATGAGATAATCATGTGGTTTCCGTCCTTGAGTCTGTTTATGTGGGGGGTTACATTTCCTCATTTCTGTATGTTGAGCCATACTTGCATCACTGGGATGAAGGGAACTTGATCATCCACAGATAATCTTTATGTTGTTTACTTGCATTCAGTTTTTGAATGTTTTGTTGACTTTTATAGCCATGTTTATCAGAAAGATTGGTCGATATTTTTATTTTTTATTCTTCTAAGTCTTTGCCCGATTTTGATCTTAGAGTGATACTGTATTGATAGGAATTTGGAAGTGTTTCTTCATTTTTCTATTTTAGCAATAATTTGAGGATTATTGGATTCTTTGAAGGTTTGGTAGGAATATGTGCTGCATCCACCTGATTGCAAGCTCTTTATTTGGGAGATTTTTATTTGCTCTATCTCTCTCATTGGTTTTTATGGGTATGCTTAGATTATTTATGTCATTTTGACCTAATTTTGGTAGGCCATACATACCTAGAAAGTTATCCATTTCTTTTAGATTTTCTAGTTTATGTCCTTATGATTTCCTGATTTTCCTCCTAATTTGTTGTAATTTTCCATTTTCATCTCTGAGTTTGTTTGTATCCTCTCTCTTTTTAAATAACTGCACCCATGTCATCAGTGCCCACAGAGGTCAGCAGAGGTTGCTGGATCCTCTGGAAGTAGAGTTATAATGTTTGTTATCCACCATGCAGGTGCTGGGAATTGAATCTGGGTCCTCTGCAAGAGCATTCACTTCTTTTAAACACTGAGTCATTTATTTCTATTATTTATTTATTTATTTATTTATTTATTTATTTATTTATTTTGACAGGGTCTGCCTAGTCCCAGCCCTCCTGGAAGCTACTATGTGGACAAGGTTGAACTTAATCTCACAGAGATCTACCTGCTTCTGCCTCCCAATAACCAGGGTTAAATGCACAGTCACCATGCCTGGCTCTCTCTCTCTTTTGGTTAATTTGCCTAATGGTTTGTCCATCTGTTAATCTCTCCAAATAACCAACTATTAGTTTCATTTATTCTTTGTATTTGAGTTCTTTGTTTCAATTTCATTAATTTCAGCCTTGATTTTATTTGTCTCTGCCCATCTACTTTTTTTAGGTGTGTGTGTTTGGTTTTGCAAGATTTGCAGGTGCATCCTTCATTTGTGTATATTAGATGCTTCTAATTGTCTAGTCTAGGCACTTAATTATAAATTTTCCTTTAGGACTGCCTTCATTGCATCACCAATCTTTTGGTACATTGTGCTTTCATTTTCATTCAACTCTAGAAAATTTTTGATTTCCTTCTTGATTTCTTCTCTGGTTAAGTGATGAGCTATTTAGCTTTCATGTTGATATATTGCTTTATTTCTTTATGGTTGGATAGGATACAAGATGATATTTCAATTTTTATAAATTAGAACTTGCTTTTTGTCCTAATATGCTTTTCAATTTTGGAGAAATTTCCATGGACTTCTGAGAAGAAAATGAATTCATGTCGTTTGGGTGATATGTTATGTAGATGTCTGTAAAGTCCATTTGATGAGTGTTTGTCTGATTGACTTGTCTATTGGTGACACAAGGTATTCAAGTCACCCACTATCGCTAGTGGAATCAATGTGCTGTTTTAGTACCAATAAGTTTTTTTTTTTTTTAAACCGGATGCCTTTATGTGAGGTGCACATATGTTTAAGATCGTAATTTCTTCTCGGTGGATTTTTTCCTTTAGTGAATATAAAATAGTTATTTTATATTTTCTTGTTTCTTCTTTAGTTTGAAGTGCATTTTGTCAGATATTAGAATTGCACACCTGCTCCTTACTTGATTCCATTTGCTTGGGATGTCTTTCTCCATCCCTTTATCCTATGATGGTGTCAATCATTATTGGTGAGGTACATTTCTTGGAGGCAGTATCTAAATATGAATATTTACATCCATTTTCCTATAAATGAGAGGACATGATTCTTTCTAATGGTTGAAAAAATTCATATATATATGTATATATAATTCATATATATGTCATAGTGTTTTAAATACAATGGAACAGTAGTTAGTCATATAAAGAAATGAATTAGCATTGGCATCATGACTAATGTCTTTATTCTCAGTACACAAGATGCAGAGGCAATAGGATCACTATGAGACTGAGGCCAATCTGGGAAGTTTTACATAGCAAGTTACAGGGCAGCTGGGGCTACATAGTAGGACTTTCTCTGAAAAACAAATGAACAAACAAGAAATGAATTTCTGATAATAAGCATGAATCTCTAAAACATAAGATCAAGTGAAACAGTATGGAAACAAATAATCACATCATGTATGATTCTATTTATATGAACCATCCTACTGAAGTGAATACATTCTGATATGTTGGAGATTGGTCATTTTTTTTTTTGTTCTTGGGACATGGAAGAATTTGTTCATGACCTACCTGTTCTTAATATGATCATAGAAGAGTTTTGCTGGTAGATAGATTGGGTGATTCATGGTTACAGAATATTGTGAATGTCCCAAATACCATTAAATCATTAGTAAAGTATTTTTAAAACAACAGCTATAAATTTAGGTGCTCTTTTAAAGAATGGGATTATCAACTATCAAAACTTGATAACATGCATGTAATTGTTTAAATATGTAGTACTCATATAGATTAAAAGCAAAACTCTGTAAAGCAGTGACTAGGACTATATTCTTCTTTGCCCTGTGAAGGCCTTGTAAGTTTGTTTATTTTCTCTTTCTTCTTTGTATACACTGAGTGGCAACATCAGATGACACCTCATAACAATTTTTATCAACTGCTTTGCCTAAAGTGGGAAATGTTCTGCCAAAAATTTTGGTTCTGCTGTCTGCTCAATGAGTTGTCAAATAAGACAAAAAATGGATTATATTTATTTAGTATTTTAGTATTACATAGTTTTTATAAACACAGTTGCATTTTTAAGATTCGAGTTTTCACTTGAATAATAAACAATATTCTTTAGACTCTGCTTTAGTGTGTAAGACTTTCATACATGCATGTGATATGCTTTTATCCAGCCTACTCCCTCATTCCCTCTGGTTCAGTCTTCCCCCTCTCCTGTCACCACTCTTTCCTCTCAATATCATGTGTTCTATTTCAAATCCACTAAGTTCACTTTACTATCCATTTGTTTAAGACCATATCCTGGAGCATGGGTATACTCTCAGGGTTTGCATCATTGAAGGAAAAAAATAGATTCTTACTCACAGCTGTTATAAATTGACCTTAGCTCTTACCTAGTTGGGGTGGGATTTTGTGATCAACCTCCCCCACTACATGCTGAGATTTTGTCAGGCTTGATCTTGTACAGGTCTTATGCATGCTGTTGCAATCACTTTGAGTTCCTATGTTCAACTGCTCTGTTGTGTCCAAAAAATACTGTTTCATTGTGGTCATCCACTGTCTCTGGCTCTCATAGTCTTTCAGTCCTCATCTTTCTAGATGATATCTGAATTTTGGGGGAAGAGGAGGCGTGATCTAGACATCCCATGTATGTGTATATTCCGAAGTCTCTTATTCTCTACATGTTGACCAATTTTGCCTCATTGTGCTAATCAAAAACACTGCAAAACAAACACACAAACATAAAACAAAACAAAACAAAACTCCTCTGATGAGGATTGGGAGATGCATTAATCTATGAGTATAAAAATAAGTGTTTAGGAGTTTTTTAAATAATATGCCTATTTTGTAGAATAATAGTAGTAAGTTATCTGCTAAGGTCTATGACCAACCTATTCATGGGCTCTTGGCCCTGGTAATAAAGCCTCATGGAGAGGGCCTTAAATCTAATCAGTATGTTGTTAATTCCACTATTGCATGGGGGGACATATCCCAGTCTGGATGTCACTGCAGTATTGCTGGGCAATACTGATGAATATTTTATGCCCATGATAGTGTGAATAGTACTTTCTATCTCTGTGAAATCTAGCTAATAAGAATTAAGCTGTGAGGTCAGTACCAGTTTAACCCATGTATGTTCTGTGATTCAAGTGTGTAGTACATTCAGCACTAGCCTGTTACCATCATGTTCTAAGTGGTGACTGAAAGCAATGTCAATAGCCTTAAACGTTTGGTCATCTATGAGACTTCACTGGTCAACAGATCCAATAGGAGTACCCAGTCCTGGCCCTGGCTATTTATCAATTGTTCTGTCTTGTATAGTAGGGGCATTTCTCTCCCATTTTAGGGTAACAACTATAAAATTTTTTAATGTATGTATATGTGTCTATTTTAGGAAATATCTATAGTAATAGATTTCTTCATGACTTTTTAGGAAGTCTTTAGTGTTAGTTATCTCTCTGTATATTCCCTCTTCTATATTACCTTGTAATCCCCCAATATACTTCTTATTCCATTATTTCCTATGTTCTCCACATAGTAACTGTGATCTATCTCCCCTCCCTTCAAAGCATCCCTCTAGTGCCTTGACTATTTTACTAAATTGGTGCTCCAATTTGAATAAACATATCTAAACATGAAATCTACTGCTCACATATGAGAAAGAACATGGAACGTCTGGCATTCTAGGTCTGGGTTACTTCACCAAGAGTGATTATTTAAAATCATTTACCTTCAGTTTTCATAATTTCATGTCTGAATTATACTCCATGTACAAATGTACATTTCAGTTAATGCATTCAGTGACAAATATCTAGGCTCATAACATTCTTGTCCACTGTGAAAAGAGGAGCAATGAATGTGAATCAGGAAGTATCTATAGTAGGGTATAGAGTCGTCAAGTATATCCCCAAGAGTGCTGTATCTGGATCATATGGTAGATCTATTTCCATCATTTTGATGAAACTTCACAGTGATCACCATATTTGTTGCACAAATTTGTACTCCCACCAACAATTAATGTGTTCCCTTTCTTCATATCCATTCCAGCATTTGTTGTGATTTGTATTTTTTCTCATTTAGCCATTCTGACTGCAGTAAAATGAAATATTAAATTAATTTTAATTGTATTTCCCCAGTCGCTGAGGATGCTGAATATTTAAAAATATTTCTCAGCTTTTGCATTTCTTCATAGGATAACTGTTAAGTTCCATGCCCTAGTTTTTAATTAGCTTATTAATTTTCTTGATGTTTATTTTGTTTTATTTCTTTGTATATTCTAGGCATTAACCCTCCATCAGTTGTTAAGCAGGTAAAATGCTGGTGTCTTTTCTGTTCAGAAACTTTCTGGTTTTGTGACATCCCATATATATAATTTTAATGCCTGCACTAGCTGGGTCACATTCAGAAGTTCCTTTGTCTCTATAAATTGAAGAATACTTTCTAATATCTGTAGTAATAGATCTTTGCTGCATTTGAATTTGAGTTTTGTGCATAATAGGAGATACTTGTTATGCTTTCATTTTTCTATGTGTAGCTATTCACTGGATACAGCATCCTTTGTTGAAGATGTTGTCTTTTTTCCAATGTATATTTTTGTCCTTTTGTAAAATATCAGGTGGCTGTAGGAGTTATGCCTTGTATGTGGGTCCTCAATTATTTTCTGTGGTTCAATCTGTCTGTTTTTATCAGCATATCTTTGCAGTATAGTCTAAATAATATTGTGATATGTACAGCAATGTTATTATTGTTCAGTATTATTTTGTTTTCCTATATTTCATTTTCCCACATGAAATTTAAGATATTTTTTAAAATTTTTGGGAAGAACTGCATTGGAATTTTGATGGGGATTCTGTTGAGTCTGTAAATTGATTTTCTAGGATGGCCATTTCACAGTATTAATACATAAGCACGGGGGTTCTCTATCCAACATCTGATATCTTCTTCAGATTGATTCTTTCTTTATTATCCTTAAAATTTTCACTGTGCAGGTCTTTCACACATTTGGTTATGTTTTTTTGAAGACATTTTCTAAGGCCATTGTAATGTGACTATTTTCTTAATTCTACCTTTGGAATGTTTGTTGGTAGTGTGTAGGAAGTGCTTTTATCTCTGAATTTTTTTATCATACTACTTTGCTGAATGTGTATCAGTTCACATTTTGTGGCAGAAGCTTTTGGTATACAACCATGTCATTTTCAAACAAGGATATGTTGACTTCTTCCTTTTTTACTTGTGTTTGCTTTATCTCCTTCACTTGTCTTATTGTTCTAGCTATGTCTTCAAACCTGTGTTGAGCAGGAGTTGAGAGCACAAACATCATTGACTTGTTATTGATTTTAGAGGAAATGCTTTGAGCTTTTCTTTTTACATGATTTTGGTTGTGGGATTGTTGTTTACAGCCCTTATTATGTTATATGCATCTATCCCTAGATTCTCCTGGACTGTTATGAAGGGATGTAGGATTTTGATTAAGGTCTTTCTGTATCTAATGAGATAATCATAATGTTTCTATGCTTAACTCTACTTGTGCGGTTAATTACATTTATTGATATGTTGATGTGGACCTGAGGAACTGGAAAGAAGGAATAGTAAATGAATATGATTAAGATGGACTATCTACATGAATGAAGAAAAAAGTTAAACTCACTTTCAGAAACCATAAACAAGTGTTATCGTCTATAATTGTAATGCCAGGACTTGAGAGATGTAGGCAGGAGGATCAGGAGATATTAGGTAGTCTTGGCCACCTAGTAAGTTTGATCCAGCATAGGCTAATGAGATTTTTGAAAATAAGAGAAAAAGGTAACCATTTTTAGTAGGTATGGAGAAAATTTATCAAGCTGTGTTTTAATTTAGTAGCATGGGTACTTAGTGAGACAAGACGGAATGATCAGATGAGGAATATCTGACTTTGAACTTTTATTCCTAATTGTCAATTTTCCTAAAAATCACTTTGTTTCTGTATGAAATAGGACGGTAGCTCTTGTTGAGAATTATAAAATAATACTGTTTTAAAGAGGTTTATTACTATAGCATAGTGTCCAGTCAATGAGTATTATTGTTACATGATGTAGAGTATGTAAATACATAGGATAAAAGTAGAGGAAACATTAATAACTGATTAATTTGGAACTTCATAAGACCATAAAAAGCAATGCAGAACGAAAAATAGGAACTTTTCTATAAAAATGTCTACTTGAGGGGCTGTGAGATAGTATGCTTCCATATGCATTTTATAACCTTCCTTTAGAGTAACATTTTCCTATCCCCCTGTTTAAGCCTTTCCACACACTGTATTCCAAATCTCTGTTTTCATTTTAGATAAAATCTTCTATCTTCCCTCACTTAATGTGTCTGCCCACATAAAGGCTTCTGTATAGTTTCTTGGTTTCCACTTGTGCTTCAATTAAACACACAAAACAGAGGATTTGAGGCAAGAAACTGTGTATGAAACAGCATGACACAGAGACTGAGCCAAGTCACCTCAGTCTCATTTTTTCAATTTCCCTCCATTTACCTGAAAATTTCATTTCTTTACAGCCAAGTAACAACCACTGTGAATCTATATGACACTTCTCATCCATTTGTCATTTGATGGACCTCTAGACTGAGTTCGTTTCCTAGCTATTTTGAATAATGCAGCAAGGAACATGGATATTCAAGAGTTTCTGTAGTAGGATATAAAGTCCTGGATATATGCCCACGATACTACAGCTGAGTCACACAGCAGCTCTATTTCTAACTTTTCAGAAACTTCCAGACTTAATTCCAAAGTGGCATCATTAGTTTGCAGTCCCACCAACAATGTATAAGAGTTCCTCTTTCACCTTATCCATAGAACATTTGTCATGATTTGTATTCCCGATGATGGATCCTGAATGGGGTAAAATGGCCACGATTCTTCTCCAAGGCTGAAATGTTGGTATTACATAATAAGCTAAACATTAAAAGGGCTAGATATGAACATATTTTACTGGAATTAACGTGTTTGACTTAATGTAAGCTCCACAGACAAAAGAGCTGCCCAAATCGTCTTTTGTTAGGCTTCTTGAAGGCATAGTAAACACAGGCTATAGGACGCCTTGTGCAGTGTGAGGTTTTCATCAGAGAATGTCCATTTCATTACCTTGCTTTTAAATATGTAGAAGAAACGGAAAAATTTGTATAATATTTTTGATAATCAGTAGTAACATTTTATTCAGAGATGCATAAAATTATTCAAAAACTTCTTATATAGAACTTACTTGAATATCATCACAACTGTGTCATATATTATATAATCTATAAATATGCATATATGTATTTTATATTTGTAAACATTTCTGTGTATAGTGTTATGTGTATATTTCTCATGTGTCTGTTATATCTGTGTGTGTATGTTCTATGTATGTCTATTATCTATCTATATGTACTCATGCATTGAAAGACGAGCATATTATTGAAAATGTCAGTAGACTAGTGGTAAGGAATTCACATGGAATTTAACTTGTTTTGTGACTCAGGAATTCTTGACTCTGAATTTTAAAATATTTTCTCACCTATGGAAAGTTGAAGATTTTTCACAGATGATGCTTAACAGGTAGGTGATAAATCTATGAAAATGAGAGCTAAAAGGACTTTTAAAAGACCACCAAGAAAGGCTTAGACATTTTACAAATTAAATTTAAGGTAATAATAAGTTTCATTACATTTCTATTATAAACCACTAACTGTAACAAGAATTATTTTATTCACTTTAAAAGGTAACTCTTATCAAGCTTTTTTTCTTGTATAAATAATGGGTATTAGACTCAGAGAGTCTAATCATCAATTTCAATGTTACCCATGTATTACATGATCAAATCATATTTGAAAACACATCTATATAATCCAAATTTTATGTGTTCCCTGATAAGCTGTGCCATTTAGAGAAACAGTAACTGAGTAATGTTAGCTTTTGATACCAGTGGCACACATATCTGAGTAAGAATCAAGTGGTTTTTCTTTTTCAGTATGGTGTAGCTCCCAGGTCCCAAACATGCACATAAAGGTAATTGATTCATAAAAATTACATTATTAAAAACTCAAACTAGCAATAAGCTATGTGACATATAAGAAAGAGTGGTTTATGGACAATAGATGTCACTTGGAGAATATTTCTTGTGTTGTAGCTTCTTGTAAGTTGAAAACTATAGGCTTCTTGCAGTTTATATGCTTTTTTTATTTACATCCTGTATGTGTTCATGAGGGTATTCAACATTTCTCAAAAATAATTAACTTGATTTAGTTATGAAAGAAGCATCTTGATTTTTAATATAAAAATAACAAATACATTTTAATGAATTATGTTCAAATACTAAATTTTGTATGCAAATTCAGAACACTTGCAAAACAAAAATGTTCTTCCCATAAGACACATAAATAAATCCTTATTCATTTTACCTATATTGCCACAAAGTTCTTAAAAGAGCATTATTCCTTTACATGTACTCTTAAGAACAATATGAGAGGAATACAGTTATGACTTTTAAGATTTCAGCCACAGAAATTCATTTAATATTTTTAAAAAACATGATGGGTAACATCCTAAAATATATTTCTCTTCTTGGGTTCAAGAAATCGCTTCTTTAGGAAAATAATCCTTACCAAAATTTCATAATTTTACTGTCTGGTTTCACAGATAATAAAATGGGGTTTTAGGCTAATTACTCTATATGGAAGGACAAAAGACAAATTATCAATTAAATTTGATACAACACTATCTCAAATGTTTTATGTTTGTAAATATCCAATCTATCAATGAAAACACTGTAACATATAAAAATGTAAGTCAGAGAAATTAAGCAGCTGTGAATTTCATTAGGATGATTGATTCCTTTGAATGAGAATCTCTGCCACATAAACAAATAGAACAGTAACTCACATCATGGGAAAAATAGACAAGCATGCATTACAAAGTTGTGTAAAAAATTAGAGTAGTGGTTATCATCTATGGCAGGAAATGGAAATATCAAATGTAGCCTGGCTATCATATCCTAAAGATGATGTTACTCTTTAAGAAAGTCTTAGATGACAATACTGTCTAATACTTTGTTGATATGTATTTTCAGGTTGTCAAAACTAGTGAACATCAGTGACTTAGAGAAGGAAGCAATAATGTACAAGAATTCTCACACTGTGGTCACTAGTCTACAATCTAAGAGCAAAGACCTATGGTTTAGAAGGAAGAAGTGGGCACTAATGAACTTACCAATACAAATATTTACCTCTAATTGAACAAGATTTGTAAAGTTCAAACCTCAGGCTTCATGAATGCTAATCAAGTACTCTACTATCAAGATATGCCTCCAGGTTTCCTCTTTTCTCTTTAGAAATACTATTTAAATTTTTATTTCATTCATCAATGATATATGAAGATATTTCCTTACCTAAAACAATGTGAGAAATGACTTTTGCTTGGCTTAATAACAGTAGATAAGAACAACAAAAACCAGATATTTATGAAATGGAGTTAATAATGGGATACCACTAGATAACTATTATGATGGTTAATTCTCATAACTCACAAAAACAAATGCTGACAACAATTTGGGATATAGGAACTCTCACTTATATGGTGGAAATGAAAAATGGTACACGCATTTTGGAGGATATAGCAAAATTCTTATAAAACTAAACTACTACTATACAGTGGAACTATCGCACTCTCTGATATCCACCAATGGAATGAAAAACTAATGGTCACATATAAACCTACATACACATGCAAACAATTGCTTTATACATAATTGCTAATTTGAATGCATTCAAAATGTCTTTCAATGTGTATATCTAAAAAAACAAAATATTGTTCAGCAAATGAGGTATCAAGCATTTTTC